>NW_024544753.1:1902500-2327766 GCF_018167655.1 Microtus oregoni
ACCTCCCTCTAATCCTAAGAGTGGGCAAGGCACTTTGCTTTGTGGAAGGTCTAAGGCCCTCCTTATTACATCTAGGCTGAGCAAGGTATACATCCAAAGAGAATAGGATCAAAATTCTTATTGTCTTGATGTCTGTGTTGTATTTGTGTGTGTGTGTCTGTGTGTAGAACAGTCTCCCTAATCCTTGACCTGATTTGTACATTGTGTACATGTATTGGATTACCATAATATACTTCATAAATATGTATGAAGATGTTTCAATTTACAAAAAGCTGGGTGTGGTGGTACATGACTGTAACCACAATACATATGAGTATAGTATTGGAGGTCAGCCAGTGTTACACGGTGAGGCAATGATTTTGCACACATAGAAAAGAGAGAGGAAGAGAGACAGTCAGAGAGGGAGAGAGGATGGGGAAGGTGGGGCAGGCATGGTGATGCACCCATGCAATCCTAGTAATAGAGATATTGAGATAAGAGGATTGGCAATTAGAGACTAGCTTGTACAATAGAGTAAGACTTTGTATAAGGTACAAAGTCATATTATGATTTACAAATGTAACTTAGAATAATTAAAGTTTATTAACATATGCACCTCAAATCTATCTTTATCTATCTATCTATCTATCTATCTATCTATCTATCTATCTATCTATCATACATTGGTGTTTTTCCATGAGTGTTGAGTCCCCTGTAAATTACAGACAGTTGTGAGCTGCCATGTGGGTGCTGAGAATTGAACTCGGGTTCTCTGGAAGAACAGACAGTACTCTTAACCACTGAGTCATTTCTCCAGCCCCACCTCAAATAATTTTATGATGAGAACATTTGGAATTTATTCGTAGCAGTTTGGGAATGCATAATACACCACTGCTAACTGTGTTCATTACACCGTACAAAGAATCTTTAACAAAGAAAAGAATAATAAACAAAAAGAAAAAAATCAGTGAGGACTGAAGCGGAAAACTACAGGATGTATAACAGTGTTTATTATAAACTGCAGTCAAGGTGACTTCATCCTACAAAGAAAAACCAGCTTGATACTAGGAACTGAAAATATAAATCACCAAACCAATAACTTAAAGAATAAAAACATATGATGAGAGTTTTCTCACTAGGTTCTAACCTTTATTATACAGCTATTATGAATACTACTGCATCATCAGAACAGAAATGGAGCTCCATGACATTTTCAGTGGGAAAATGATAAAGGTTTCAACAAACCATGTTAAGGCGAAATGTTTATCCATGTAGAATAATGATAAATAGTCCCTACATCTCATCATATGTAAAAACTAGTTTTAGGTGGAATCTGTATCTAAATTTGAAAAAAAATGTAAGTGCAGTTATTAATATATATATATTGGGATATGTTGTGAGGATGAAAATCCAGAGGGATGTTGAGAAAACAGCATAGAAGGCAATGTAGAACTTCAATATAATCACAGCAAAAGATTCAGACAAAACCAAAAGCAAGTTTTGTTCCTGAATGGGGAAAGGGTGCCAGTTTTAACAGCTGCATGCATCAGCCACTGAATACAAGCTGGGTCTAAGCTAACTGTAAAAAGGGCATGTGCCTTTGAGTAGGCATGCTTTGGAGAGGAATCCATTGAGATGAACTGTTCTAGTTTCAGTTCTGTTCCTGTGACAAATACTCTGAGCAAAACAGCACAGGAGAGTCAAGAGTTTATTCACATCACTGCTCCAGGTTATAGACTTCCATGGGAAGTCAAGGCAGAAACTGAAGCAGCAAGTTATAGCACATCTGCAGTCAAGGTCAGGGGAAAGGAATGTGTCTACTTGCTGGCTTTCCTCATTCTAACATACTTCAGGACCCAGCCAGGGAAGGGTGCTGTCCGTAGTGGGCTGGGTCAGTTGACAATCAAGACAATCCCCCCACAGACATGCCCACAGACCAACCTGATCTTGACAACTCCTCAATTATGACTCTCTTCTCAGGTGATTCTAGGTTGTGCATTATATACCCAGCCAATACAGACGCTATCACATGGATCTCCTACTAACGTCCCCAGTAATTTGAGACTAAGTACTTCTATCTTGGAAGCTGGTATCTGGGAACAATCTTCAACAGATATTTTAACAGAAGACATCAAAAGGTAACTGTGACAAAAATCTCAATGGGGATCAAGTAAATGGTAATGGAAGTCACTGGCATATTTTCATATCATGAAGTTGGCCAAAACAGGAATTCAAGAAATTCATTTTGCTAGATATTAGATCATCCCTAAAAATGGTAATGGAAGTCACTGGCATATTTTCATATCATGAAGTTGGCCAAAACAGCAATTCAAGAAATTCATTTTGCTAGATATTAGATCATCCCTAGCATGTATTGTTACCAGGAACACAGGATCCCTTTTGTAGGCTCTTAGTGTCATGAATAAAAAAAAATAACTAAACACAGTTTGAAGAAAACTTAAGGACAAGTTTATCAGTTTAAAAGAAAACAGGTAGTGGTGCTTATGCTTAATCCCAGCACTTGGGAGGCAGAGGCAAGAAGGATCTTGTGAGTTCGACGCCTGGTGTACAGAGCTAGTTCCTAGTTCCAGGACAGCTAAGGCTATTACACAGAGAAAGCCTGTCTTGATAAACCAGAAAAAGAAAAAGAAATACAAAGGAAGAACGGAGAATGACTTCTAATCCTACTGTTGTGAGGCGCATGCTTTAATGCCAGGAAAGGAGGAGTGTCATGAGAAATCAGGAGGCTGAGGAGAATGTGCGGATTTGAGAAGTACGGTGGTAAGATACATCCATTAGCCAGGCACCAGCAGGCACCCAGGTACACACAGGCTGTATACATGTGAGCAAACTGGCACCCAGGCCACATGAAGCTAAGTGCACAGGCCTGTAGAGAAACAGGCAGGTGGGCAAAGGCACAGTATGTCTGACCTCAGGGACATACTTATACAGCATCACAAAAGGTGGAACTCAGCCAACAGATTATATAGGTGTTTACTTTGGGAGTCCATGGACATTCAGAGTCAGCAAGTTGGTAGTGACTCACAGCCCCCCCCCTCCCGAGATGTCCAGTGTCTGCTGTGTTATAGCTGACTCATATCACATATCCATATTAGTACCATGTTATCTCTCTACATAAAGTAGTCCTTATGGTCTTCTTTCCCAGCAATAGTACCCTGGATTTGATCCTTAAAAAACCAAAAGCAGGGTGTAACATATTATCAGAGTTGTGATTTAAAACCTCACATATTATAAGTAGAAATCTAAATTGATGCAATTGAACTGAAAACTATTTTACAATGCTAAGTAAGCTTAAAAAAAGCAAATGTCTGGGCTGGAGAGATGGTTCAGTGATTAAGAGTACTGGCTGTTTTTCCAAGGGACCTAGGTTCAATTCCCAGCACCCACATGGCACCTCACAACAGGGGATCTAACGCCCTCACAAAGACATACATGCAAGGAAAACACCAATGCACATAAAAATAAAATATTAAAAATATTTAAAAATAAGCAAATATTCTATGCACCAGGATTCCCTGCCCTAGATAGAACTTCTTACAAATGGACATCAAAAGCCATTAAGGGAACCTTCCCCGAAGATGTGTTTCTCTAAGTATTGTTACATTTAAACTTGAAACAGTGTTAGGGGAACTCCCTACCACAAAAGGGGTAGTATATAGTATATTTGGAGTAGATAAGTACTTATTCCATCATATGTGTATGATGAAATATCTCACAGCAATAGCTCACAGATCATGGATGGGTCTCAAACAAAATTCTAAGTAAAGGAATTCAGGCACAAAAGCACATATGTGTGGTTCAAAAACAAGAAAAGGAAAATAGTTGCATTTGCATTCATTGATGACAAGGACATTTTTCAAAAGAGGGGATGCTATGACTATTGTTAGTCGGACAGAGCCCCTGAGCTAGAACTGAGCTGAAAGCCTCCTCCTGGAAGACTAGCAGTCACCAGAAAAGGAGCCATGGGAGTTTCCAAAGGAGGGAAGCAACCAACAGTCCTTCTCAGCTAGGATGCCTATGAACCACAGTGCCAGCATGGCACCATAACACTAAGGATCAGTAGTGGCACTCATACCTTGGCCATACCTAACAGCTCTTTAACTGGATTAAACCCCACTCAAAAATAGGGAAATTGTGCCTGATCCCGGAAACCTACCCTATCTTGGGAAGTGTCTTGGACCTTGGAGAAGAACCTACAATTGTCTCTTTACTAAACCATCTTATTCCCTAAGTATATTCTAAATATTTATCCTTATTCTCACTGATAAATGCAAGCCTCACCCCTCATCATGGACATTTCTCTTTGCAACAGACAGTTTCCTGCAATGTACAACCAAGCCAAATGGAGACTTGCAGAAGCCAGTCCCAACAGACACGTCTATAATACAACTCCTGCACCTAAGGCTCAAGGAACATGGAGGAGGGGGAGGGAGGGGACTGTAAGCGCCAGATACCAGGGCATTTGCTGAGACTGTATCTTCTGGAAATGTCAGAAGCCACACCCAGAAAGTCTGAACAAGGGAAAGGCATGCTAATGTGGAGGGTGGGCTACGTCCACCCTAGAAAAAAAGAGTTACAGGCAACTGAGAAGGGCTGGAAGCAGGAGAAACAATCTTTATTGGGGATCAGTACACTATTGGCTATCCAATACCAAATGGTCAGCCCTGAAAACATATACATGCAACATTATATGGACTAAGCAGACTGTATTTATGTATTTAGGAATATGTATGTTTGTAACAATAGTTAACAAAAATGAGGCCATGAATTCGAAAGCGAGCAAGGAGGAATATATGGGAGGCTTTGGAAGGACGAAAGGGAAGGGGGAAATGATGTGATTGTATTATAAATTCAAAAAACAAAAAAACTTTAAAAATGAGAGGAATTATATGATGAGCATAGAAACAGGATAGAGGCCACTTCTTTGGAAGGGAAAAAAAATGTGGCAAGTGTACATGGTGGCTTCGGAAAGTCTGAGCAATGCCTGTATTCTTTTCAGTCTAAGGACTGAACATGTACATGGGTTGGCTCTATTCCTTCAACTACAGATACGAAGTTCATTCACTCTTTCCCAAAGTTCTGATTACTTATCTAGATGGAAAACGTTTCTCCTAGACACCTAAATTGGCCCTTTCCTACAAGGCAGCCAGTAACAAAGGGCACTTACAAAAAAAAAAAAGATTTGAAACTTTAAAAAAAAAGAGGTTGAAAAATGGAAAGGACTTCTCTTTACAGCTTGGAAGTACCAGGGAGATGGTGGGTTATAAACAAGAGGGTTCCTGTAGCTGCTGATGTCTGTGGCAGCACAGGAGGCAGAGATGAGTCACCTCTAATCCACTCCTGAATGTAATGACAATCAATTTAAACACAGGAACTGGGAAAGTGGAAATCGTCATCATAGGCCTTGGAAGTTTCTATTTCTGGAGCACAGGTTCAATAACTCTGAATCAGTGTTCTGAAGGCGGGGAAAGTACTTGCTTGTATTGGTGGGAGCTGCTGGAGGTTCAGAAATGGGCTGCATGACTACTAGCGACATAAAGAGACTATATACGCAGGATGGACTGGCATATAGGAAAATTACCTGATAATCTTTTGTTATGCATGTTAAGCCCCCCAGGCACAATATAATTGTACACTCTGGTCACCACAGGTACTTGTGATGAGAAGGGGGAGGGACACAAAGCTCACAAGTCCTGCTTCCTTAATGACCACCCAACTTTCTTTCTTTCCTTCTTCCTTCCTTCTTTCCTTCCTTTCTTTTTTGTTTTCAAGACAGGGTTTCTCTGTGTAGCCCTGGCTGTCCTGGAACTCACTTTGTAGACTAGACTGGACTGAACTCAGAGATCTGCCTGCCTCTGCCTCCAGAGTGCTGAGATTAAAGGTGTGCACCACCACCACCCAGCTTGTAAAGCTCTTTTTATTTTAATCAAACAACCAACCCTCTCTCTTTTATTTTATTTTTTAATATTTTATTTATTTATTTATTCTGTATGCAGTATTCTGTCTGTGTGTATGCCGGCAGGCCAGAAGAGGGCACCAGACCCCATTACAGATGGTTGTGAGACACCATGTGGTTGCTGGGAATTGAACTCAGGACCTTTGGAAGAGCAGGCAATGTTCTTAACCGCTCTCCAGCCCCAAGCTCTTTTTAACAACACTTTCAAAATATTTTTTGCTTCTCACAAAATAAATAAACACTGAGGGGAAATCTGTAAACTTGTTGTTTGTTCTTTTTAGGATCCATCATCCCAGCAGCCTTGGCAAGAGCCACTTTTAATTTGTCCCTCCAACTTCCGGCCTCCATCTCCTTAACAGAAGGAGATCTCCCCTCCCCCCTTCTACTTTTCTTCTAATGCTTCTCTGCAATACAAAAGTTTCAGATGAGACTTCTTCCTACGAGCCTATGCAGGACTCGCAATGTGTTCAGATGTCTTTGGACTTTAAAACTGTCCTAATAGCCTCCTTTACCTATTTACTTCCCCCCAAAAGGCCTGGACAAGAAAACCTAGCATTTGATTCCATACCCTCAGAACTCTTGGGGGATTCTCTATAGGAAATACAAAAACAGCACACAGTCTTCATCAAGTCTTATTCATGGGTATGTCTGAATATAACACAGCAAGAATTAGGAGGGCTTCATGTACTTAGAGAAAACCATTGTTTGAGACCGTCTGACTTCGTTTGTTGCTGCACAATACTATATAGTACCCTCTGTCACACTTTTTTAGGCAGAGTTTCAAAAAAGAAAATAAGCTACTTGTTCCACGTTGAAGAAATACAATGAGAAGATAAACTGAACACCAAACCCATGGTTTCTGGTTTAAAATATTTTTATTATTAAAAAAGTACAGTAATCAGACAGAACAAGGTTGCTTAGTATTCAAGCACACACCCTGCCTGGAAGCTGCAGTAGGAGGTGCCTACTGAGCTACAACAGAGTAACCTCTGGGTGGCCATGCTTACTGAGACAATTCTCGAGAATCTTCAGGTACACAACAGACTTGGATATGAGAGAGTGCTCAACATCATACCTCTGAACAGGAACAAGTATAAAATAGAGTGAAAATAGGTGCTGCTCGAAAGCACTAAGATAAGGAGGCACAAACAGAAGAGTTATAGAGACTAATACATAATATACTGTTTTATAATTTCTTTAAATAATGACAAAACTCCAATAAATCCCTCCACTGCAGGCTCCTTTCCCCACCACAAAAGTCAGTTTCTGGTACTGCTCTCCTGCTGTGACCTCCTGTCAAAACCAGGGTTGAACATCACTAGGGACTGTCTTCCCTTTTGATTCAGGAACACAATGAAAACAGCACTGTATACAACGTAGTTATAAAAGTAACATCCAACACGGCTATTTGTACTGACCCTAGGAAACATCTACTGGAAGGGAAGGAGAATTTGTTAACAAAATAGTTATCTCTTCCCTTGTCCCCAACCCACCACCAGAAAAAAAGAAATGGAAAGTATTCCCCAGTGTTTGAAAACCACCTACATAATTTCCATTCTCTTCCGTCCACTCCCAACCCAACCGTCCCACCCCACTCCCCTCCTAGCTTTACTGTTCAATGTACAGTACACGCAGAAAGAGAAAGCTGAACTGATGAAACGGAACTGACCAAAGACTGAAAAGCTTTGAGAAATTGTCTTTGTGCTTCTGACAAAGTTATATGTAATGCAGTCCAACCAGAGTAAGAAAGGAAGAAAAATATCATTTCAAAACTATGTATTTTGCCTCTTATTATTTTAGGTCCTAATATGCTTCAAGTCTGGAAACAGTTGACAATCCCATAGTTACAGGATGTAAGGAAAGTGAGGGTAACAGAACAAACAATATTACTTCCAGTGGCGCTTTTCACTGATCTTTCTTATTGATTTAAATTTCTCTGTTTACTGATGAGGGCTATTCTTCTTTCCCTAGGGTAAATATAGGATACTCTAATTAGCATCATAGTAATGATTATAATACTTTCTTGCTCATTTAGAGATCACGCATCATATTTTTAAACATCTATTAATAAGAAGCCTCACAACATTCCTGTGAGGTAGATATGTGGATCCCCATTTTTAGATGGGTTAATAGAGGCACAGAGAGGTGATGTGACTTGCCTAAAAACTTGGGAAAATACAGAAGAGAGGCAAATCAGGGGACCACCCTGTTGTCAGAGATCCATTTTAGTAAGAAAAAGACAGTGCTAAGTGTTTCTTTAAACTGGGCCCATGCAGTTGCCTTCCCACTCACACACAACGGAAGATCAATAAGCTTCCTTGACTTATTCCAGGTTAGGTCAATCACCAATGGTTTTTGCTTCATGTATGAGAAAGCATTTAGGGGCTAGAATAGAATTGAGAATACAGATAACTTTAATTCAAGAATCTTGTAGACCATTCCGGTTCAAGGAGTTGTGAAGTTCTAAAAATGTTACTACCATAAGCACCGGGTTCTAGTTGGTTGATTTTTTCTCATGGGTATAAGGAATAACACTTAGGTCTCTGTTCATATGTATATAAACTAGACTTCAACAATTACAGAAGGTGGATCTATGGTTCTCACTGTTAGCATGGAAGGCTATGGAGATAACTAAGGATTATAGACAATGGTATGAATTCATATACAGATAATAAAGAAGATCACATATGGAAATGTTTATAGACACGTGCATATATATAGCATAATATATATGCATATATTTCTATTGGCTGAAAAGCCTTGAAGAAATAATATCCCCAACATAGCAAACACATATAGTGCACAGACCTTGGTTTCTAATACAATTCTTCAGTAAAAGGAATTAGAACTCATTGACGAAATGTCTGATTATGAAAGTGCCCTCTACAAAACAAAAGCAAGATGAACCTGGAACATCTTATGACACTAAACCTCAAGCACATGCTGAAAAACAAATGATGGGGTAGGTAAAAAAGACTTAGGAATTAATTAAGCTCCTAACAGTCAAAGCTACAATTTGGGCAACAAAATACAAGTAGCATTGGATTATAAAATAAACTATAAAATAAATATCAATGAGTCCATGTTGGCATAAATAATTATGAAAATAAATAAATGGGAAGGAGGTAAAGCTCCCATGCAGAAGAATTCCAAAGAAGTTATGCATTGCTCTCAAGAACATGGTTCATAACTCACCATTTCCACATGTGTGGGCTGCACATAGTAACTTCCTTCCAAACAGTATAGCATAATAGGAGAAGGGGTCTATGTGAGAAATTTCACATATACTATCCCAGCCATGTGACTGAAGATAACATGAAGAATGATAAGCTACAGAAATATGATGTTATGAAAATAGTAACTCACTTGTGTGCTTGTTCAGGCCCAAATCCACTAACCTAGTCTTTTCATGAGAAAAATAGCAAGTAAATTCCAACTGAAGAACATGCTCCCAAGGTCCTTGCGAGCAAGGAGACGCTGTCACAACTAAAGGAGCTGTGACGATTAATATAATGCAGTATTCTGAAGGAGATACTAAAACAGGAAAAGGACAACAGATGAAAACTAAGGGCGTCTGAACACAGCACTGACTGCAGTTAACATTAACGTATCAGTATTGTTCCACTAACTGTAACAAGTGTACCCTACTAATGTACAATGTGCAGTGAACAGGAACTCTGCTCTACCTTCACATTTTTTTTATGAAAACCTAAGAGTTCCAACATGGAAAATTTATTTAAAAAGAAATTCTTTTTATAGACATTTGTGTTCTGCACATAAGGAACCCCACTAATTCATCAAACCAATTTATATTTTCTATATTTTACAATGGCAATTATCAATAGTTATATTCAGCTGCCAAAATGTCTACAGGAGGAATTCCACTGTAATAAATTCCTGAATATTATCATCCCATTGAGATTTCCATATCTCAATGTAGGCAAAAGTCATACTAACAGTGCTTTGCTGTTGTAAGCCCGTTAAACTTAGTTGAAGCTCAGATGTTAACCAAAAGAGACGCATTTCATTTTCTTTCTGCTCTACCATCTAGCAAACGTGCATGTGCTTTTGGTGCAGTAACTCTACACTGTACTGTGTTTGCATCTCTTTACTCTGTGAAAATTTCTTAATTATGACACATTTTTAAAGAATATGTTTGTAACTAGAAAGATTTTACCATTTTTGGAAAAAAGGGCAACAAGAACAGGGTTTAAATTGTTTCGTGTCTAAAGACAACGAACCAAGCATTTGCACAGTCTATTATCACTCTGCAGAAATATATTTGAATAAAGGCTCAGAGATGCTAGGAACATCAACACTTAGGATCCTAATTTGATCACCCTTATGAGTACTATAATTTGATAGTGCTCATTTGTAAATATATGTCTCAATGTTAATATTGTAACTATATGTCTCAATATCCTGAAGTCTAAGGGGCACATGCCAATTCTGAACTCTGGAAAACAAATCTTAGGATCTAAAGTGGGAAAAAGGTAGGTAACCCTTCGGACTCTGTTCTATAATATTGCACCAACTACTCAATTATAAGCTTAAGCCCATGCATGGTAGTAATATACATTTATCAATCTGTCATACAATGTGGTCCCCATTAATAGACTGACCCTAGATATTTATTAGTGCTTTAGTAATTAGTATACATACAGCTTGAAACTTGCATACCCCAAGTCAGGAAAAATCCTATATGAAGATAATGATAATAGGAAAACCTATATGTCATCTTGAAAAACACAAGTAGGTCTTAACTTATGGAGAATTTATGGCCTGGAAACAACAAGGTAAATAAAAAACAAAACAAAACCATCAAAATGTGAGACTAGAACCACTGTGTGCATGGCGTTAACAGCAATGGCCATAAGCACATTCTACCTACTTTGTCCTCAACTATAGATAAATTTTGAGGATAACATATAAAATTGGACAAATATTGCAACCAATCACATAATTATTTTCTTTAATTTGGTTTACTAGTGTGATCCCTGGGAGGAGTGTACAGGTCTGTAAGGCCTCAAGGAACTATCTGGAGAAAGAATTGAACCCGTATTTGCCTCATCTGGATAGAAGTAGACAGGACCCCTTCTAGATGGTAGAGTTCTAGGATTTAGATAGAAAGGACAGCCACAGGAGGTAGTAACCTAAAGTGTTCACGCTAGAACTTTCGAATATCTGCCAAGAAAAAAAGGTTTAGTACGAAGACAACCTTTAGGCAAGAGGCTGCGTCCAATTCTACTGACACAGAGCCCCTCCCCTGTTTCCCAAGAGATGGGATATGCCACATGGAGGTAGATCTGAGGTCCAGGGCCAGGAACAGAGGGTTTTCTGCCCCAGAGAATATTAGGAACAGTCTGATTGGGCAACCAAATGTATATTATGCATCCTGCTGTTATGCCTAAAATAAATTGGCTTGGGGATTGATAGCAGTTCATATGTCAGTGTCAGAAAAACAATCTTTTCTATCTCACAAAAAAACAGAAGAAGGAAAGCCAAAAAAAAATGGCACGAAGTAAACAAAATTCCTTTAGTGCAACCCCTCACCTCTGTATAACATGCTCAGTGTGCAATTTCTCTCAGGTAATCAGACTAATGGTTGCTTCATGTAAACAAAAGAATCAACAGTACAATGTAACCCATCAAGAGCGCCTTTGCAACAGGCTGCCCTTTGAATGAGGTTTGGGATTAACAGCAGTGCTAACACCTTATCCAAATAATTGCTCACAGGGTCCTCCCAGGTTTGCTTTTTCCTGTCACAGCCCAACACCCTTTCCTAAGATACTTCTCCCTATTGATCTGTCTTTCTGTGCTTTGAATATTTGTCCAAACTTAATCTAAAAAGAATGTAATTGTGCCATAAAACCTTTTATAATAATTATAAAGGAGCATGAGGAGGAAGAGGAGGTCAAAAAAAATCCCTTCATTTCTTTGATGGACTTCAAAAAGGAGGGCTGGTATTGTCTGTAAACCAAACTGGTAAGAACAAGTAAAACTGGATCTACAAAACCTTTGGGGTTAGAATGAGACTCTGTATTTCAACTCAATTCTCTGTAAATCTGACCAATCAACACCGTTATGCCCCTTGTACCTATGACTTTGAAAAAAAAACCCTCATTTTAGGACATCACCAAGTGACTTTAGGTACTGGTTACAATATATATATATATATATATATATATATATATATATATATATGGATAAAAGTTTTCTAAAACAAGAGAAAAGAGGGGAGCAGCGGAAATTTGTTCACAGCCTTGAGTTTGATTCCTGTTTTGTTTGTTATTGTAGGAAAAATGTCTATAACATAGCATAAGGGATCAGGGAGGGCAACCATGGGCGCCACACTAGAATTCAACCCAGGAAGAGGTTGACAAAACTGAAGTCTGGACAGTGGAGAGGTGAAAGCGGACTATGAAGAGCCACATGGAGACCAGCTTACTGTTTCTCCAGTCTCATCAACCTGGCTCAGTAGGCTGTTCTAACCCCAATCACAGGGGCAAGTTGTAGTCAAAAGAGGCAAACACAGTCTCGACCTCAGCACACACTCAGGAGACCAGTGCAGCACGTCTGTTGTGGCCTGGGATATTCACATGGTGTCATGGCGCCGGCGGTGTAGGGACAAGTGGTCAGATCGAGAAAAACTGCGATTGCAGTCTGTGCACCTGAACGGCTTGATGCCCGTGTGCTTACGGAAATGGCGAGTGAGCTCATCCGAGCGAGCAAACTTCCAGGAGCAGCTGTCCCAGGTGCATTTGTAAGGCTTCTCTCCTGCAGGGGGAATACGGCAAAATTAAGGTAATCAGCAAATGACTTGCTACCACAAACACAGAAGAATGCATGAGTTATATTTATATCAAAGCTCGAGTCCAAAAGTAAGACAATCACAGTAAAGGGGTACACTCATTCACCTTTTTAATTAGTTAGCTTAACAAATAAACATCATATTGCTTGTCTTCTACAAGTTTCAAAATACGCAGACACTGTGGACTGGTTAAATCTAGCTGATTAGCATATGCATTATTTCACACACTGCCTTTTGTAGTGAGAATACCTAAAAATCTACTCAACTACACAGTGCTGTTTGCAGAAGGTCTAAACTTAGGTTGAGATAGTAAAGTGGAGAGAAACAGTCTTTGAATCCTGCTTCTACCACACTAACCTACAGTACACAGTCACTTTGCCCTGGCCAAGTGCATTTTCTCAAATCTAAACAGAAGCAGAAATATCCCACAAGGTTGTTCAAAACATTTTAAAAGGTAGGCAGTGGAGGCTAGACATAGGAAAGCCTGCCGGCACTCCTAGCACTCAAGAGGGAGAGGCAGGAGGAACAAGATTACAAGTTTGAGGCCAGGCTAGTCTACATAGTGAGTTCCAGGCTATGCAAGGATACATAGTGAGATACTCTCTCAGAAAGAAGTAAAAAGAAAAAAATTAGATTGCTAGTACAAACTGTATTCCCCTAGCTGTGACCAAATGCCTGGCAAGAAGCAAGCTATGGAAGAAAGGATTTATTCTGGGTCATGGTTTGCAGGCATGCAGTTCTTTAAGGCAAAGTAGACATGGTGGCAGGAGGCTCCATCATGTCAGGTGCTCGGTTCAGTGTGTACTCACATCTCTGCAGATCAGGAAGCAGAAAGAGGAAAGTCGGGCTGGGCTGTAAGCCTGCCTCCCAGAGATTCACTTTCTACAGCCAAGCCCCAACTGCCAAAATTCCACAACCTCCCCCAAATAGCACACACAAGCAGCTGGGGGCCAAGTTTTCAAACACAGGAGCCTGTAGGCGGAATTTGACATGCAAACTGTAACACAAATCCAGGTGGCTGCCACTTTCTACTCGACTACTTGAGTCTAGCTATAGTCTTTCATCGGATACTTCCTAATGGCTGATCTGAAATAAATCCATCGACAACAAGAGCACGTGATTCAATGGTAAGAGCACTCAGATGAAGCTTGCTTGCTCCTCTGTCCGGTCATAAACTCCTCCATGGAGAGGAATGGGGAGAGCTATCAAGCTCCATGCTCTGAATCTTACGGTTAAAACTGGATTATATATGGGACATGTATGACCAGGAGAGGAAAAAAAATGGAAAAAAGTAGTACAGGAAGAACTACCAAAGCACAATCCCATTATATGCATGGGTCATATACCACACACTTATACACTCAGGGTAAAGGAAACATCGACACATTGAAACAGAAATTATAGGAAAAGTATCAACAATGGGAAAAGTGAAGATGAAGGATGGCAGGAGACTTTTTTTTTTTACAACTTTTTGTACTGTTTGAATACTTTAAAATCAGGATGTAGACATATATAACATATATGATAGACATCATATATATTATAACAAAAAATAAGCCAGGACTGGTAGTGAACATCTGCAATCCTAGTACTAAAGAAATTGAGGTAGGAGGTCCAAGAATTTGAGGCTAGTCTGTGTTCCTAAGTGAGAAGGCATTGCAGAAGTTAATTAGTTGGGGCTGGAGAGATGGCTCAGTGGTTCTGAGCAGTGGCTGATCTTACAAAGGATCTAGGCTCAATTCTCTGCACCCATATGGTAACTCACTACCATCAGTAACTCCAGTTCCAGAGGATCTGATGCCTCTATGCCTCTTTCTAGCCTCTGTGGCACCGGGCACACATGTGGTACACAGGCATACAGGGGAAACACCCATACACGTACAATAAACATAAATAAATCTAATTTTTTTTCAAAATATGGTTTCTCTGTGTAGCCCTGGCTGTCCTGGAATTCATACTGTAGAAGAGGTTGGTCTCAAACTCAGAGAGATCCTCCTGCCTCTGCCCCCTGAGTGCTGGGATTAAAGGTGTACATCACTACCACCCAGCCAAAACTTTATTTTAATTAAGGAAAGTATGCTATGTGAACAAATACACATTAACTGTGGATAAACGCAGATCACAAATCATAGTATTTGTTTTTTTCCTTTATACGCTTCTTTGTTTCTCATCTACTAGAATGAGCATTATTTTATAATAAAAGACAATAAATAATGCAGACACAGAATGTATTAGGATTCTAACAGTCTTTGCTCTTCTATCCCTCTTTTCCCCATTATAAAATTTCTGAGGCATTTGCTTTGTGCTGTTTTAAAGTCTGGTGGCAATCAGATTTGCATCTTCTCTTTTGACTTACTGCTTGCCGCCTACTAACCCTCTCGAGTGTTCACTAATTACTTAGTAGATAATGGGCGACAGAATTAAATCTGGTCTCTCTCACAGGTTTGGAGCATTACCAGGAAACTATTTGGTTGACTAAAGATGTTAGTTACTGATCATTTCAGTATTCAGAAATTGCTGCATTAGCCTTTAAGAAGAATGGCACACAGCTGAAAGCATTAAAGACTAAAGACAATCTGGGTGTAGTGGTACACACCTTTTATTTCAGAACCACAAGACTGCACAGGGAGACCTCTGAGTTCAAAGCCAGCCTGGTCTATATAGTGAGTTCTAGGCTAGGCAGTGCTACCCTGTCTATCTCTTTCACCGAACAAAAGAAGAAACTGGTAGGTTATGTAAGATTATTAACATCTAGAAAGAACAACAGGATCTCAGAGAATGTAGGAAGTGCAAATGAGGGTTTTTTTTTACTTTTATTCAACATAGTAGTAGCCCATCTCCACACTCCACAACAGTTTTGCTATGTATAGACTTTATTGTAACTGCTCAAGGATTTCTCCTAGGAGATCCTATTTTCACTACACCCAGATGAATAATAACCAACGTGTTGAGGTAGTGCCACCGTGTGGCAATCTGAGCTCACTGCTAGAACACTCAGATTCAAAATAGTTCAGGAACAAGTCCCTTTTTCTATTTCAAGATCTTTGCCTTTTATTATGGTTAATGAAGCTTTTGTTCAAGTTAAGGTCAGTGTCATCTAGACACCAAAACTTGATGAGGACACATAAAAAAAAAAGAAAGCAAACAAGGTACAGGACAACAGTCTTGATGAACACAGACACAAAAATCATCAATAAATTATTTTCAACTCAATTAAACAGCATATCAAAAATAAGCCATAGTTAACTTGATTAAATTCTGGTGTGCCAGGATGGATCAACATACACAAATCGATAAATGTAACATAGTACATAGATAAGATCAAAGATAAATATGCCATGATAATCTCCAAAAATGCAGGACAGGACTCTGATACAGTTCAACATATAGTCATAATATAAGCCTTGAGGAAATTAAGAATAGGAGGATCACACCCCAACATTATAAAGACTATCAGCAAGTCGATAGCCAGGATAATATAGAATGAGGACAAACCGGAAGCATTTCTTGTACAATAAAAAAACAAGGCAAAGATGTCTATAATCCATACTCCCTTTAAATACAGTGCTTGAAATTTTATGCACAGCAATAAAACAAAATGAGAGAGAGAGAGGGAGAGAGAGAGAGAGAGAGAGAGAACACTGAGATGGGCTTCTTCACTTGGTAAAGGTGCTTGCTGCCAAGCCTGACAACCTGAGTTTTATTTTTCTAGAATAAAAATATAGGTGATACTCAAAAGGAAGCAAAAATAAAAGCAGAACCCGATACTGAGTAGATACCGTTATGACTGTTCTGCGTCCCTTTATTGTCACTTCATTAGCTCTATGCTGTAAACAGTGAACCGGAATGGCTTCCTAAACCCTTTTCTAGCACTGCCATGACTCTGGTTCTTACAAGCTATATAATAAAATGATGTTGAAAATGTATGTGCACTGCAGTCTTTTAATTTTATTTTCTTTACCTTCCTTCCTTCCTTCTTTCCTTCCTTTCTTCCTTTCTTTTTGTTTTTTAAGACAGGATTTCTCTGTGTAATAGTTCTGCTGTCCTGGAACTCACTCTGTAGACCAGGCTGGCCTCGAACTCTCTGCCTCCTGAGTGCTGGGATTAAAGGTGTGTACTATCACTTCCTGGCTCACTTGAAATTGATATGGATGTACAAAAGACCTAAATAGCCAAAGCAATCTTAAACAAAATGTTTATGATATTAATGCTGAAGGTATTATAAAATACACTACAGAGCAATAGTAACAACAACAACAAAAAACCAGTGCTGGTAAAAAAAAAATCAGACACATAAACCAATGGAATAGAATAAAGACCCTAGAAATAAACCCACATGTCTACAGACATTAAATTCTTGACAAAAGAAAAAAATTATGTTTTGGTACAAAATAACCCCAAGAGGTTATGTGGGGCTATGTGTTGATGACTTGTCCCTAGTTGGTAATGCTAGAAGTGACTGGATTATGAGGGTTATAATCAATGCTTAATCCATTGACGCTCTTAAAACTTTACATTATTCATAAGTGATGGAAAACACAAGACAGCGCCTGCATAGAGGATGGGAGCATGAAGATATATATACTCAGAAAGCATATCTTGTTCATGGCCCTTCTTTGTTCATCTGTGTCTCTTGTACACCACCATGTGGTGAGCCGCTCTCTTCCCTGACATGTTTTCTCCACAATGTTCTGCTTCACTGGAAGCAAGAGGCAGGTGACCACACACTAAAACTAGAAACAAAAATATAATTTTCTCTTTAAAGTTGATTTGCTCAGCCACACCTCTAATTCCAGCACTTGGGAGGCAGAGACACTTGGATCTCTGTGAGTTTGAGGCCAGTCTGGTCTACAGAATGAGTTCTAGGACAGGCTCCATAGCTACTGGGAAACCCTGTCTTGAAAAACCAAAAGAAAAAAAGTTGACTTGCTTAAATATTTAGTTACAATGATGAGAAGCATCTAATGCACACATATTGGGAAAGATCATCTGTGACAATAACTGGTGCTAAGAAAACTAGATACCCACATGGGAAGCATTGAAAATATCTCCCTATTTCTCACTAAACAAAACTAAACTCACAATGGCATAGAAACTAATGTCAGACCATAATTTTGAAATTTAGAGGAAACATGTAAAATACTTCAATACTTCAAAGAGCTCAGTAAATAAACTCAAGATGGGGTGAAAAATTAAAATGCATCTGCAGAATAAAGAAATAATCAGCAAAAGACACAACCAATAACGTGAGAGAAAAATCTCTGCTAGCTACGCATAAGAGAGAAGATTAGTATCCAAAATACGCAAAGAACTCAATATAATAGCAAATGAGTAATTCACTCACTAAATGGGAAAATGATGTGGACACTCACTACTGAAAAGAAGTACAAATGTTCCAGTAAATACATGAAAATATGCTTGGTTTTCAGTCATCGCAGACACATAAAAGGAACCCGTATGCTACCCTAGCCTAGTCAGAATAGCTAGCATAATAAATAAACCAATACAGCACACTATGGTAAGAATAATATGGAAAGAAAGATTCCTGGTATACTGATGGTAGAAAAGTAAACCAGTACATAGAAAACAGTATGGAGAATCCTTAAGCAAAACTCAAAAATATGATGGGTTTGGTATTGGATACTTAGAATTCCAGCACTTGGGAGATGAAGGCAAAAGTATTAGAAATTCAAGGTCAGTCTCAGTTACATAGCAAGTTTGAGGCCAGGGGTGGCTACATGATATCCCATTTCAAAAAAAAAGTGAACAACAAAAGAAAACCAAAAGAAGCTCAACGGGGCTGGTGATGTAGCTAAGTTAGTAGAGTGCTTATACCATGCATGATGCCTTGGACCTATTGACTGCATGGCACTGCAAAACTAGGCACAGCAGCACATTCATTTGGACGGTACCAGGCTTTCTGTTTCGCTAGACTGTTCTTGGTGTTAGGATAAGAACAATAAGATGAAAACCCATAAGTGATCTTCTCTTCCTTGTAGTTTTTCTCTCTCCCTCTAGTCTCCTCTATGTATGCAGGTGTGTGCTGGAGCTGGAACAGTGGGGGGTGGGGTGGGGTGAGGGACAGACCTGTATGAATTCTGCGGTGAGCTTTCAGGTGAGAGCTTTTGGTGTACACTTTGCTGCATCCAGCAAAGTCACACTGGTGAATCCGTCTTCTCTTTAAGTCGAGAGAGTCTTCTCCCTGCATTTGGGCCATCGTTGCTGGTCTAAATAAAGGAAGAAAGATTAGACTAATTACAGTGGTGGGATTTCAGACCATTTTATCATTTATGCAAATTCAATGCTAGCTCCCTAAGAGAAGAAATAGCTGGAAGAATGTAAGCAATTCTTTCAACTAGGCCAGTCTGCTTAGGAAATGCAACTCACTGAGAAAGCACTGGAGGTGGTAATTTTTCTTTGAGTGGCTACGATGTCAAACAGTGTGAACATTTCACTTCAACATGTGCCATTATCATGCTTAACAAAATGTATTTTTCATATAACATGTTTGCTCATGAAAGAGATAGCTTGATAGAGGAAGCCATTATGGGGTTAGGGAGAAACTGGTGCTAGGGAAATTCCCAGAAATCCTCAAGGATGACCCCAGCTAAGACTCCTAGCAATAGTGGACAGGATGCCTGAGCTGGCCTTTTCCTGTAATCAGATTGATGACAACCTTAATTGTCATCATAGAGCCTTCATCCAGTAACTGATGGAAGCAGATGCAGAGATCCACAACCAAGCACCAAGCCAAGTTCCTGGAGTCCAGTGGAAGAGAGGGAGGGGAGATTACATGAGCAAGGGAGGTCAAGATCATGAATGGGAAATCTACAGAGACAGCTGACCTGAGCTTGTGGGGGCTCACACACCCTAGACCAACAGTGGGGGAGCCTGTATAGGACCAAACTAGACCTTCTACATGGAAGTGACAGTTATGTAGCTTGGTCTGTTTGAGGGGCCCATGGAAGTGGGACCAGGATCTATCTCTGGAACCCATTCCCTATGGTGGAATGATGCCTTGCTCAGTCTTGATGCAGTGGGGAGGGGCTTGGTCCTGCCTCAACTTAATGTGCCAGGCTCTGCTAACTCCACATGGGAGACCTTACCCTGTCTGAGGAGTGAATGGTAGGTGGGTTGTGGGAAAGGTGGGGGGGGAGCAGGAAGAGGAGAAGGAGGGAGAACTGTGGTTGGTAATTAAAATGAATAGAACATTTAAAACAAAAAATAAAAAAAAATCATGGTTGCTTAATGCAAGCTAATTGCTTCCAATTCCTTTCAAGATTAGAAAGCCAGGCTATTAGAGAAAAACACTACAAAAGTACACACACTTATATAGTTCTTGGGGAAAGCAGTTAGCTTATACTTCGTTTTCCTCAATCTTTTACTGCTGTGTTCTGTTAATTCTAACTCTATACATGCGTGCGCGTGTGTGTGCACACATACACACGCGTGCACACACATACACACGCGTGCACACTTTAAATACTCATTCTTGCTGCAATCCCTGCTGACTGTGTAAGGCATTCTAACTCTATACATGCGTGCGTGTGTGTGTGCACACATACACACGCGTGCATACTTTAAATACTCACTCTTGCTGCAATCCCTGCAGACTGTGTAAGGCTGAAGATCCGCTCTCAATTGCACTCTCATCACCATCACTTGGGAACTCCAGTGGAGACATGGAGGTGGGGTCAACTTTGATTAAAAAAAGAAAGGGAGTACTATAGATCAGGATGTGTGCACCGCTACAGTTATTTTCACCATGACAATTATTTTCAGGATTCCCACATTAAGAAGTAGGAGATAGAAAAATCTTGGAAAAAAAGAAAGAGGAGGAAGGCAGTAACTACTAAACAATTTTTTAGCATAAGAAAGGACAGAGGTGTCTCTGAAGGAAGGGTAGCAATGACTGTCCTCCCATCACCAGAATGTGAATTTCTCCAGGACACGATCTAAGTATGATGTATCCATCCCTCTACCTCCAGCTCCCGTTTCCCGGGTTTGTAGGAAAGATGGGTTCCATGTATTTTTGAGACACTGAAGTCTCTGAAGAGTTCCCTGACTGTCGTGAGAGAATTCCTAGGATTATCCCAACAATCACAACACTCAAAGCTGATTGTAATATTACACACATGGTGATGGCAAATATTTCAGACCATGTTAGAAGCAACAGATTTTCTTTTATCGTTTCTGATTATGAACAAAATCAACATAATTCTGGAAAAGGAACTTTTGTTGAGGACAATGAAAGACGGGGTTTAATTTATACGTTCTGAATTCTGAGCTCACTTCAAAAGTTAAATAAGACAGGCCTGGTGAAACAGACCTGTAACACCAGCTACTCAATAAGCTGATGTAGAAGAATCACAATTCAACAACTGCTAGGTTAATATATGTTAAACCAGTCTACTCAGACTGGTTTTACTCAAATTCGTGAAACTGTTATCTCAAAAAAAGGTTTGTTTTGTTTTTTTTTAATCAAAAAGAAGGCTGGGGGGTTTAGTTCAGTAGAAGAGTACTAGTAGTACCACAAAGCATAAATAAATAGATAGATGATAGCATATGAAACTCTTCCAAGCAAATTTTCAATCTTATTTGTTCAACAAACGATCTGTAGTTAAGTACTAGGGAGCCCTGTGCTGGGTGTCCCTGGAGAGGTACAGAGTCACATCATAAAGTCTTCATGTAGGAAAAATGGCCTCATACTCTTGAAATCAAATAAAATCTTCAAAGCAATAAAATCTTAAAAAGAAGGTCACAGACGTCAAATAAAGGGCTTCCCAAGAAACGTGGCTATATTGCCGAGACTTTTCTATAGAGAACAGGGACGGTGTGGTTAGCCACCACTGAGCTCGGCTGAGTTACGGCCCTGGGAGGAATAGTGAGTTTTCTAACAAAGCGTTCCTAAAGGCACAGATAGCAAATAGCGCAGTAATCTGGGAAGGCCCAGGATGAACAAGGTCTTACTGAGTGCAGTTTTTTAATTTAGTTTGTAATTTAACTCAGAGTTCAAATTTTGCATTTTCTTTTAAAATAGCACTATTTGTAAATATAGTGATTTAAATTATTAATTATCAAAAAAACATAAAGATTCTAGGAAGAGACGTGCTATTTCACTCAAAAATATGCATCTTTGTTTGAGAAACATGTTCTATCTAACGGAGATCAATTATAGGTTCTTTTGTGACAAGGTCTCCTTGTCACAAGTTCCTTGCCACAGTGTGGCCTGGAGCTTGCAGTCCAAGGTTAGTCTGGGACTCTCCTACCCCAGCCTCTCAAGTACTGACATTACAGATATGTGCCAAGACACATGGCTCATTATACATTCTTAAGCATTATATAGAAATTATTTTAGAACCACTTTTTAAAAAATGATAATTTAAAAAAATCTCCTTTGAAACAGTGTCCCTCCCAAGTGGAAGAGGTGAAAAGAGACAAAACAGAATGACTGAGAAAGCAAGTTCCCTGACTACAAGAAGCTGTAAACCCTGCACTCACCTGACCCAGCATTTTTGCCGTCCCCTCCAATGAGTGGGACAGTAATAGCTGCAGGACTCCCGTCTGCAGGCAGACTGGTATAGACCATAGGCAAAGACTGCACCACCAGTGGGATTGTTTTTAGTCCACCCATCTTATTTGGCAAACTGACTGAGGGGATGGTGTGAATCACATGTAAAATCGGCTGGCCCGCCGTCCCCTGAGAGGACGCCAGGATAGAGCCTGGAGTGAGAACGGTAGGAATGGCCGGTGAAGGGCCTGTGTCAGATGAAGTGGGCATCGCCATGGCCTGGGCTGCAGATGGTGGCTTGGGAGGCCGTATTGGAGCTTGCAGTATGCTAGCAGGCTGGAGAGGAGCCTTCGGCTTGTGAAAGGAGAGGTCAACTGGTTCCACCTGGGGCAGGTTGAAATCACTAGCCAGGAGCTCTTCTGGAGGCTCGATCTTGATATCATTAAACAGGGCTGGGTGCTCCATTGGGCTGGCATCCAGGAGTGGGGAAGAAGTCATATTACTTCTGTGTGCTGTCACAGAGGGATCTCTGATCTGAACAGGGCCAGTGACCTAAAATAAATGAATATGAGGTGAGACAGCCACTGTTAGTATTCTACAGAGACACAGGAACAATGAAAGAAAGAAATCTCTACACTCATGGAAAAGATACATCATATTGAAAGAAATGAGACTGTAATACACTACAGAATAAAAAGGAAAGAAAATGGTACTATGCACCAGTGTTAAGTATTGACACTACTGTATCGTACAATTGATAAAAATCCTTTAATTAAATTTTCTTGGCCGAGTAGTGGTGGCAAACGCCTGTAATCCCAGCATTTGGGAGGCAGAGGCAGGCAGATCTCTGTGAGTTCAGGGCCAGCCTGGTCTACAATAACTAATTCCAGGACAGCCAGGGCTACACAGAGAAACCCTGTCTCAAAAAAAAATTCACAATCATAGAGCTAAAATGAAATTCAATTTTAACTCAAAAAATCCAATAAAAGGGTGTTCATTTAGAAAATAGCTCTTGAAAAAAAGAGCAGAAACCATTTACACAATGGTCCTGCAAAGGTAATGTTCTAAGTCCAATGATAGCAGTTACGAGTAAGACACAGCAATGCTATTCTTAACTTACTTATGAATAAGGCACAGCTAAGTATATACTAACTAGAATGTTAGAATGAGTACCTTGCAAGTCATACTGAAATAAGTAATGTGACATATAAACAAGATGCTTCAGAGAAACAAGGAAGTAGATGTAGCACAGTGGTACATGATTTGCCTAGCAAAATCAAAGTCATAGGTTCCACTTCCAACACGGAAAAGATTTGCTTGGGGGTGGGGGGTAATCTGTTCTATCTAGACAGGGAAGGCTTTACGGAGAAGGTGACAGTTTAGGTGAGTCAGAGAATTAATAGGCTTTCCCAAGGAGAGAAAAGAGGTAAGAAGAGCACTTCTATTAGCAATGGTGTGTTAGTAGATAACAGGCACCGGGAATATGATACAGGGTAATTAGTTGAATTTACATGCAATGTTAAATTTTGTAAGTTTTAAAATGTGGAATAATTAAAAATTAAATGCACATCTATCTATAATCCCATCAATTGGGAAGTTGAGGCAGGAGAGTCTGAGGTGAGAGGACTGTGAGTCTGAGGCCAGCCTGAGATACACAGTGACTTGGCCTGCATGCATACACACATGCACACGCATCCATGCACGCAGACACACAGAGATAGAGATAGAGAGAGACAGAAATGCAGAAACCCAGGCAAAGACATTTGCACCCGCACAGTCACTGCAGCTGTTTTTCCAATAGCTAGGACATGGATGAACTCTGTCTAGCAATTGATAAGAGGATAAAGAAAACATGATAAATACACTCAATAGAATAGTATTCATCCTCAAAAGGAATAAGATCCTGTTATCAGTTCAACATGGATGGAACTGGAGATCTTTATTTTAAGGAAAACAATGGAGGCACAGAAACACAAGTATCACATGATCCTATTCATGTGTGGAAGCTTTAAATAAACTCAATTTGCACAAATTGGGAACAGAAAAATTGACTACCAGAGCTTAGGGACAATGGAAGGAAGATGGGCAAAGAATGATCAATACGAACCAAGCTATGGTTTAATAAGCAAAGAACCCTGGAATCCTATCCCACAGCCTCCTGTGTGGCTACATATGACATTGGGCTAGAGAGACGGCTCAGCGATTAAACATGCTTACTGCTCTTGCAGAGGACGGAGTTTCAGTTCCCAGCACCCACATGGTAGCTCACAGGCCACCTGTGATTTCAGTTTCAGGGGGACCCCACATCCTCTTCTGCCTCTAAAAACACTACACGCACATGTACTCATGCAGGCTCACATTTATAAAAATAAAAACTTAAAAACAGAAAAGAGTTTGACAATTTTTATTATAAAACAACAAATGTCTGAGGAAATGGCTGTGTTTAGCATAAGCTGCACATTATTCAATGTATACAGATATCCAAACATGACACGGCACTACATTAAAGTGTATGAACTTTGTTTTTAATTGATTAGTTAAAATACAATCAAAAATACTAATAAATGGTCACTGAACATGTAATATAAACAGAAAAGTCCCAATCTAATTAAAATATCTCTAAAAACTTGATCAAATCAGATGTCAAGGATGTTGGGTACTGTGTAAACAACAGCCAAGCAATATAAATCAAGACTATGGCCTTGGAGATGATAGGGCCACTTCAGCCAATAATCAGAGCACGGCTCTACTTTCTGAAAACACATTTGAGTTATGGAAGTTTTAAACTATTAGAGATGTTCAAAATGCTTACTGAGCTAGTCTACAGTTTGATTTGGAAAGAAGGGAAAAGGGGATTCGAGGAAAG
The DNA here is from genome assembly GCF_018167655.1 of Microtus oregoni. Classification (NCBI taxonomy): domain Eukaryota; kingdom Metazoa; phylum Chordata; class Mammalia; order Rodentia; family Cricetidae; genus Microtus; species Microtus oregoni. Next base: position 1,927,645 of record NW_024544753.1, read on the forward strand.
GCTGGGTAGCAGAAGAGTACAGTGACATGAGCAAAGCTATTAAATTTCTGCCAATGACCGGAGAGCAGTGAGAGACGAATAATACTGCATTTAAAGAAAGGAAACTTGGAGAAACTCGACTGCTAACTGGATACACGCAGTATGAGTGAGCTTTATTAATTATAATTGTAAGGTATGATAACGGTACTACAGTAGTAACTATTTTTTAAAAATTGATGAGAGAAAATAAGGAGCTGAATTCTGAAAGGAAGAAATATAGAGAGGTAGCGTCCTCTTGCTGTGACTTCACTTAAGGACCACCCCCCAAAAGTCTTAAGGGAATGAGTGTGGGCACAGAAAAAGAATCTAAATTCAACCATCAGAACTTAACCAGACTTCCATCTGCATCTCTTCTCTTTGCTGACTTGGAAGCCCCCAACTCAATTTGGGCCTGGTGCTAATCTTTTTTATTTTACATTATGCATCTTCATATCCTTTCTTCCATCACTTCATAAGCATCTCAAGCAACCTGTAACTCACATGTGGATTAACCCCCTTTGTGAAAGGGGCTCAGAAAAAATCCCATTAGCAGGAGCAGGTGTGGCGTCAGGTGGAGACCAGAGTGATAACGTTATCAAGATCTGCTTCACTGGGGCTAAGGAGATGGATCAGTGGTTAAGAGCACTTGGTGCCCATGCAGAGGACCTGAATTTCAGTTCCCAGCACCCACGTGGTGGCTCACAACTGTCTGTATAACTACAGTTCCAAGGGATCCAGTGCCCCGCATCTGGCACCGTGGGCACATGTATATACACAAACAGGCATGCACACATATACATAAAAACAAATTTTTGAAAAAGAATTATTTTAGTAAACATCTTTACTGATCTCTGGATCTCCCAAATCAATTTAAGCAACCATGTTTTTCTACATTCCTACTTGTCTCTGCCAGAGTAGCTTCATTCAGTGGTATCAAAAGTAGAATCAAAACAATCTGTAAGGCTGGAGAGATGGCTCAGCAGTTAAGACCCACTGGCTGCTCTTCCAGAAGTCGAGAGTTCAAGTCCCAGCAACCACATGGTGGCTCACAACCATTTGTAATGAGATATGGTGCCCTCTTCTGGCCTGTAGGCATGCATGCAGACAGAACATTACAATACATACATAAATCTTTACAAAAAGATTCTTTAAGCAAAGCAGGAAGGTCACGTATTTCCACAATTTTTTAAATATTTATTTATTTATTATGTATACAATATTCTGTCTGTGTGTATGTCTGCAGGCCAGAAGAGGGCACCAGACCCCATTACAGATGGTTGTGAGCCACCATGTGGTTGCTGGGAATTGAACTCAGGACCTTTGGAAGAGCAGGCAATGCTCTTAACCACTGAGCCATCTCTCCAGCCCCACATTTGTTTTTTTTACGATGGCTTCTGATGATACTGAGAAAAGAGCTACGATAAAAGTTGTTAGATGCAGGGCTGGAGAGATGGCTCAGTGGTTAAGAGCAGTGCCTGCTCTTCCAAAGGTCCTGAGTTCAATTCCCAGCAACCACATGGTGGCTCACAACCATCTGTAATGAGGTCTGGCGCCCTCTTCTGGCCTGTAGGCATACAGACAGAACATTGTATACATAATAAATAAATATTTTTAAAAAAGTTGTTAGATGCAATATTTTCTTTTTTTCTTCTTAAAATTTATTTTTATCTTTAATTATGTCTGTATGTGTATGTGCACACATGTGGGTATGTGCACATTGCAGCTAGGTTTCTGTGGAGATCAGGCGCTAGGAACTGAACCCCAGGTCCTCTGCATGGGCACCAAGTGCTCTTAACCACTGATCCATCTCCTTAGCCCCAGTGAAGCAGATCTTGATAACGTTATCACTCTGGTCTCCACCTGACGCCACACCTGCTTCTGCTAATGGGATTTCTTTGAGCCCCTTTCACAAAGAAGGTTAATCCACACGTGACTTACAGGTTGCTTGAAATGCGTATGAAGTGATGGAAGAAAGGATATGAAGATGCACAAAGAAACTGAACTCCCTCGACCTGGAGTTCCATGTGAATGTGAGCAACCTAATATGGATGCTGACAGCTGAACTCAGATCCTCTGCAAGAGCTGCATACACTGTTCACCACTGAGGCATCTCCTCAGCCCTATATACAATATTTTCTCTAATAAGATCACTGGTGCTGATATATAGATAGACACAACAAAGAAGTACTTAGTTACAATTTTTAATGTGTTTTCTAGGGTCCGTGCTTTAGGCCTAGAATTCTAAGGAAGTCAAACCTCTGAGTCTTACATATAAAGTGGAGACTATTTGTAAATTTCCTCTTTTGCCAAGGCCATTGCTAGGACAAAGAGTGCTACCCGCGATACTACTATCAGCACAAGGGCTTGCACAAAGCTGGTACTTGATCTGCAGCTACTCAGGTTACTGAAAACATTATTCAAGAACACCCTAAATGGAAACTGAACAAAGAAAGTGTAGAAACACATTTATGCTTCTTGCTTTGATGAGAGATAACGGCACAGGCCCTGTTCAAACTCTCTCTCCTGGGTTGAGCTTCTGCAGACCAAGCCTGCTTTGTGGATTCTCAATTTTTCACTCAAACTGTCTGCAATGGTGCTTAAATCATTGCTCTCTCTTGCTGTCATCACATAGCTCTGAAGCAAATGTTAGAAGGTGGTTATTTAGATCCTAGTGTTTTAATAACTTCATTAATGAATATCATTACATTTTCCATCTGGACAGACTGATTTCACATATTACTTGTTATAGCAAAATGAATCCAGCCTATAACAAGTATTTCCTGGGTGTCAACGCTTCTACAAGTAAGCTCCTTAAGAAAATGTCCTCTGCACTTGGAAGCAGCCATCAATTACGTTTGTGATTTAAAGACAGCCATATTTATCTACTAGTAGAAACAATGCTTTTGTTTGTGTGTACCTTTTAAATATGATCAAAATAGAGTATCCTCATGTGTGGTATGATTTATCCTATATTTCATATAAAACAATCCACTATGGTAAAAAAAAAAAAAGGAAAAAAACAAACAATAACAAACACGTACTACCTCATTCTTTTCTTTTCTCACACTACACAGCATGTTATACCTGCAGATTCTAAAGAAGAATCATGTAAGGAATGAGGTTACAGCCCTAGCATTCTGGTGGTTGCCTAAGGATTGGCTCCCTATTCTATTCTTCAACGAACAGAATAACTAATTGTTTGAGAGCTCATATGGAAACTGATGTAAAGCTTGACCATGAGATTTTTCTCCTGAACTCATCTTTTTCCTCCTTCAATAATGTGGGGGCAGTTTCAGGTTTTGAGTATTCTCCAGTTAAAAATTAACCACTTCTCAAAGAAAGGGAATGGCTACTTTCTGAAGCTGCTATTTCAAAGCTTGAAGCTACAGCCTTCCAGGGCTTCAGAGTCTATGAAGGCGGCTGTGCATGGAAAAGTCCAAAAACTTGGGAGTGGCTTTTAAAGATGTTTTACTTCCCACACTCCTCCTCATATGCCTAGTATCCTAATCAGGCTTTAAAAAAAAGAATGTTTAATTTGGCATTTTTCTTAAATTCGTTATTGACAAATTACCAAAGATCATGGAGAAACGCAATTCTACAAAAAAATCCAGAAAAGAAAGTGGTCACTTTTATAAATATTTAAGCTCTTAAACATCTGATGAAGACAGCCTTGGCTTCAGGAGAGCAGGGGAAATCAAGTGAGGCAAACCAAACTGTTACTTCTCATTTATCTGAAATAGCTCTGATGTGGAGCTTTAAAGTAGGAAGGCAAGACAAGAAAGAAAATGAAAGAACAAAATACTGCAGGCAGCGCAGTAAGTAGAAAGGAGAGGAAGGAGTGTTGTCATGGTAACAAGATAAAACCCAGGCTCCTCCCCAAGCGAAAGATAAAAGCTGTTTTTGTACACAGGTCTCTTCTAGCTTTGCTCTGGGTTTCGACTAATCATTTTCATGCCTTGGTGCACTTGTGTGTGCGTACACATATATTATGCACATTCATTAGTTTGGTCGAAAAGCCAGTTTAACCCTCTGAAATTCCAGCCCTTCTCCAATAATGCCATGATGTGTTTCAGTATTAGAGAAAAATGGATGGAGATGAATATTATTAAAACGCTAAATTTAATCTAAACCTAGAGGAATGTTGAATCTTCTGTCTTCGCCATCACAGTAGCATTAGGAAATAAGGCACTACTGGACAATTTCTCTTTATACAACCTAATGAATGTGATAATTAACACATTATATAACAAAAGGGGAAACCAAGATCAAAAATGCAAACACCTGAAATCTCAGAACTCAGGGGACTGAGGCTGGAGGATGTTCAGTTTCAGGTCAGCCTAGAATACATGACAAGAGACCGTCCCCAAAAACAAAGAGATAAAACCACAGGATATGCATGTGCACATATACGTATTTGTGTATATATGAGTTCTAAGTATTTGCTTATTACACAGCATAGAAATATTAGTAGCTCATTTGAAATTTAAAAAAGAAAAAGAAAGAGAGGAAATCATTTCTTTTTAATGTATAATTACTTTTAATGATATATCATCAAAATTACTTTAACAACTAGATGCTTGTTGTAACATTTTATACCAAGTTGATAGATGGTCACCAAAAAATATTTATCCACATCCTAGTGCCCAGAATCAAGGAACATCACCTAGTTGGGAAAAGAATAACTACAGATAGAATTATGGATGTTAAAGCAACCGCTCTGGATTACCTAGGGGGCCACAAAATAAGGTGATATGAACACAAAGGTAGACAGATACCAGAGTGATAGGGCCACAAACCAAGGAACGCCTGTATCTTCCAGGTGTGTGAAAAGGTAAGAAACTATGTTGTCACTATGTCAACTGATATGACAATTTGATAGTCCAGGGCAGTGGCAGACTTATGCTTCTAGGATTCTGAGAGAATAGATTTGTTTATACACAGTGAGCAGCCCACGACCACCTGTCACTCAGGCTCCAAGGGAATCCGATGCCCCTGGCCTCCAGAGCTCCTGCATCCATATGCACACGGCCACATACAGACACACATTTACATGCCACTAAAAAATAAATCTTAAAAAGAGAGAAAGGGGAAGCAAGAAATGAAAATCATCAACAGTAAGATGTGAGATATTTCCATGCTACAGCTGACAATATAGGACAAGAAGTGAACGGAACTATGTGAATAACTGCTAGAAATCAATTAGCATTCTGGGACTATGAGTGCACTAGAGATCCATGGGCATTCGATTGTCAGGGGAAATTTTATAGAAGAGATAGAATTGAAATTTGGACTCCTAAATGTGATGAGGATTGGACAGACTCATTTAGGCACAGTCCTGGTGGGCAAAAAAAAATTAAGAAAATATGTCACTGGAAACCTCTCAGAAATACATATATATCTCCACTAGATATAGAAAAACTGTTCATTTGGGGGTGTGTGGCAGTTCTGATGAAGTTTAACAGGAGAGTGTGATTATTTCCAGCTATTAAGGGACAAAGTGTCTTGATGCAGATCGAGAGAGAGAAAGAGAGCACGTGTATGTGTGTGTGTGTGTGTGTGTGTGTGTGTGTGTGTGTGTATGTGTGTAAGAAAGACTGTAAAAAAGTTGTAGAATGGGGGCTGGAGAGATGGCTCAGAGGTTAAGAGCATTGCCTGCTCTTCAAAAGGTCCTGAGTTCAATTCCCAGCAACCACATGGTGGCTCACAACCATCTGTAATGGGATCTGGTACCCTCGTCTGGCCTCCAGGAATACACGCAGACAGAATATTGTATACATAATAAATAAATAAATATTTTTTAAAAAGTTGTAATATGCTAACAGTCAAAGGACATACATGGAAAGAGACATGTAGGTTATAACAAGGCACTCACAAGTTTCAACCAAGAGATTCCACTTCAAGAAAGTAACCAAAAACTAGAAACAAAAGATGGGTGGCAGTCAAGTGCCGCTCTGCATGGTATGAATATATAGAAATACAGAAAATGGAGAGAAGCAGGTGTCTCCTGAGTCAGAAAGCTTTCTCTTAGTACCACTATGACCAAGCTCCAGCGATGTTTTGCACAATTAGGAAGTTTTTGATGTACTGATAGTTTCTAAATGGCAGCAGTTACAAAGATAAACAAGATATTCAATTCAATTTAACATCATTAAAACACTACAGAGGACCCTCATCCAAATGCATACGTAACTTAAATCCAATTATACGCCATGGACCAATCATTCACTGCTTAAAAATAGGACTCATTAGCTGGCCCTGGTGGTACACACCTCCAATTCTAAATAAAACTTGACAAGAAGGAAGCAGGAGGATTACCCTGAGTTCAAGGCTAGCCTGGTTTATATACTGAGTACCAGGCCAACAAGACCTATATATTGAGGACTGACCTCAAGAAAATGATATATGTATACACACACACACACACACACACACACACACACACACACACAGCATATATATGGCAGATATGACTCCTAAATGTAACCCAGAGATTTCACCTGGGACTAAATAAGGACTAGCAACCCATCACTATTGACAGGTTAAAAAGATGGAAAGAATCAGATGAATATTATATAGAGAGATTTGGATATTCAATTTCCATGCAATTTTAACAGATTTTTCAAGGTAATTCTGATTGTATTTGGGGCTCACTTATGCAGTCTTATGACTCAACCCTGAACATCTAGGCACCATACCTTGCCTGAAAGCCCAGAACTGAAGAGCCTGACAAGAGGATTGCTATGAGTGTGCGGATGCCCAGAGTTACACAGCAAGCTCCTGTCCAGTCAGGCCTATGGAATAATAGAACCCATCTCAAAAAATAAATACTTCTTCACATCATTCAAGACCAGTTTTCTTTGCTGTAAAACGCAAACATCAAGACCAGTGATTGTTAATATTGTATGAAAACTTAGTTGGATAGCAGTGTCAGATGGTTGGTTAAACAGTTTTCTACATGTTTCTGTTTGTTTGGTTGGAGACAGAGTCTCACTATGCAATCACTGTTGGCCTGAAACTTGATATGTAGACCAGGCTGGCCTTGAACTCAGAGATCTGATTACCTCGAGCTCCTGAATAGAGGATTAAAGATGTGGAATATCACAACTAGCCTCTTTTTTTCCCCAATAGGACAAATATTTAAATCACTGGACCTGTAATAAACCACTTCCATAAAGTGAAGAGGCTTTAATAAATTATTAAAGCCCTAAATAAATCAATGACTAAGCTGTAGAGATGGCTCAGAGGTTAAGAGCACTGGCTGCTCTTCCAGAGGTCCTGAGTTCAATTCCCAGCAACCATATGGTGACTCACAAACATCTATAATGAAATCTGGTGCCCTCTGCTGGTGCGCAGGCAGAACACTGTATACACAGTAAATAAATCTTAAAAAAAATAAAACAAAGACTAAGTGTCATAGACATACATAGAAAGATGGATTTTCAACTGAGAAATTTTCTCCATCAGATTAGACTCTTAGTGGGGTAATTTTTTAATGTTTGGTTTGGGAGGAGCCATCACTGGGCAAATAAAGCCTGGTTACAAGCCAAGCAGGAGAGGGAAACAAGCCCTGTTTCTCAGTGGTCTCTGCTTCAGTTCCTGTCTCTAGATTCCTACCTTTAAATTTGTGCCTTGATTTCCTTGATTATGAACTATAATAAATAAAGCCTGTCCTCCCCAGGCTGCTTTTTCGGTCATGGTGTTTATCATAACAACAGAAGCAAACCAGGACACTGACATCGATTTTCACAGTGAAAGAAAGAATTGCTTTTTTTTCTTTTTAGACAGGATCTCCTTGGGCTAGAACTCATACTCTTCCTGGTTCAACCTTCTGAGTAGAGGGATTACAGACTTGTACCACCATGTTGGGTACAAGGATTCTGCCAACAGTGTTTGGAGACTCAAACTGCAGCTTTTTCTAACTCTGTAGTCTGTTGATCCAGTCCATTAGGTTTTGGACTTGCAATACCTCTATAATCACAGGAGCCAATTTTTTAAAAATTATATCTATATATAATATCCGTGTGTGTGTGTGTGTGTGTGTGTGTGCGTGCTTCTATCTTTTTTTCTACACACACACACACACACACACACACACACACACACACACAGCAAAAGTATTGGCCAGGGTGCTCAAGGAAAACAGCAGGGAAGTAGAGTCAACAGGATGCTTCCTTCGAAAACCCTCATATACTCTGTTCAACTTGGCTACTGAAGAAAGGAAATGAAGGAAAGCACACAATTTTCACCGTATCTGAAATCTGGGACAGTGCTAAATAAATTATCATTGTTCTTCGCCAAAGAATACAAGGACAATACAAAGCTGTTTCTTCGAGGCCACACAGAAATCCACACCCAGACATTCAATTAATTCTGGACAAAGCTACCTTCTTTTATCCCTTCTCATTTTCCATACATGTCATTTAAAAATGGGGCTTCAATTCTGCAAAGCTTAAGAGATATTCAACTCCCCAAAACTCACCTGTCTGAATGCCTGCATTGATCCTCTTTCTGAATTAAGTTGGACCTCCAAGCTGTTCATGAGGTGATCCATATCTAGAAAAGACACAAAGGGCAAACAGCTTTCAGAACAATGCTGACCCCATTATATGCATAGAGTGTGACATGTACACTTGGTTTCACCCATCCATTCTCTACAAACAGTTTTTCAGACGAAACTTATGCTAAAAAGTTATTAGAACATTCTAAGTTAATCTACTCAAGGAAAAGACACTGGCTGCCTACATACTATAAGTACTTCCCTTCCTTCATGTAAGTGAACCTATTTCTACAAACCTCTCCAACCTGTCCTGTTTCAGTGATTATCAGCATACTTCTATAGTTCCAAAATATTTCCGATCCTGGTCCTGTCTTTGTTTTCACTAAGGACTTTTAACAACTATTTATGTGAGTAATATATGTACAAAGACAAACCAACAAACCATTTTTGTCTATGCATTTTAAATCTGTAAGTCAAGCATAGCTAAAAGCAGTTTTCCTCTTCCTCTATACTATACATAGCTGTCCCTCTTACGAAGAGATGTTGTTGATAGCTTCATTTCAATACCTTGAACCATCAGTCATCTTATAAAAAGCACCTACATTTTCCTCTGGAATAGCTTTTGTTTGCTTTATCTACAGTTCAGTTTCACCAGAGAGGAAAACAGGGGCCAAGGAAACAAAGCAAAATCTACAGCTTACCTACAAATTAGCCAGTCAATTTCAGATCATACTTGTGCCTCCTCCACCCTGTCCTATCTTAACCCAGAGGAACCAAACAAAGGAGACCAGACAATAGATGCCTTGCAATTAGTCCTAGCTAGAAATAACAACTAGCCAAGGATGCTATGAATGCAAAGGAAATAATTCTGCAACACTTGTCCAGGCTTTCCTGGCAGCAGTCAATCAAATGCTTCTAGTTACGAGTGCCCCCTTTGGGTTACAAGAGCATTATCTGACATAACCCTTCTTCTACCTCCACACCTCTTTCTCAAGTTAGGAACTGGAAACCACTTAGCTAGTCCTCCCAGCACCTCAAGTTAGGAACTGGAAACCACTTAGCTAGTCCTCCCAGCACCTCTCCCTTCAAGTTACCGTTACCACTCCAGTGTGTTTCATACGCAGCCTCTGCAGCTTTAGTTCACGCTTTCCTACATTTCCCAACTCTTGTTTTTACTAAGAAGCCCTCCCCTCCCTCCATTCTTTACTCCCTTTTTCTTTCTGTGAGAGTAAGGCAGGGTTTTATACTGTAGCCTAAGATGGCCTGGAACTCACTGTGTGGCTCAGCCTGGTTTCAAACACAAGCAAATGCTCCTGCCTTACCCTGGTGAAAGCTGGGATTACAAGCCTAAAATACCAGCCCTGACCCCTTGCTCCTTTTTTTGTCAGCATTATGATAAGCCTTCAGAAATTTGTTGAGCATCTATTATAGTTGCAGACAATGTCCTTGGTCCTTAGACTACATCCAGGGGTGTGTGACAAGAGCTTCAATTCTGTTAGAAGTCAAAGTTTTCCAAGCTCTGGTCCTAATTGTTCTTATTCCTTAGTATACACTTCCCCCACTGATTTAACCCTGGGAGGCTCTATTGAAGCATTACGGCTCTGCAAACGATAATGTGAAATCCTGTAGTTCTAGACGGACAAATCGCATTTTACAGAGAAAAACACCTTTTTCATGTCAGAAAATGTGATTCATAGGCTCAGATCAATATCTCTGCTGCATTTGCTTTGTGCCCATATGCTTGACTCACCTAGAGTCCAAATTGGTAGTATTATGCCTAGTATAGCCTCTGAATTTTCAAATGAAATTGGAGACAACAATTTTAACTGTCAAAATTGTCTAAATTTTGATAGTGGCTCAGAAGTTTTCTTTTATATTTCCCAAGGAGGTTCCTTGCGTATTATTACTGCTTTTCAGCTAGAAATGATTTCCTAATTTCCTGATAATCAATAGATGAAATAACTGATTTTAAGTTCAATGTTTACTTTTTATGTTGTTATATCTTGGCTCCAAATATGCAAACCACCCTCTCCCTACTGCATTTGCCTTCTTCTTTTCCTTTCTTTTCATTGAGATGGGGGTCTCACTATGTTGTAATCCATGCTAGCCTGGAACTCAGAACAACCCCCTCCCCCGCCTTGGTTTCTGAAGTACTTGGATTATAAACACCACCAGCTCAAAATTTTGTAATAATCAGTTTTGCATCAACAACAAATTGGGCAAGAATTCTGAGTTCCTTATGATAATAACAGCACTAGCACATAGATTATTGTAGGTTTCTTAAGTAAATAAATGTACAAGAGAGCTAGGCAGTGATGGTACACACCTTTAATTCCAGTACTCAGGAAGCCAGGGGCAGGTGGATCTCTGAGTTTGAGACTAGCCTGGTTTACACAGAAAAATAAAGGGGGGGGAGCATGTTTTAGAATTTTGAGATTCCATTTTTTTAAAGTATCACCTATATTTTTATTACTAGAAAAATAAAGAACCGTAGCACATATATATTTTGCACTTCACTTTATTATATGTCTTGTAAGAAAATAGAGAGTCAGGGCAGTGCTGGAAAGGGGTTGCTTCTGAGTATCCACTGTGGTGGTTGGACTAGGTACCTCAGATGACGATTTTTAAGCCCCATTTTCTCTTACACAACAATAAAAGTGACACTACTGTTAACGCCATACACACGAAAGGAAATACAGGATCAAAGCGATTAAGCAATGCTAAAGCCATGTAAGATGGAAATGATTGCGCTGGGATTTGAAACCAGCTCAATACAAAAGTTCTTTTTCTACCTAAAAATACTTGAATGTTTTCTTCTAGAGATGGCATGGCTATTACACTCATGAACTCACAGCAGCTATGGTTACCTACACAAGAACTACAAAAGTTCAGCAGGAATGGAGAAACCCACAAGGCTTGGCCTCTAACTAAGATGCTATTGTTGCTGAGTCAGAGAAACATTCTTTGGGGGTGTGGCCATTAGTAGGTAGCATCGGCTCCCTCCAGTAGATGGCTCCACATCCATGCACATATCAGGAGCACTGAGTAGACTTAGTGTTTTTTTTTTTTTAAAAAAAGAGGAGGAGAAAATGAAGTTGGGATGGCATTCGGAGGAAAGTTGGAAAGAGGGAAATGAGAGGTGGATATGTACATATTTCATTATATACATGTATAAAATTCTCAAAGAACAAAATTTTTTAAATGAAAAAAATATGACAACCATGGACTTTGGAATAGTTACGTAAAGTAGAAAACAAGAATGGAGGTCCTTTCATTCCGTCACAATAAGGTCTATTATTGACAAAGAGAGTAAAGGTACCCACTAATTGTGGGACTAATCATAAGACAAAATGTGCAGCAATCACAAGTGGCACACAGCACTTAAGTATCAATTGAGAAAAAGAATAAAAGGCCACAGCAGCAACGACTCAATGCTCTGAAATATATAAAATCTTACCTTATTCTATCATCTAATTACTTATGAGAAAATGGAATCTAGATTTTAAATGAAATCCAACTTCAAAATGTTGGCAATCAGCCAATTTTTAAGAGTATGAAATTAGGCAAAGTGCCTTCATGCCCCCCCCCCCCATTCATGTGTGAAAGCCCTCACTCCTGAGCTATTAGAGATATGGCCTTTATGGAAATAATTAAAAGTAAATGAGGTCATACAGGTAGTGCTCTAATCACAGAAGATTAATCCCTTAAGAAGAAACACAGGAGAGTGCTGTCTCTTCACTTAAACAAAGGAAGACATTGGTTGAGTACACAGCAAAGAATGCAGCCATCTGGGAGTTAGGAAAGCGGCCCTCATGACACATCAGCCTATGCTGAAACCTTGATCTCTTGATCCTAGCCTCTAGAACTAGAAAAACAGAATTTCTGTTGTTTAAAGCACCCAGTTAGTGGTATTTTGTTATAACAACACTATATATACTACTTACTGAGTTTTCCTTCTTATTAAAGAATCGCTACAGACATCTGGAAATATCCCAAATGCTGATCAATAGAAGAGTGGTTAAATAAATCATGGCTTACTCATAGAGTAAAAAATTCTACAGCGACATAGAACAACGAGGCATTTTTATAAACCTATATGGGTCTTGAACCATATGAAATGTTACCTATTTAAAATACATCTGTTAAGAAAAAATAAACAATCTGTTAAATGAGAAGTTACAACAATTTTAGAGAAAACAAAACATTTGTATGAGCTGTATTTGGATATATTAAGCATTTGGTCTAAATTAAGGTTGCGGCAATTTTTAGGATAACAGAAAAGATGTTGGGGAACAAAGACAGGCAACAAAACAGTTAGCTAACTAGGTAGATAAGGAAACTAAGAAGGAAGAAAAAGCTTCTATTTTGTTCCAAAGACATGAGAAGCACAAATACATTTTCTGTTTATACTTTATGCTTTCACATATTCTTAAAGCATTTTGACAAAATGAATTTTCACAAGCATTTCACTGTGAGCAATATGTTCCTCACTGCCATTCAACCACAAGTAGTCTCTACAGTGATCTCCAATTCACAGGGGGACAGGCTCCAAAGCCACAGAGAAACCCTGTCTCGAAAAACCAAAAAAAAAAAAAAAAAAAAAAAAAAAAAAAAAAAAAACAGGAGAACATTCAAATGCATAGTTTAAATAACTTCACCAAGGTAATGTTAATGGCAAGTTGTAGAACAAGGAAAGGGAAAGTCCTGAATGAGCAGCGGCTAACTCTAGTGGTGAAAATAGGCCCTATTTTAGAAGGTAGTGGTTACAACAAAATACCAAAATTTCAGCGGTTTGAAATAAGCTGCTTTTGGGAGGGAGGGGGCGCTGGTTTTTCAAGACAGGGTTTCTCTGTGTAGCCCTGAATGTCCTGGAACTCACTCTGTAGACCACGCTGGCCCCAAACTATGAGATCGGCCTGCCTCCCGAGAGCAGGGATTAAAGGAGTGCACAACCACAACCACCTAGCAGGTTTGCAGTATCTTAACATTATCTAGCGTTACATTATTGAACCTTCAAACTCTCACAGACTAGGGACGCAGTTCGGTGGCAGAACACTTATATATGCACGACCCTTAAATTCAATTTCCAGCACCACAAACAAACAAAAAACAAAATCCACGTTAGGCTTAAAAGAACCTAAATATACAGATAACATCTTTTAGCGTATTATATATCTAGTATGTTCTGGACATTTATAAGTAACTTCCTGCTCAATAATTTATATTTGTCCCCTTTAGGCACACAACATTAACAACATTAAAGTAAAGCACTCAAAACAGCAAAGTTGGTGAGACCAGTCACTTAAATACATTACTTACAACTAAAAAGGGCCGTATCATTTTAGAAATAAGAGACTAGATGATGAAGTTAAATTGGGGTTAATAAAAAGAACAGAAACCCGACTTCTACTTATAAAATCTAAAGAAATAAAAAAAGAGTCCGTAAGTCAGAAAGAAAACCAAACGTGGTCTCACACCGTCCTCAGTCCAAGAGCCAACTCCCATCTATTCAGACTCTACTTAGCAGTTAAATTGTAACCACACTGGATGATCATTTAGGTCAATCACACCCATCAGTTTTCCCTTCACTTACAAAATATATGGCAGTAAGACCTTAGGCTCCCCGAGGCGGTGCTGGCGGTGGTGACTGCTTTTAATCCCAGCACAGGACAGAAGCAGTGGATCTCTGTGAGGCCAGCCTGGTCTGCAGAGTCAATTGCAGGACAGCCGGGACTGTTGTACAGAGAAACCTTGTCTCACAAAACTAAAAAAAAAAAAAAAAGAGTAAGACTTTAGATGATAATCTACAAACTATGTACCAAATTGTTCCAAGGAAAAGGTGATTGGGTAAGTACCATGAAGGCACAGTGAGTGTCATGGAGTCTCAACAGAACTGGGGACTTAGTTCTGAATACAAAGAACCAAAATGCAGCAGAACTTTAAAACAAAATGAGCTTTAAAAATGCCTCAGTGCGCGGAGCGGTGGTGGCGCACACCTTTCATCCCAGCACTCAGGAGGTTGAGGCGGGAGGATTGCGAGCCAGGCCAGTCTGGTTACAAAGTAAGACCCTGTTGCTTTTGAAAAAAAAATTCCAATGATATACCAGATACTGGTTTCAATGTCCCAAAATACTAAGAAACAAACAAACAAAATACCATTTTTCTCCAGTTTCCAACATCCAGTATGTCAATTTGTAAATGAATTACGTATCCCCAAACTCTTTTTCCTTCACTTAACAATTTAAGTGAGCTCATAAAGTAGAAGTGACTCAAACCTAAGGTAAACATAAATGTCCTGAGCTGGAGGGACCGCTACATCTGAAGAGTGCTTCCTGCTCTTCTAGAGGACCCAGGTTTGGTTCCCCACAACCATGCTGGGCAGCTCACCATCACCAGTAATTCTGGTTCCTTCACACAAGCAGCAATTTACTCATTTAGACACATAAAAAAGCACATAAATAAACATAATAAAAATATAAATAAGAAAATAAATAAAACATCTAAATGTATCAAACATTAATAAGCCCCTGCCAGAGTACAATAGCGTGAGTGCCCAATCTCTACCTCCTCACATGGAAACAGAACATTCTGGAAAGACTAATAATATCTAGTCTTGGTACCTTGGCAATAAAAAAAAAAACAAAAACAAATAGCAGACCTACTAAGAGCCTCATCTCTGAAATGCATATACCAGAAAAATAAGGGTAGTTGTGGCCATCATTTTTCCCACCAATTTTCTTTCCTCTGAGATCCGAAAGCAAGAGGGTTCTCTAGCATTCTGATGACGTGAAGTCCAACGGGTCTGGAGAACAGACTGAACATGTCACTTACACTTCGGAAGGTAGAATTCTACCACCCTGTATTTCTGCCTAGTTGCCCTCTAAAACTAACCTGAAGACACGCTGTGCCTAGACTGTCTCACCAGCAGTTAGCAAGGATTAATGTCTCTCTTATAAGGGTTACCCCCAAACTTTGAAGAAGAGGATGAAATCATTTCTGAATCACTGGTTTGCTGTCCAAAGGTCCTGTTGGTTACATCATATGGTTAAACTGACCAAAGAATCAGAAGATAGGCAGATTAGTGGCCTTTTTTCTTGCAGCTGATAAAATCCAGTGAGAACAATGTTAAATCACAAATAAGACATATATTCCAGCCTGTCTTTGTGCAAACTACTCAAACTGCACAGGTCTTCGTTCCCTTCGACTGAAATGTGTTTTAAGGACGGCAAAGTAATAATTCGGCTAGCAGTACTCCAGCGGGAAAACCACGAAGAATAGAAAAGGAAAGTGGAAATCAGAGCAAGTACTAGCAGCGTATGTCATGTATATCTCCTGAGTGAGAATTTCCAATATGCATCCTACAGAGGAGAAAAGCAAGGTTCGTGCTCATGCAACCAGTTAGTGGTGGTAGTAGGCTTTCAAAGTAGATCTTTTTATTACCCCAAATCAACAATCTTCAGCTTACAATCCAAATTTAAATATTATTCTCTCTTTTCTCTGTCACTATTACACTAAGTGGCATATAAATACTTTATATATTTTTTTCGCACTGACAGTAATATTAGAGAAAATAAGGTATTGTTCTCTTGGCCACCTGTTAGGATGTGATTTAGTTTCTTCAAAATTCTTAAGGCCAAAAAAGTACAAAAAAGCTTCACCTTGTAGCTAAGCAAATCCTTTCGCTCCAGTAATCACAGCAATGCTGGCTGATCATCCACCTACAGGAACTAACCTCTTGGCCACATCTTAAGGAGCCTAGACTGGGCTATGCTTTGGCTTCCTACTGCAACCAAGCTCAGCCCCCCGAAAAAGAGCTGGCACACCCTAACCAGCTCCTCCTCAGAGGTTCCTTGAAGGGGGTCTTGCCATTAGTACCAAGAGACCAGGCTCCCAACTTAACTCTTCGCTGCCCCTCCTCCAGCTTTCGAGAAGCATCTCTACCTGCTACTGCTTGGGGGAAGGGAGGAGTGACGTAAGTGGGATCAGTAAGTGGGATCACTGGTCTTCCAAATCCTCTTCTCTCTAGCTGAGACTTTAGATATATGGGGTTAAAACAAACCACTTAAAAAGAATTGAGAGCACCGAGACAGGAGAGACTGAACTAGACAAACCTATCCATTCTTGTTCCCTTTCAATTCTTCCACAAGGCCCCCCGAAGTACCCCCTCCTCTTAGTCTCTCTTCACAATCCTTAAGGGAAATCATTTTCCCTTGAGTTTAATTTGATTCCACATAATGTTCTTACCCCTTCCGCTCACACGCCCCCCATCCCACTTCACTGCTAAAATCCAAAGCCAAGTGGGTGTGTGCGGTTGGCGGCGGCGGCGGCATCGGTGGTGGTATCGGTGGCGGCGGGAGGGGGAGAGTTAGAACCTAGACTGAGGACAGGAGAGTGGGTTCTTTCCCGAGTCACTTACCGCCCTTGTCTCTAGCTGAGGACTCCTGAAGTGTCCGGAGCTCAAGCAGTCCTCCCAGAGACTCTTACTCCTGAGCTGATCTCAAGACAGCTGTTACCCTCGCACCCGCCCATGTCTGACAGCGCGCCTGGCAACGCGCTTTAGCCTCCTCTTCCCTGGTCCCCCACCTCTCTGTTTTCTCCGGGCTGGGAAAGGATGGGAGAAACGAAAAAGGGAGGGAGTCGATTCAGACCCAGCTGGGCCACCCTCAGAACAAGGGAAACAAAGCTTTCAAGCATCCAAGCCCCGAATCGGGGCGGCAGAGCAGACTTCCTAAAAAGAATCCTCCCACTGCAGCCTTCCCTGTGCTAAAAATACAGCGGCTTCTCCGGGGCGAAGTGGCCAGCGCTAAAGCTCCTGCGTTCCCCTTTTACCTCAACCGATTCAGTTCCGGCCAAGCCCATTCTCCACCCACCTCAGAACTCCTCACGCCCTCCCCGAGAAAGCTGGGGCGGGGTCCCGACCAAGCACCCAAACCTCAGATCACGACTTGAACGCAAAGTTGAGACGGAGAAGGAGTCAGTGAAGACCCACAAGCAGACAGCGCCAGAGGACCCCTCTCCCCACGCAGCGGTTAGCTCTGCACACCCGGCGCCTTCCTAAAAAGAAAGGAGGAAAAGGCGCCGGCAAATGGTCGAAACATATAGGAAAACACCAGCCCAGGGCAGGAGCTCCCACGCGAGTGGGAGGCACTCCCGCCGGACCGCGCCAGAGAGACTTCCGGTGGTACCTGGCCGCCCCACTGGTACACCACGCCCGTGGGGTCAGAGCTTGGCGCGCTCGCTGGGCAACCTGAGTAGGTGGAGTGTTTAGCTCTTTCTCTGGCAGACTAGGCCCAGAAGAGAGGTGTGACTACCATGAGGACTCCACCTAGGGTGGAGTTCCTTAAAAGGGACAATTGGCCGCTAGAGGGGAGTGGAGTAGGAGGGGGTGGAGATGGGTGGGGCAGAGAAGGCGGAGGGACAGGAGACGGGGTGGGGCGAGACCTAGGAGCTAGGAGCTGGCCTCGCCCCTGGCGGCCGCGTCTGTTGGCCTCCTGCAGCAGCAGGTACAACTGAAATCAGTTTCAGTGAATACTCAGTCCCTGACGGGTTTTCAGACACCCTACATGCTCACCTATCCACCAGGATTTAAGCTCTCTAGGGGAGGATGAGAGGGTGTGGTGACTAGGAGTAAGGGATCTCCAGGAAGAAAAGGATGCAGAATAGGGAGTGTCAGAAAGATGGTAACTGTAAGAGGATTTTTACCCTCCCAGTTCTCCATGGCAACGCGTGACACTAGCAAGGACAAGAGGGGTCACAGTGTCTTTTTAGGGAGGACGCTTAAGAGGAAAGGAGATTGGAGCTGAGTGCATTTTCTAGCAATAGATAAGAGAAGGTGAGAGTGAAGGAGAAGGTGGGAGAAATGAGTTGAAGATGAATTCCTAACACCTTGTGGCCCTGGCATGGAGAGTTCAGAGAGGCTTTCTGAGTCTCCCAGCTACCAGCTCTCTAAGAATAGAGTTCTCAACCCCCTGAGACCGCCTCTCCGCCAAGCATTGGCTAACATCCCTGAAGAACTGAATCCATAGACTAGAAGCCACATTTCCAGCATTTTTTGCCCTTGCCTTAAAGTCCTTCTCTAGCTCATTTTAATGGAAACTCATGAAGTCACAGATAACCACAGCCTCCTTCCAGTGTCTCTTCCCTAGCACAGTTCTTTCAAAGGGGAAGGAAAAGAGAGAGAAGGAACAAAGGAGAAGAAGGGAAGGAGCAGCCAAGCAAAAGGAATAATAATAGGTTCCACGTTTTCAGCACCTCATATGGGCAGTTCACTGGGCCAGGTACCATTATAGTCATCCATTTTCCTTTATTCCTGGTAACAACCCTGGAAAGTAGGTAGCATTATATTTTTATGCCCCGTCAGAGAGTACTGGGGATTGAATTCGGGGCCTGGTGTATTCTAAGCAAGCACTCTACCACTCAGCTGTATCCCCAGCTCATTTTTGGTGTTATTTGTTTGAGACAGGTAGTCTTACAATGGAGCTCAGGTTAATGTTATAGCCTAGGCTGACCTCAAACTCACCAGTCTCCTGCCTCAGCTTCATTAGTTCTGAGTTTACAGGCATGCACTGTCACACCCAGCTTCTTATGAAAAAGAATAAGGAAACTGGGGGTCACAGCTCAGTATGTGCCCCGCAGGTAGGTCCATTCTCTTAACTGCTCTTCTGTTCAGATGCGTTTTTAACATCTCGTTTTCCTTCGCTCCCCAAACAATCTCTTCTCCCACTGGTAGTTCAGCGACCACCTGAACATTCAAGGCAACACCTCGGAATCCTTCCACTTGCTGTGATGATCCAGAGGCTGCCTTTATCTTAAGCAGCAGCGGTTTTGCTGTTCTACTAGATCTTACCCAGATTCGAAATCTCTGATAATCCCAGGCTTTTTCCAATCTTGGGGGCATAAAACACTTTACCTTCTCTATCTGAAGTGGCCCTTTAAACTCTGTCTTACGTTTTTAAAAGGATTGACTAAAGGTCATCCCCTCTCCTTATTTAATTCGCTCAGGAAGAACTGACCATTTCCTGCTGCACCTCTAGGTTTGTTATAACGGCTTCTCCTTATTACTGCACCATAATGTCCTGGAGGTTAGGCATCAGATGTTACTCTGTCTGTAATGTATGTGCTGGGTATTATTATCAATAATAGTTATCAAGCAGTAGCTATGCTGAACTCTGTGCTATCACTATCACCTTCCTGTGTAGAAACCAAGGAACAAGGATTAAACAGCACATATATGTACTTGCTACGTGAAAGAATGTCCCTGTAGTAGGAGCTTTTATAAATGCCTCTTTCTATACACTGTATTTCCACTGCTGCCACAGCCCTATCCTGCTTACAAGGTAAGACATGCTAAGTGAAAGTCATGCAATACAATGTACAACTGTACGTATTCTTTTTTAAAGGGGGCATTTTATCCCTTGAATTCTTATGTTCTTAATGTATAAAATCTGGGAAGTGTTGCTAAAAAAATATTTTTCATTAGTCCAAGACTATCCTCAGTAATGTCAGACGGTTTTAGATTCAAGGATGTAACGGCTCTGTGCTTAAGAGCACATACAGCTCTTGCAGAGGGACTGAGTTTGGCTTCCAGAATCCACAAGTAACTGTAATTCCGGCTCAAGGAGATCTGACACCTCTGGCCTCTATGAGTACTTATATTCACACACAGACATAGACACAGACAGACGGACAGACAGACAGACAGACAGACATACACACACACACACTTAAAATAATAAAAATAATTCCTAAAACTTAGGGTTACAAATAATAAAGCCTATGGGAGTAACCAACCAATGTCTGTTTTGACTTAAGGCTCACTCCATGAGATGGAACCCATACCCGACACTGCTTGGGTAACTAAAACCAGAGACTAGATAGCCCAGAGACCTGGGGTAAACCAAGCACTACTGCTCTAAAAGAGTATCACTAAAATGACTCCTAATGATATTTTGCTATACTCTTAGATCAGTGCTTTGCACAGTCACCATCAGAGAAGTTTCCTTTTTAGCAAATGGGAGACAAATACAGAAACCCACAGCCCAACATTAGAGAAAGAGAGCATGACCTTGGAACACACATCTCTAAATGAGAAATTTTCATCAAATCCCTTTCCTCAGAGCTCAGGGTACCTTTGGAATAGGAGGCTGTGAAAAGAGCGCAAAAGGCACAGGGGATGGAGGCCACCAGGAGAAGAAGGCTCTCTAAATCAGCTCAGCAAAGCTCATATGAACTCAGAGAGACTGAGAGAGCAGGCACAGGGTCAAGGCAGGTCTGCACCAGGCCCTCTGTATGTATATTATAGCTTTCAGTTTAGTAATTTTTTTCCCGGTTTTTCAAGACAGGGTTTCTCTGTGTAGCCCTGGCTGTCCTGGAACTCACGCTGTAGACCAGGCTGGCTACAGAGATCTGCCTGCCTCTGCTCCCCGGTGCTGGGATTGAAGGTGTGTGCCACCACTGCCCGGCTCAGTTTCATACTTTTTTGGGACTCTTGATTATATAAACAAATGAGTCTCTGATTCTTGTGCCTTGTCTTGGACTCTTTTCCTCCTACTGGTTTGCCTTGTACAACTTTAACGTGATGTTTTGCTTTAATATTTTATTTTTCTAAAAAAGAATAAAATTGATTATTTTTATTTTTTAAAAAATATGACTGAATTATAATGATTTGTGCATAAAATATGAACAAATTAGGTAAAATAGAGGACAGAGGGGGGAGGACCTTGGACTTTCCACAGGGCAGGGAACCCTGACTGCTCTTTGGACTGGAGAGGGAGGACAAAAGGAGTGGAGGGAGAGAGAGAGGGGCGGGAGGAGGGAGAAGGGAAATGGGAAGCTGGGAGGAGGCGGAAACTTTTTTTTTCTCAATAAAAATTTTTTTAAAAAAGCTATGTAAACAGCATCTTTGTGAAAAATAAGTTTCTCATGCAAAACTAAGATTTTATGACACATCTTAAGCCTCCAGCAGATTACGGACATCACACTTCAGCACAGATACTCATCTGAATGTCTTGCTAAGATCCAGCCTCACTCAGATATAGTGGATTACTGCAAGGAACCCCAAACTTCTCATGTCTCACAAGTTTCCAGGAGATGCTGGTGTTTCTGTCCCAGAGCCCACATGAAGTACCGTGGAGCCACGGGAACCTGCATTCTGCTACTGGGCTACTTACTGCTCTATGAGACTCAGAAACAGTCACCATACACACAGCTTTGCTGCTATTCATAGCAAAAAAATTATTTCCATTATTAACTGTAAAACATTCTCTCTACGGAAGCAGCTAAAAGTAATGACTACCATATTAGCACACTATATACCATATGCTCCATTTGCTTCCTGCTACTTCACTGAGATGCACATTTTACAGTAAGACGTAGTGATACATGAGCAAGTTCCAGGACAGCCAAGGCTACACAGAGAAAAGCTGTCTCAGAAACCAAAACAAATAAAAAAGTTGTTTCTTTTATCTTTTGCAATTATAATATAATAACATCCTTTCTCCCTTCCCTTTCCTTTCTCCGAGTCTTCCTATATACCCCTTCTTGCTCCATTTTAATTGCATGGCCTAATTTTTCATTAATTGCTGTAATATACATATATGTACGTGTGTGTGTGTGTGTGTGTGTGTGTGTGTGTGTTCCTAAATGTATAAGTACAACCTACTCAATCTGTATAATGTTCTTATATGTATGTTTTCAGGGCTGGCAATTGGTATGAGATATCCAATTGGTGTGCTCTTCTCTGGGGAAGATGATTTCTTCCACCCTCAAGCATTGCCTATTGGCTTGGCACCTCATGGACTTTTACCTATCCACTTTAACATGTCTACTGCTGTTGCCCTTGTTCAGTTCATGTTTAAATAGTCACGCTGGTGAGACTTTATGGGCATAACTTCTGACATTTGGAAGAGACGCAAACTCACAGCAAGCACCCCGTTCCTCTCTCTTAAAATCATTGTGCCCCCTCCTTGCCTTGCCCTCTCTTAGGATTGGTGGGGGTGGGGTGGGAGGAAGTAGAGGGAGTGGGAGGAAGGGAGGGAGTGGGAATTTGAACTGGTATTTTTTTAAAAGTAATAAAATAAAATAATAAAAAAGAAAGTGGCAAAAAAATAAAAAAAAAGAAAGTGGCACACAGGCTGTCAATTTATTTCGTGTCTGAATTACTCTCTCTTCCTACGTATTGGATTATTTTTTGTATAATGAAGTTGGAACTGAATAAAGATATAATTTACTTAAAAAATCGTTCTGCCCCATTTTCTGCAATAATCCCTGAGCCTTAGGTGTAGCAGTTCAACTGTAGTTGGTTCATTTGGGACGCAGCTCCACACCTCCACATTTTGATTGGTTGTAGTTTTCTGTACTGGTCCTCATCTATTATAAAGAGAAGTTTCTTTGACTGAGGGGTTAAGACTACACTTATCTGAGTGATATCCTGATTTATTTTTCTATTGCTAAGCAGACACCATGACCAAAGCAACTCACAGAAGGAAGAGTTTATCGGGCCTTACAGTTTCCGAGCACAGCTTCGAGTCCTTAACATCATGGCTGGGATCATGGCATCAGGCAGTAGGCGTGGTACTGGACAGTAGCTGAGGACTTACAGCTGATCCTCAAGCAAGGGGCAGAAAGCTAACTGGAAGTGACGTGAAGTTTTGAAACCTCAAAAGCTCACCCACCAGGACACATCTCCTCCAACAAGGGCATACTTCCTAATCCTTCCCAAATAGTTCTACCAAGTGGGGACTAAACCGTCAAATATATGAGCCCTGGAACAGTAACTGAGAGCTCACATCCTTATGCAGGTTTCTAAAAAGAAATTGAAAAAATGTGCAGTTTGAGGAGAAAAAGAACACTAGGAAATTTAATGCTGAAGCCGGGGTTTGTGCTGAAATAGAGAGAGAAATGGAAGAAAGGGAGTGGTGCTCTCAGGGTGAGACCCCACCCAGCTAATCCAGCAATCTGGGAAAACAAAAGGCCGAGGAATTATCTGTTCCAACCAAGCAAGGAATCAAAGGTTGTGCAAATGTGGTTCAAAGAGGCGGCCAGAGTCCAGCCCAAGCAGGCAGCAGAACTTGCAGCATGAGCCACCTGATTTTGGCTTAAGAGTCATGAAGGCTATGAGAATATAAACATTTTGGAATCTTCCTCTAAGATTAAGGAAAGCCTCCCTGGCAATTCTGAGGTCAGGTAAGGCCATTACAGAAGTAAAGCCTGGATTGTGTTGAGAATCCGGGATGCTGGAGATGCCAGAAACCTGGGATATATGCAAAGGAGAGCAGCATATGCAAAATGGAAGCAGCCCCAAGAGGGAAGTGTGTAGCAGTCAGCAAAACTTGAAGAGAAGAACCATCCAAGTCCTTTCCAGAAACCTGGGATATATGCAAAGGAGAGCAGCATATGCAAAATGGAAGCAGCCCCAAGAGGGAAGTGTGTAGCAGTCAGCAAAACTTGAAGAGAAGAACCATCCAAGTCCTTTGGTAGCAGACATAAGAGTTACAGGATTTGGAGTTTGCCCTGCTGGGTTTTAGTTAGGCTTTGGTCCAGTATTTCCTGACTCTACTCCCATTCTCTCCCTTTTGGAATGGTAATGTATATGTGGTGCCATTGTAAGTTGAAGGCACACAATTTGCTTTTTTTATTTTATAGGAGGTTACAATTAAAAGATTGCTTAGAGACTTTGACTTTGGATTTTTTTTAAACTTGTGTTGAGACGGTAAAAGACTATGGGAACCTTTGAAGTTGTTCTAAATGCATTTTGCATTATGATATGGCCACAAGCCTATGGGGGTCAGAGACTGGAATGTGATAGTTTGAAAGAGAATGACCCCTTAGCCTCTTCTATTTGAATGCTTAGTCCCTAGAATTTGGGAAGGAATAAAAGTGTGGCCTGGAGGAGGTGGGCTCCTGGGGATGGGCTTTGAAGTTTCAGAAGCCCACACCATTCCCAGCTAGCTCTCTCGGTCTTATGCTTGTGTATCAAATGTAGGCTCTCAGTTACTGCTCCAATGCCACGCCTGTCCGCCTACTGCTATGCTCTTAAGTCCCATAGACACATCCTCTGAAACTGTAAGGCCCCACTAAATGTTTTCTTCTGTAAGTTGCCTAGGCCATGGTGTCTTAGCATGGCAGTAGAAAAGTAACTAAAACAGGATAAAAGGACAAATCCTTAGACTGTAATTCAGCTAGGGATTGTACTGGCTTTGTAAAGTGGCAGTTGTGGCTTCTCCTCCAAAATCCATGACTTCACTTGCAGCAGGCACAATTTCCCTTTTGTTAGTGCCCGCCACTGGGATGAATACCACTACTGCACCCTTAGGGCTATGATGTGGCTCATCAGTGTTATAGTTTGGTAGGGCTGTTAGTTGCTTCCTTCCTTTAGAATACTGAATGGCACCTTCTGGTATCACAAAAACTAGTCCTCAGGAACAGGCCTTTTGGGTCTGCTCCAGTTTAGAGGCTCCTGGACTCTGTCTTAAGTAGATGGTGTTTTCAGCAATAGGGGCTTACCTTCCACCTCTATGGCTCAAGCAAGGAAAATGGAATAGTACATAATGTTTGGGGAGTCTCTTGAATGACCCTGAAAAGAAAGTCTGCTGTTGAGGTTTATGTTAAATGGTTTTTGACTCTTGGGGGAACACTGTCAAACCAGATGGGAAAATTTCATTTAAAGTATATAGTTAGAACTGTATGGTATGTTTATGTGCATGTGTAATTTTTAGGTAGTATGATTCCATATGACTTCCTCAGACATCCTTTCTGATTTTTAACCCTCCTCCTTCCTTCTGTATTTATTTCTCTCTATTCTCCCTAATTAGACCCTCCTTCCTCTTTTGCTCATTTCCATCATTAAATCACTTGGATCTTGCTTTTCCCCTCTCTATTGCTCCCCCCAAAGTCCCCACTCCAGCAACATCGATTTTTCTTTTCCTGATTTCAGCAATTATTCCAGCATATGTCCACACATCTGAAGATTTGGAACTAGGACCCTCATATGATAGGGTGTGATGTTTGTCTTTCTGGGTCTGGGTTAGTCCCTTCAATACAATCTTTTTACCTGCAAAGTTCATGATTTCATCTTTCATTACAGCTGAATGGTATTTCATAGTGAATATGTACCACATTTATCGTTGCTGGAGGACATAGAGGTTATTTCCATTCCCTAGCTACAGGCATAAACATGGTTGAGCAAGTGTTTGGAGAGAAGCTTCACCTCAGCTCTTGGCATCCATATTCAAAGATGCTTGGAACGTTCAGGTGCAAGTTCCATCCCAAGCCCCCTCCCCGGGAAATTGATCCTCAGTCCAGATTCCACCCCTGAGAAAGCCCCCCAAAGAATGATCCCTCCCCAGAGATACTCAAAACCACTCCCACAGGGTATTTAAATCCCCTCCCAGAACAAATCGGTCTTCCTTTCCCATCTCCTCTTCTGGGGGGGGGGGGCTGGAAAACCATCCAGGAGCATTTGTTTCCATTAAACCTAGGCTTTTTTCTAATTTAGTTTGATTTGTTTTGATTCGGATTATTGTGTCAGCAGAGAGGCTTATTGGGGTACAGGAACTTTTCAGCAAGTATCTGTGGAGGATGATGTCAAACCTTTTGGGCATTGCCAAGGGGTAGGATATCTCTTTTTGGTAATGTTCTATGCTGATTTCCAGAGCGGACAGACAGACTGCAATCCTACCAACAGTGACGGAAGGTTCCCCTTTCTCCACATTCCCTCCAGCGTGTACTGTCTGCTTTTTCCGTTGCTGATCTTTGCCTTTGTGACTGGAACAAGATGAAATCTCAGAGGTATTTCAATTTTCACTTCCTTAATAGCTAGTGTCTTAGTCACCGTTCTGCTGCTGTGAAGAGACAGCAAGATCACAGCAACTCATAAAATGGAATAACTTAATTGGGACTTGCTTAGTCTCTGAGGTTTAGTCCATGGTCATAGTGGGACACACGGCAGCATACAAGCAGACGTCTTGGTGCTGGAGAAGTTGGGAGTTCTACATCTGGATCTGCAGGCAGCAGGAAGAAAGAGAACCACCTACCGGGACTAGCTTGGGTTTCTGAAAACTTAAAGACCACCCACTCCCCCTTGGACAAGCTTCCTCTAACAGGGCCACACCTCTTAATCTCTCTCAAGTAGTACCACTCCTTAATGACGAGGCATTCAAAGATTTGAGGCTATGGGGGCCATTTCTATTCAGACCATAACATCTAAAGACCATAAACACTTTTTAAAACACTCTTAGTCAGTTTTTCCTTCTTTTCAGAGCTCACCGTTCAGGTCCCAGGCCCATTTTTTTTAATAGGTCATTTGGGTTTCTTTGTTTGTTTGTTTGTTTTGACAATTTGTTTCTTGAATTCTTTACAAAGTCTAGATATTAATACTCTGTGAGATGTATAACTTTTCAAAGATTCACTCCCATGCTGTGGGTTTCCTCTGTACTTGACTGACTCTTTAGCTATGCAGAAGCTTTTCGGTTTTATGAAGTACCACTATCAAGCGTTGGCCTTAATACTTGGGCGAATGCAGTCCTATTAAAAAAGTTCTTTCCTTTATCTATATATCACATAGATGACTACTTATATTTTCTTCTAGAGAGTTTACAATTTTAAGTTTAGCTCTTTGATCAATTTTATGTTTGTTTTTGTGCAAAGTGATAGATACACTTTTGGGTCTTGAATTGTTTTATTCTATTTACACTTTTGGGTCTTGAATTGTTTTTCATTTCCTTGCACTGTTTGCTAACATTTTCATAGATTTCTTTGAGGGATTTATTTATTTCTTCTTTAAGAATCTCTATCACATGCATAAAGGCTGTTTTAAGGTCTTTCTTGGGCTTCAGCTATGTTGCAATACTCAGGGCCTGCTGTGGTAGGACTGGGCTCTACTGGAGACATATTGCCCTGGCTGTTATTAACTGTGGCTTTTATGCTGGCATCTAGGCATCTAGGTTGGGGAAGATTGTAATTCTAGGTGCTAATATTTGCTACTATCTGTGTTGCTTGGGTATTTTGTTCCTTGGTGGCTACGGCTCTGTCTGCTTCTTCGTAGAGTGTGACCTTCATTTGATAATCCCACATTTTACTGTCTCAGGGTGAAAGCGTAATCAAATCTTCAAACCCTTTTCCCAGAGCGACCAACTGGAACAGGCTAACCTAACATTTACAGTACAAATAAAGAAACCTTTTACTTTCAACTTTCCTAGGACTGGTTCCTAAGAAGCAAAACAGCAATTATATTTTTTTTTTTTGTTTTTCGAGACAGGGTTTCTCTGTAGCTTTGGTACCTGTCCTGGAACTAGCTCTGTAGACCAGGCTGGTCTCGAACTCCCAGAGATCCGCCTGCCTCTGCCTCCTGAGTGCTGGGATTAAAGGTGTGCGTCACCACCGCCCGGCCAGCAATTATAATTATGTGCTAAACAAGTGAGGTCAACTTTTATGCTGTACGTTTTAACTTCTCTATCACTAAACTAGTGGGTTCTCTTGATCTTCACATATGTTCTTCAGATAGACTGGGAATGCACTTACAACAAGGAAGAAGGACTAAGAGGAGACACTGACTTTATAGATACACTGTAGCCTTGCATTTTGCAAACAGCCAATTTACTGAAGAGTTTTGTCACCAAACGTTTTTAAATTACAACAGTAACTTTTCCCTTACAACTTAGTGTGTCTTAGACGCCAACCACTCTGGCCAAACCACTCACTAACTTGCAGTAGTAGCAAAGCGTCTAGCACGCCAGATCCCTAGAGTTCTAAATCAGATTCCTTCAACCGCCGAGTTCTTCTCCACTTGCCACTAGCGCAGATATAGCCATGGCACAGATTTTTCTTTCTGCTTTGGTATATGACGGAGTTTGCTTCTGCCTCTCACTATGTCCAGTACTGGAATGGTTGCTCGGCAGTCTCATCTCTGAATCAATGAGTTGCTGGGATTCTTCCAATCATATCTGCACTGTACTGATCTGCAACAAGTGACCTCACATGTCACCAGGGGCCTAGAATCTTGGTACTATCGATCACTTAACCCTTCTTCAGTGTGGAACTCATTTCTTGTTACTCCTTGTACTATCTCCTTTTTCCAACATTCTGCTGAAAACAATATCTATTTATATTTCCATTGTTATTTTCTTACCCAAGGCCATATTTTCATCTGTTCAGAAAATTCACTAAAATTTTAGAAGCAAGTGCCAGTTGTCTACTGCAGGTCATAGTAAATCCTTACCCACAAAATCATCCACTTCAACTCATGGGTCTTGAGCCTTTTAAAGGAGAAAATGAGAACGGCATGGCAGAGTACTGAATGGTACAATTTTGATTATATGGAACTGAAACAATTACCTTAGAATTTAGGATCTGATAATAAAAAGATAAACAATGGATTATCTTAACACATATCACAGAAATTCAAGGGGAAATCCGATATAAAATGCATAGCACATATGAAATCAATACCAAGATATGGTCCCTTGTCCTTAAGTGTGCAACCAAGACAAAACATAAAAGAGTATAAACTTTTCAATGAGTTATGTTCCCCAAATGTGCAGCACATATCTGACGGCCATGATAGTTGTGGAATATTCCTTTACACTGTACGAAGATATGTCACTGTGACTGGTTTAATAAAAAGCTAAACGGCCAATAGCTAGGCAGGATTTTTTGGTGCAGAGAGAACACTGGGAAGAAAAAGGCAGATCTGTGAGGAGACATGGAGGAAGCATGACATGTTGGAGATTAATTAAGTAAGAAGCAAATAGTCACATGGCAGTACATAAATTAATAAAAGTGGGTTAGGTTATTAGAGTTAGTTAAAAACAAACCTAAGCTATCAGCCGAGTTTTTATAATTTATAATAAGTTTCCATGTCAGTATTTGGGGGCTGACATGGTGGAGACAGGTATAAATTATCAGTTTTAGACACGTAGTCTAGCAGAGCTAGGTAAGAAACATCAATAAAAACTTCCTCTCAAGAATCTATCCAACAAGAAAGTTTCATACATGGTATATGCTGTATGAATTAGAGAATACAGAGCAAGGTGGGATATGAACAAGATCCTTCAGAAAGTACTCCTCACGACCCAGGACTCCCCACAGACACAGGACTCCCGACAGACCAGGATGCCCGACAGACACGGCACTCTCCACAGGACTCCCCCACAGACACAGCATTCCCCCACAAACATAGGACTCCCCACAGACACAGGAATCCCCACAGACACAGGACTCCCCACAGACACACAGGACTCCCCACAGACTCACAGGACTCCCCACAGACACACAGGACTCCCCACAGACACAGGAATCCCCACAGACACACAGAACTCCCCACAGACACACAGGACTCCCCACAGACACACAGGACTCCCCACAGACACACAGAACTCCCCACAGACACACAGGACTCCCCACAGACACACAGGACTCCCCACAGACACAGGAATCCCCACAGACACACAGAACTCCCCACAGACACACAGGACTCCCCACAGACACAGGACTCCCCACAGACACAGGAATCCCCACAGACACAGGACTCCCCACAGACACACAGGACTCCCCACAGACACACAGGACTCCCCACCGATACACAGGAATCCCCACAGACACACAGGAATCCCCACAGTCACAGGATTCCCCACAGACACACAGAACTCCCCACAGACACACAGGAACAAGAATATCTGCAAACTACTAGAACAAGACTAACGGAAATTAACTTTTTATAATTAAAGATGATTCTGAACCTCCTAGTAACTACAGGGTCAAAACTTAGAATAAAAAAATAACAGATTCAAATCATAGCGTAGGGTAAGTCACTTAATCACTAAGGAAGAGTATAAGAGGAGAAAGGCAGTACAAAAAAACTGGAAGACAAATTTCATAGTTGTTGAATCAAGGCAATGGTTGCCTGCAAGGGAAATAGATCAGAGTTGCAAATAAAAGACATTGTAACTGAAACAAGTTAAAAACTACTCAAAAAAAAAAAAAAGCTGGGCCTTGCAGGCGGATCTCTGTGAGTTCAAGGCCAGCCTGGTCTACAGAGTAAGTTCCACAACAGACTCCAAAGCTACAGAGAAAACTCTGCCTACACACACACACACACACACACACACACACACACACACACACACAAACCTACTGAAAAGAAATTCACTTTTTCAGTTAAACGGTGATTCTCAGAGCTCCAAACTCCAACTCGTCTATCTCCCTCAGATAAGACAAAGACTTTAAAACTGTGGATAGGCAGGTCCTGTCTCTATCCATTTTCAGAAGTAAGAAACTTGAACAATGGGACTTTGATCATTATCAACTCTTACTGTTAGGCAAAGTCTTAGAGGGAGAAACTGGGGACAAAACAGAATGGCAGTAAAAATCAAGGGGACATGGCCAGAGAAAAGAATTCCTTCAACCCTGTTGGCTGAGAATCAAGAAAATCTCAAAAATACAATAATGAATCTTATTTATAGTCAAACCATGTCCTGATCTCTCTGTGACCTATCATAATACTTTAAATCCATTTTAATCTATATTTTTATCTTATCTGTCATTTGGCTTATATATTATAGCTCATAAATCATGTTATTTACCAAAGAAAAGATCTTCAGGTATATATGGGCATACCAAAATGTTTTCACTTAATCTTCTACGTAATTTGAGTGATATAACTCCAAAACCTATGAAAACTGTGTATACAGCTAGTATCAAGACAGTTAAGTGCAACTTTGCCAAATCCACAGTCACTGAAGAAACCTCATTGTTTCCTTAACTCACATTCCCTCCACGTCTCCTTCTCAGCTTATATTTAAGCTTATATTAAAAACTTTTTTGTTGGGCATGAGACACATGCCTTTCTTCCTAGCAATTAGGAGGCAGAGGCAGATGGAGCTCTGCAAGTTCAAGATCTTCCTGTTCTATACAGTGAGTTCTTGGCTAGCCAGAACTACATACTGAGACCTTGTTTCAAAAAGAAAAATACAAACAAAAAACGTTTTCTTAACAAAGTCTTCTTTGGCTTTACAAAAAAAAAGAAAGAAAGAAAGAAAAAGAAAAAAGAAAGAAAGAAAGAAAAGAAAAGAAAAGAAAAAAAATCCACTTCATTCACTTTGCATCTAAGAACATGAAAAGATCCAGAAAAAAGGAATGGGATGAGATAGTCAGTGTGAATGGAAACCAAGAGAGATTAGGAGGAGCCAACTACTGGGGGACAAAATGGCATTAGAAATCAAATGCAGTCAGAAGAGAAACCAACCTAATAATAGAGATGTCAATTCAGAAGGAGCAAACAACAGCTATGAATAATATATAATATCCAAGTATACGAACAAATAACAGTATAAAACAAGTATTAATAAAGCTAAATGAAGACAGAGTGTAACATAAAGTAGCTCAGGACTTTAACACCCATGCTCATCAGTGGGAAAAGCATTTAGACAGAAAATCAATGAAGAAACAAGAGTTAAATTACACACTTGGGGCTGGTGAGATCATTCATCAGGTAACGGAATTTGACAAGCCAGCCTGGCAACCTGAGTTCAAACCCGAGGACCCACAACATGGGAGAAAAAAAAACACAAAGTTCTCCTCTGACCTCCATATAAATGCCATGATGCATTCCTCCTTAAACCCCCCATGGTAATAATAAAAAATACAACCTCTAAAAATTAAATTTCCCCTTCACTAAATGGAGATAGTAAACATCTAAGGAACATCCCAAAGCCAGAAACAGTGATAAATACCTGTAATCTGAGCACTTGGAAGGCGGAGGCAAGAAGATTATGATCCCTATGCCATACAGGCTAGCCCAGAACACATAGCAATACCTTCTCTTTTTAAAAAGTGAAAAAATATAGTCCATTCCACCACTAGGAAATCCATATTTGCCTCATCAGCACATGGAACATGCTCTGTGATAGATCATGTGATAGCACACAAAACATGTACCAACAAGTATTTTTTAAAATTGATATCATACCAACCATTTTCAGATCCCATAATAGCAAACCCAAAAATGAATAACATGAAAAGATTTAAAAAGTATACAAGTATGTATAAAATAACTTTCTTTTGAAAAACCAATGGAGACAGAATTTTAAAAAGAGCAGGTTTTTGAAGAAAAAGATAGATAAAATAATCAAACCCATGTCTGTTTTTAGACCAAAGAAACAAAGAACTGCTTAAGAAAAAACAAAATAAAATAAAATTTAACAGGGCTGGAGAGATGACTCAGCAGCTAAGAGCACTGGCTATTCTTCCAGAGGAGCCAGGTTCAGTCCCAGCACCCACATGGCAACTCACAACTCTCTGTGACACTTTTATTCAGACATATACACAGGCAAAACACCAATGCAAATAAAAATAAATTATTAAAAAAACTTGACAATCCTTAAACTGGAGGAAAAGAGGAAAGACTCAATATAAGAGAATACAACAAAGAATAAGGGTTGCAAAAAGTCTTATTAGAAATTATTATGAACTACTATATGTCCAAATTTTGGTAACTTAGAAATGGAAAAATATCACAAAAACATAAACATTACCAAAACTACATTAGAGGAAACTAGAAAACATAAACAAGCTAGTGACAGGTAATAAAAGTTTATCAGTAATAAAAAGGTTCCCATTTCAGAGAAGCTCAAAACCAGAGAGTGACATTAGTAAGTTTTAGCAAACATTTATGGATGAAATAATATAAATTTTCCTTAAAGAGATTCCCCTTAAATAAAAGAATTTGTCCAAACATATTCTACAAGGTTAATACTAGCTTTCTACCAAAATCAGATACAAATATAAGAAATATTATAATCTTCTTTTTCACAGTTTTATTATTTCCTTTTTTCTGAGATAGGGTTTCTCTGTATAGACCTGGACATTCCTCTGAACACCAGGCTGGCCTCAAACTCAGAGATCTCTGTGCCTCTGCCTCCTGAGTACTGTGGGATATTTAAAAATATTTTCATATGATATATTTGATCATATTCTTTCTCTTCTTCCAAGTCCTTCCAGATCTTTCACAGCTCCCTACCCACCAAGCTTCACATTCTCTCTCTGTCACTTAAAACAAAACAAAACCAAGAAGACAGCAAACACCAAACCAAAACAACAAAGACAAAAGCACATACACACACAAAAAAACAAAAAACATGCAGTCTGCTTTGTGTTGGTCAACTGCTACTGAGCATGAGGTCTGTCCTGGAGTGTGGTTGATATATTCAATTATCACTCCAGTGGAGAAAACCAATTTTCTCTCTCTCAACAGGTAGTAATTGGAAATAGTTTCTTGGTTAGGAGCAGGACTTTGTGCTCACTTCCTCTTGTCTATACTGGGATTTTTGTCTGGCTTGAATTTGTGCACATCTTGGGCATGCTCTTACAGGCTCTGTGAGCTCAGATGTGCATCGGTCCTGCTGTGTCTGGAAGACAGTGTTTCCCAGAGTTCTCTAGCACCTGTGGCAATAGTGCCACCTCCTCGTCCACACAGAACTTTGAATCTAGAAAAGAAGAGTGTGGTGTCATACAGACATCCACTTAGGGCTGAGTGTTCCAAAGTCTCTCACTCTCTTCAGATTATCTAGTTGTGGGTCTCTGTGTTAATTCCCATCTACTGCAAGAAGAAGGTTCTCTGATGAGGGTTAAGCAATGCAGTGATATGCAAATTTCTTAAGTTATTCTTGATGAACATGAACACTCAAATCTTCAACAACAACAAAAAAAAACAAATCTTCAACAAAATACTTGTAAATGAAATCAACACACAAAATGATTATTCCCTATGATCACAGGAATGGGATGGTGGTAGAATATACATGAGTAAATATATGTGATGCATCATTACCAACAAACGGAAGGATTAAAAAAAAACATAGTCACCTCAATTCAAACAGAAAAAAGCATTTGATGAAGCTCAGCATTCCTTCATGATCAGAATGCAAACACGGCTGAGCATAATAAAGGCCACTTTTAGGAAGGCCTAACATTTGCCGAGTGAGGAGTGGAGGGAAACTTTCTGATACACCTGAACCAAGCAAGACAAGTGCATATGCTTTTACCACTTCATCGACCATGGCGTTAGGCACTCTAGGTAGAATGAGTAGGGAAGAGAAAGAAATAAAGGACGTCAGGTTAGAAAAGAAGGAAAACTGCCAGTGTTTATATATGATGGGATCTTACAGATCAAGAAAACACTACTAACCTATTAGAATTAGTGAGAGAGAGCCAGCCAGATACTAGGTAAAGCCCCTTCTCACACAAACACAGCAATCAAGACTATGATCTTCTAGGATCCAAGGGGAGAATCAACTCTACAAAGTTGTCTTCTGAATTCCACACATATGTCATAGCAAGTGAGGCACCCCAACAACAATAATAATGAATAAAATGTCTTAAAATAATACAGAAGTGGAGAGAGGGAATTTAATATACAAATAGCAGTAGTATTTCATACTATAAAAAGAAATTCCATAAAACAAATCAATAACTAAAATAATATACTAGCTAGGAATAAATTTAATTGAAGAGATCAAAAAACTCTATAACAAAATTATAAAATATTGATGAAAGATTAAATAGCTCTCCAAGACATTGCAAGATATTCTGCTGTAATTGACTGGAAGAAACAATATTGATAAACATTCATATTGCAAAGCAATGTACAATTCAATGCAATTCCCATCAAAATTCTAATTACCATATTTCAAAAAGCTAAAAGACATTCTAAAATGCATATTGAACCTCCAAATATCTTCAGACAAAGCTATTTTGACTAAGATGAACAGAGGAGGAGGTACTATGCTACCTGACTTTAAAATATACCTCGAAACTGTATTAATCAAAAGTGCTGACACACACACAGACCAATGGGACAGAGTAGGCTGATTGAAAGGAAGTCTACACCATGACAGCAAACACTCAGTACAGAATAGAACTACAGAATAGAATAAAACTACAGAATAGAATAAAAAAAAATGGTCAACATACTCCATCCTTAGGTAACCACAATTCAAAGCCATGAGAGGCCAGAAGGTGAGAAGGTACAAAGACCCCAATTCAATCCTTAGCACCCACTGAGTTCCACAAAGGTCCTCTAACTTCCACATGCATGTTGTGACACACAGACACACACAATTAACTAATTAATTATCTCTGCAGCTCTTTGGCCAACCAGCCTAGCTAAATCAATCAACTTCAGGTGCAGTGAGAGGTTTTGTCTCAAAAATTAAAGTAGGGTGCAATCAAGAAAGACATCTGGTATTGAACTCTGGAGTTCACATTCATGAACACAGTGCACATGTGCACACATGCACACACACAAAAACAAGTACACAAAAGACTAAATATAACAAATGTTGATGATGATGTGGCTACAAGGGAACATGTTGTGGGTGGAAATATAAGTTAGTGCAGCCATTATAGAAAACAGAATTGGTATTTCTCTCAAAATTAAAATATGGCAATATATAGAAAGGAAATGAAACTAGTGGGTCTACACTCCTTGTTCTTTACTGCACTGTACAGAACAGCCAAGAAATGGAAATAACCTAATGGGGACAACTGAAGGATGGCTCAGAAACTGTGGTCCACATACACAATACGGTTTTAGAAGAGGGTGGAATTTGTAACTTGTAGTAAGAAGGGTGGAAGTGGCTATCCTGCTGAGAAGTGTCAAGCATAGAAATGGAAGCAGCACTTGGGCTCACTCATATGTGGAAGTTATTACAGAAGGGTAGAATGGCAGCTACAAGAACTCAGGGAGCCTAGTGTTCAGGAACGGAAGAAAGCTGACACTGGATAATCAATTAAAAGTTGGAGAGAAGCAAAAAGCTACAGGGAGGTGACTGGAGATAATGAGGATAAACTGCACTTTTCAAAGGCCAGAAAAGAGAATTTTGAAAGTTTACACCCTAAAAAAAATTATCATGTCTTTGAAATAAACATGATTAGCCTGATTTAAACATCATGCAACACATAAATGTATCAAACCTTATATATTACTCAAAAAGATGTACAGCTCTTTATGTTTAAGTATTAGTTGAAAAATAAAGCATTTCTGTTATTGCCAGGTAAGTTCTGGATAGCTAATATAACATACTGCCTACACAATGCCATATTGTATACTTAAAATTTGCTGGGTATAGGTCATTTCCTTAAAAAATTATATTTTTGGTTTATTCTTTGTGAATTTTATACATGCATACAAAGTATTTGTATTGCAGTCACCTCCTAACTCACTCCACCAACTCCACCCACATCCTTCCGCCTGTGCCCTTACAACTTCATGCTCTTTTTTGAAAAGTTTTCATTAATTCTTTGAGAATTTCATATATTATATTTTAATCATATAAACTTCTCTCCCCCAACTCCTCCCAAATCTACCTCCTTAGTACCCATCCAACTATGTGTCCTCATTTTTTTTAATATTCTACTAAAACCAATTTGTGCTCTCCATGATCTCACAGGTGTAGGGGTATCCACTGGAACATGATCAACCTTACGGGGCCAAATCCTTAATGAAAATGGACTGTTTCTCTCTGAGAAGCCATACCAGTCAACAGCTCTAGGGGTGGGGCTTGGAGCCCAATCCATGCCGATTGTTGACTGGCTTGATCTTCCATAGGTCTTGTGTGATAACCACAGTTGCTGTGAGTTCATGAGTGTAGCAGTCCTGTCCAAATGCAATCCCACTTACAGCTAGGCAGTATACAGGCACTTACCCTCTGTACTCTGACAAGAACCTTCCAGCCAGCAAGGTAGAAGCTTCCAGGTATGTTTGATTTCTCCAACTCCTGTGACTAAAATGTGTGGTATGTTCAGCAATGGGGTCTTACCATTAAGTTCTGGTGGGCAACCAGGAACAATGGCAACAGTTTTTTTAATATTTTGGGGGTCTCTTGGGCTGCCCTAACTGCTCAAGGGGACATGCCCCACACCAGGAGCTGGGATCTTTTGTTTGGCAACCTATAGCTTGTGGGAAGAGCATTATTTCCTGTGTAGGATATTCTACCTAAAGTCCTGAGAAGGTTTCCATATGGCCATTTCAAACATTCTTAGTGTTAGTTATTCTTCCCCCACTTCCTCCTCTGCCCAACCTTCCTTTCTCCTCCCCATCTAAATCTCATCTCATTATTTGAGAATAGATCTTATGTTGTGTTCTTCCAGCTTAACAAAAACCATACCTACTAACTTCCCATCCTTCTCTCTTTTAAATAACCCACTAAGCCCAGTTAGTGCTTCCTATGTGTTCATGGGTATGGGGCCATTCATTTATACCCACAGACCTGGGTCAAGGTAGAGACGAAAACTGATGAAAACTATGCGAAGAGTGAGTGTGAGCACTCTGTGTTAAGTAGGACATCTTTATCAACTCCCTTCTCTCACTGCCCTGTCTTGGGGAACATCACAAAGACGAGGCAGAGGGGAACACGAAAAGAGAGGTGGCAGAGAGAATGTAAGTAATCTAGAAAAAAAGGAATGTTGGAGGTTGCTGAGATGCTGTCTTCTGAACAATACTGTTGCTTAGGAAACCACAGCAGCTCTGGTTACCTGCCCAGGACCTATTCAAGATCATACCAGCTAAAATTCCACCATAGAGAGGGGGAGGGACTCACAAGGGGCCACACTCCAAGCCAAAGAGGTACTGGCAGTTGATAGCTACTGGGGGACGGAAACAGTCATTCTTCTTTGGGGGTGATTTTTAACAGTGGGACAATGACCATGATCAGCAAGCCAGCTGACTTCTGTTACTCTAAATGTTATTTGTAAGAGTTGAATCTTATGGACGTTCCAGTTTTAGATTTTTAAGGGTCTTCACAGTGTATTCTATAGTGGCTACATTAATCTAAATTACCACCAAGATCGTGTAAGGCTCATAGCCCTCTGCCCCTGCATTTTCAGCACTATCTCTGACTTTTTTTCTTGCTACAGTTTTCTTATTTCATCATACCCACACCTATTGAGGAAATGGAATATTAACGTAGTTCTGATTTGCAGTCCCCTAATGGCTAACAAGTTTCAACATTTTCTCATGTAGTTATTGCCCATTAGTATTAAAAATTCCTGTTCAGTTCATTACCTGGATATTGATTCAATTATTTATTCTTTGGTTAACATTTCGGGTTTCTTATGCATTTTATCCTTATTCTTCTAGCAGATAAATAGTTTATAAGATTTTCCTCTCGTGCTGTAGACTATAATTTTGCTCTGCTGTTTCTTTTCCTGTACAGAAGCACCATTTGCCAACACTTGTTCTTATTTCTTCAGCCAATAAACTCTTGTTCAGCAAAGTATAGCCTGTGTCAATATCTTGAAGTATTGCTGCTATGTTTATCTCCACTTGTTTCAGTATTTTGCATTTTAAATTAATGTCTTTGATCCATTTTGAGTTGTACATGCAAATAGCCAGCTTTATCAGAACCATATGTTGTAGAAGCTATCTTTCTGAAATGTATGTTTTGGCACCTTTATCAAAAATCAGTTGATGTAAATGTGTGAGTATTTTTCTGGGTCCTCTATTCTATTCCATTCATCCATTAATCCATTTTTAGACTAATACCATACTTCCTTTGATAGTATGTCTTTAAAATGTATTCTGAAACCATATATTGTATTGTCTCCATCAAGATCATTTTTTGCTGGTGGTTAGGTTGGCTATTAGGGTATTTGGGGATCCATGGGCACTTTAGGATATCCTTACAGCACTATTAAAAATGCCAAGTATTTTAATTGGTAGTACATTGTATCTACTGAATCACTTTTGATAGGATAGTCATTTTAACAATGTTAATTCAGCTGGGCAGTGGTGGCACACGCCTTTAATCCCAGCACTTGCGAGGCAGAGGCAGGCAGATCTCAGTGGTTTTGAGGTCAGCCTGTTCTACAAGAGCTAGTTCCAGGACAGGCTTCAAAAATACACATTACTTCTGTGGACTCACAACATGCAAAGTCTTTCTGTTTTCTAGTCTCTTCTTTGCCTTTCCTCAATAGTTTATAATTGTCAGTATAGAGGTCTTCTTATCTCCTTAGTTGTTTATTTCAAAGTATTTTATACATATATATATATAAATTGTTTTTTATTTCTTTGTCCTGTAGTTCAATTTTGCATACGAGTTATGTATACAGAAATTTCTCATGAATTTATTAGTTCTAAGAGGTTTTTTAAAAAGTTTTTAAAAACTTTTATTATGTTGTGTGTTTTGTGTTTTAACTGTGTATGAGCACCGTGTGCATACAGTATCCCTTTAGAGGGTGTCAGAACCTCAGAACTGGAGTTACAGACAGCTGTAAGCCATCACATGGGTGCAACCAGTGCTCTTCACCATTTTTTCAGACCCCAATTCTGAGTGCTTTGAGTCTTTGTATTGAGACATAGGATTTTGTAAGTTACCTACATCAGGAATAATTTGATGATTTGTCTAAAATTTCAAGTACTATACTTGCATAAAAGTGAAAATGGAACTTTTGTTTCTGATTTTAGCAGAAATGTCAGTTTTTTCCCTTTAGGTATGATATTGGTATGGATTTTTCATATGCAGGCTTTTAAGACTATTTTATGCATATGACTGTTTTGCCTGTATGTGCACATGTATACCTCATGTGTGCTGGGCTCACATGGAAGTCAGAAGAAGGCAGCAGATCCACTGGAAGTGGAGTTATGGATGTAGATGCTAGAAACTGAATCCAGGTCCCATGCAAGAGATTCAAAATGCCTTTGTATTCTGAATTCTTTGATGTCTGCTGTAATGTTTTCCTGATTGTTTCTGATTCCATTAATTTGGGTCTCCTCTTTCTTTCCTTTCGTTTGTTGGCCCAAGGGTCTACTGATGCTGCTCGTCTGATTTTCAGAATATTATAAGGGACTATTTTGAAAAAAAAAACTATACAAAATTATGTTAGAAAACTCCTCTCTTGAAGGGAAAAGGGAACGAGTGCTTGGGGGAGTGGGAGGGTGGAGATGGAGGAAGGGAAGATATAGGACCAGGGAAGAAGATATCTACATTAAGGGAGACACTTTAGGGTTGGCAAGAGACTTGGCTCTAGAGGGGATCCCAGGTGTCCACGGAGATGTCCCCAGCTAGGTCCTTGGGCAGCAGAGTAGAGGATGCCTGAACGGTCCTTGCCCCACTGTCACACTGATGATTATCTTGAATATCACCATAGAATCTTCATCTGGCGATGGATGAAGATAGAGACAGAGACCCTCATCAGAGCAAGGACTGAACTCCCAAGGTCCAGTTGAAGAGCAGGAGCAAGGAAATCTGGACCGTGAGGGGTTGGTCCACCCACTGAGACAGCGTGCCTGATCTAATGGGAGCTCACCAAATCCACCTGGACTGGGACTGAATGAGCATATGATCAAACTGGACTCTCTGAATGTGGCTGACAATGGGGGCTGACTGAGAAGCCATTGATAAAGGCACTGGGGACTTGTTTCTACTGCTTGTACTGGCTTTTTGGGACCCTAGTCTATTTGGATGCAAAGCTTCCTAGGCCTGGGGGGGGGGACTTCTCACAGGGCAGGGTTCCCTGCCCTCTCTTGAGGAGGGAGAGGGAGGAAGGAGGGTGAGTGGGGGAGCAGGAGGGGAATGGGAGGAGGGGAGGAAGTGTATATTTTTGAATGGAAAAAAATAAATTAAAAAAAGAAAAAGATAAAGAAAACTCCTCACTCTAAGTGTGGAGAAACTGGAAGCAATACTATTAAATGAGTCAGGCCTGTTCCACCATCCCCACGCATTTCAATATAGTGCTGAAGCAGTAAGAACAAGAGAGAAATTAAAGGGATACAAACAAGAAAAGGTGAAATCAAGTTATCACTATCTACAGATAATATGCTAGGATACATAAGAGACCCCAAAACTTCACCAGTAAAACTTCTTCAAACAGGAAATTACTGCAATGAAGAAAGCACCATTTAAGGGAATTTACATTTGACCAAACATTTGAAGGAAAGAATGGGGCAATCCGCAGGAAGAGTTGCAGGAACCTTTTTAAGGACATGGAACAGGTAATGCTTGAGGGGAAAGTATGTCTAAAGTTTTCCAAGATAAACAGGAAGAACAAAATGTGGCTAAAGTACAAAGAACACAGGGATGGAAGAACAGCACTGAGGTCATGGAGTCAGAGCTCCCAAAACCTTAGCAGGCATAGAGACCTAGCTTTAATTGAGATGTATGAAGTAGAAACCTACTGAAAGATGTTTCAAGGAGAAAAGCAACAACATTTGATCAGTGTTTTAAAGGCGAGCAGGGAGGCTTTTCAAATCCCTTATTCCATTAACCCAGGGAAACAGCAACAAAGGGAATGAGGGTCACATTCTGAAGGAGATGCCCTTGATCTGCTTTCTGATAACAGATAGAGCATCAGAGAAATTTCTAGAAAAGACTTGGGGTTTTTCTCCCCTTCTTGAGGTGCCCCTCTGCTCTGCAGAAGGTCTTTTTCCCTGTGTCTGCGGTTTGTGTATGCTTTCTCGCCCTCAATTAAATGCCTTTCTTCAAACTGCTGACTCTACCTGCGCCCGTTTTCAGTGTTCCAGATCCTCCACTACCACCTGCCTTGCTTGAGACTCTTCTTGTTTTGTTTTGTTTTGTTTTGTTTCTTAATTCTTTAAAAGGCAGAGAAAACAAACCCAACCAAGGCCCTTGGTCTGTATAACTTTGGGGACCTGTCTCAGGACTTCTTCAAGGTGAGTAAGAAAGGCCAAGCCTTTCAAGGACAGGAAGCTGTGTCTGTCCCATTAGCTGTAGCACCCTTCCCCCAGCCCGGATAGAGACTGGTGATTTTCTTTTCTTTAACCAGGAAGGTCCCCTTCGACCTTCTAACTCGATGTCTGTGTGCCCTAGGAAGTCTGTTAAACTGTTTGGCGACTAGGGAGGGACCTGTGAACAGACACTAACACTACCCTGCTAACCTAAGCCCTGGCTCCAGAGCAATACAGTCTCACTCTGCCCAGGGCCATCTGGATGCCTGAGGGAGAGATTTGGAGAGAGATTTGGAAGGTTCCGCTTAACCTGGAGACAAACAGACCTTTGGATTTTGCAAAGCGCCTGTGTCTCCTACCCTTACTTTTCTCTTCTCCAACACAGAGAGAGAGAGAGAGAGAGAGAGAGAGAGAGAGAGAGAGAGACAGAGAGACAGAGAGAGAGACAGAGAGAGAGAGAGACAGAGAGAGAGAGACAGACAGAGACAGAGAGACAGAGACAGACAGAGACAAACACAGAGAGAGAAACCCACTACTATTTCGAACTAAAATTAGATGGTGGTTAAATGTCTTCCCTCTCCCTCTAGAAGCTAGCTGAGAGCTCTCCCACTGATGGTAGCTACCCTGAGCTGAGACTGTGGAATTCCTTCCTCTGTTTTTGCTTTTGAGGGCCTACTTGCTGAGTACATAGTACATCTCCTACATCCACCCTCACCTAACTAAAGGATCTTTCTAAAGAAAAGGGTGTAAAAGTCCACATTTAATCTGTGAGATGTGCGGATCCCACCCCTGTGGGAGATTATGAGTTCACCTTATCAGGGACCTGGGCTCATCTTGAGCAGAAAACAACTATGTGGCTTTGCTGACAACATCAAGATGGAAGCAGCCATGTGACTTGGCTGCCATCTTTGCTAATGTTCTATTTTTAAAAAGACAAATGCCATGCAACTTCACCACAATCTTAGCTAATGTGA
This sequence comes from Microtus oregoni, assembly GCF_018167655.1. Lineage (NCBI taxonomy): Eukaryota > Metazoa > Chordata > Mammalia > Rodentia > Cricetidae > Microtus > Microtus oregoni. The sequence continues at coordinate 1,970,810 of NW_024544753.1, forward strand.
CAATCTACCATAGACCAAACATGGGGCACCCATAAAACTTCCAAGACAAAGCTGGGTGGTGGTGGTGGTGGCACACACCTTTAATTCCAGCACACGGGAGGCAGAGGCAGGCAAATCTCTGTGAGTTCGAGGCCAGCCTGGTCTACAAGAGCTAAATCCAGGACAGGCTGCAAAGCTACAGAGAAACCTTGTCTTGAACACCCCCACAAAATAACTTACAAGACAGTCCTACTGAGCTGCCTGATTACCATTGCCCCCCTCCCTCTCCCTCTCTCTCTCTCTCTCTCTCTCTCTCTCTCTCTCTCTCTCTCTCTCTCTCTTTTAAATCAGACTAAAGAGGCAAAACCAGGCCTCCAAGATGGTTTGTTTTACTTTATTTTAATGTTCAGTTTTGTTTTATATTAAATGTGAGCCTTTCAGTTAAATAACAGGTTAAGAAAAGAAACAAGCGAATAAGGTGACCTTCTGAGTTTTTAGCTTTGTTGCTATTCTGTTGTTTTCTGTTTACTCTCCTCCAGATTACAGGGACTTAAACACAATTTACATATAGTGGATTGTGAGAAACCTCTTCTAATTTAGATGATACTCTTTAAATAAAAAGAAAATCACTTATCATGTTTGCTTCCTATCTGGATTAAGTTATTAATAATAATAATAACAATAATAATATGAATTTACAGCTTTAAAGAAAGAAAATGGACATGAGGTCTGGAAGACCCTATGGCAGAGCAAAAAATCCCTTTTGTATTGTTCAGGCAACTACTTGAAATGCTCTGGGGTTCCTCTGCAGGAGTTAAAGGTATGTAAATCTATATCACAGAAAACAGGCCACTATTTAAGTCCTGGGAGAGGGAACCTCAATCTCTCTCTCAGAAGCCCTGGCACCCTAACCTTGATCTGTCCCAAGGATAAGGTTACAGAAGAGCTAGTGAGAGCCCTACCTTGATCTGTCCCAAGGACGAGGCTTGGAGGGAGCTAGTGTGTGTCTCTTACAGGACAGGGCTTTCCAACCTTGATCTGACCTTCAATGAGGTTAGGAGAAAACTAAAATAATCTAACAATGATATCTGGGTTGTCAGTGAAAACCGACAGGGACCAGAACTGCAGTCCTGGGTAAGAAGGACACTGGGAAGTGGTCCTGGGGTGTCAGAATCTGGCCGGTCACTCTCCTCTCTCTCTGGATGCTGGGTTGAGAGACTGGCGGAGGCTTAATTGAACCTCCATCAGTCTCTCCCAATCTTGTTTGCACTTTACAGATGGGGACAAAATCCTCCAAGAGTCCTTCAAGTTCCCCCACAGACTTGCCTCCTGCACAACTGGAGCAGGTTAGACCCTGAGGTACTTAGAAAGAGGGCCTTAGTCTTTTTCTTGACCCAAGCATGGCTTAAACGCTCTTCTGGGAATAATGAAAGTGGCCCCCAGTGGCAACACTAAATTCTAATATCATCCAATAGCTAAAGCTGTTCTACAAATAGGAGGAAATGTCCTCTAAAGTCCCCTATGTCCAACTTTTCTTTTACCCACTAGATCATACAGATATTGCTAGAAAACAAACAAACAAAACCCCTACACAATGGATTACCTTATGTGAATCTAATGAAAGTTTATTTTTAACATGTTTAATTTCTGTTCAGGCTTCACCTGAACTTTACAGAAAGTGGTGCAACTGACCCTCCAGGTGTTCAATAACCATACTTGGAAGCCTATGACAATGTGGTCAGGCACATTGAAGGGGAGATCGCTCCCCTCCCCAGGCCTTCAAGATCAACTGTGTCCCACAGAACTATGGGGCATGTCTCAAAGTGTCCTATAATTGTGGGAAGTTACCTGTTTCCTTGCTCAGAGGAGATATCACTGAATGGCCGCTAATCAGCATCCTGTCTGTAAAGAAGAGAGTCAACAAGGAGAAAAATTCCTCCACACATCCAAATGAAACACCGGTCAGGCACGGCCTCACACAGATGGATTAACTGACAACAGAGAGATTAGAGGAGTCAGAGAGGCTCCTCCCAAGCACAAATGATCCCTGAGGACCAGATCTTCAATTGGCACTGGCAGAAAAAAAAAAGTGGGGCCTGGAGAGATGGCTCAGCAGTTAAGAGTTCTTTTTCGGGTTTATTTCCTAGTAGCCACATGGTAGCTCACTTAACTCCAGTTACAGGGGACCCAACACCAATGCACATAAAAAAAGTGATTCATTCTGTCCACCTATACTTCCTCGCCCATCAGAAAAGTATGACCAGGGTTGAAATGATCAAGATGATTTTTTTTTTTTTGGTTCTTAGAGACAGCGATTGTCTGTGTAGCTTTCGAGCCTATCCTGGAACTAGCTCTGTAGACCAGGCTGGTTTCAAACTCACAGAGATCCACCTGCCTCTGCATCCCGAGTGCAGGGATTAAAGGATTGTACCACTACTGCCCGGTTTAGTATGATTTTTTTAAAATAAAAGTTTTTTTTTCATTTTATATATCACCACAGTTTCCCCTCCCTTCTCTTCTCCTGCTTTACCCCCTCCCCCACTGCCCCACGTTCCCTAGATTCACCAGTCCTTAGACATTGTACTGAAAGAACCATATGAGATATCATTTGGACAACTATTTCCTACTAATTCATTTCTTCATGATCACACTATCTCTTTGTAAAAGAGCACTTCTCACAGCTGTAATATGATGTCTACCCAATCATGTTCCTATTAAAGGAGGCTGCCAAATACCTTGTTAACTCCCAGGCTTGAAGAAATACTCAAGGTAATAAAATGGTGTCTTGGGACATTGCTGAACAACTCTGAAAAAGATATATCCTCTTTTCATTGTCTATCAAATGCTGTTGTCTGGTTGTAACTTCAATAAAGGAAATCTGGATTTCATTCAGGTTTGGTCTATAGTGTATGCCTCCACTAGACATTCCAGCTGGTATATGGGCAGAGGCATCTCTTGCTGGTAAGGTACCGCTTATAGGCCTCTACAGGATTCTGGTAAAAAGGTTCTTGTACACAGTTCAGTCAGCTACACAATTTGCTTCACCTTCTTATACAAAACTTATGTTAACCATGATGTTGAGGAACTTTCCACATTAACCTTGTCTCTCAATGTTTCCCATGGTTACAGAAAAATACTCAATGGGTGACTTCTGAACTTAGGGCTGATGAAATACTCCTTGAACTCTTGAATCAAACAAATGGCCTCCTCCACAGGATACACCTTAAGCCTTACAATTTTAGCAAAGGAATCATCAGTCTCCTTGATACCTACGACAAAGCCTGTCAAGGATTCTTTGGATGGTTGTCTTGCCTGTTCTCTTCCTCAAATAAGGGCAGAACCGCCCCAGCTATTTTTCTAACAATGCTGTTAGTAAGAGTGGCATTTTCTATATGTTACAGATGCTACCCACCTTGGGACGGCAAGCTTTAATGATATACACCACCACCACCTTGGCTATCTTATGTTCTGGATCATCACTACTGGTGAAGTTTCTTTTTTTTTTTTGGTTTTTTGAGACAGGGTTCACTGGTGAAGTTTTATCATGGCCCATGAGGTCAAGCCGTCTCAGAGGACTGACTGCCCACACCCATCTATGCTGGTGAGCAGGAAGCAATTAAGAGCAGTTAGCAACCCAAACTGAGAGCAGTCAGGGTGACCTCTGAGAGGGAGTAATGAGAGGCTAGGGGTTGGTCGACAGACAGATAGGGTAAGGGGCCATGACTAGGAATAATGGAGGGGAATTTCCAAGATAGCTACGATAGTGAGCGTCTTCCTCATCCTCCTGATTTGCGACAAAAGCCGGCCGCTAAAACAAAGTGCTAGTGGTCTTCTGTTTCCCACCAGCAGGCCCTGTGCTGAAGGACTGACTCAACAAGTTCCGTTTGTGTCTGGATCGGGACATGTTACACAACACTTGTGAGCCAATCTACCTTCCCATCTTTCTTCAAACTGACCAACCCTAAATTAGGGAAGGAAAACTCTTCAGAGACTTAAAAAAAAAAACAGGCCTCAAGAAAAGACCGGATTCTTCAGCTTCCCAAATCCTCCCTCCGTTTTGCAGAGGGTAATTTTGTGTGTGTGTCTGCAGCATGCCTGTGCTTCCTCACCCCCAATAAACAGTTTTTCTTCAACTGCTAAGACAATGAAAGAAAGAAAAGACTTGAGGGTTTTGTCCTCTGCAAATAAAAGGATGGGACTGTCATGATAAATGGATAAGATTACAGGTTATTGTCTTGCAGTTGTGGCCTTTACTCCCAACACTTGGGAGGCAGAGACAGGTGGATCTCAGTGAGTTTGAGGCCAGCCTAGTCTACAGAAAGTTCCAGGACAGCCAGAACTACACAGAGAAACCCTACCTAGACAAACAAATGAAGAAACAAGAAAGGCTACAGGTTATACAGGGCTGGTGATAAGGCAAGGCAAACAAGAATCAAGTAGGTGGTAGACATAAGAATTGTGATTTTGGCCTAGTGGTGGTGGCACATGCTTTTAATTCCCATATTTGAAAGGCTGAGGCAGGGTCATCTCTGTGAGTTCCAGGCCAGCATGGTCTACAAAATGAGTACCAGGAAAGTGAGGGCTACACAGAGAAAGCTTGTTTGTGGGGGATGGATGGGAGAGGAACTGTGGATTATTATTTTTATGGGCATGACTTTAGCTGGTAAAAAATTGAAGAATCACTGGCATGTACAGACGTGTGAAGTCACAGAATTGGATTACATTAAAAGCGATTGTATGTAGAAAGATTGAGCCTTGTAGGAATCCAAAGTTTAAAGGTAAATAACATCTGAGTGGTTTAGCAAAGTAGACTGACAGACGAGAGCAGAGGTTAAAAGGAAAAAACAAGACGATGATAAAGTCTTGGACACCACATACGGGAAATGATTTCAGACAAATGGAATGACTAAGACATCATTTGCTATATTGCTTGGAGGTTATCGGTGACTGACTTTTACACAAACATTTTCAATAAAATAGCAGAGACAAAGGCTCATAATTATAAAGATCAAAAGAACAAATAAAATCAACAAGGAAAAAATCAAAAGTGTAGAAAATAGCATATTTCTTTCAGTAATAACTCTAAACATAAATATCTTAGCTCTCCAGTTAACAGACAAAAACACTAGATGTTTGAATTTTAAAAAAAGATCCAACCATGCATTCTCTACTACAAACCCAAGTAAAGTCATCTGGGAAGAGGGAACCCCAAATGAGTAAATAACCTGTAGGCAAATCTGTTGAACATTTTCTTGAGCAATGATTGATGTGGGAGGGCCCATCCCACAGTGGTCAGTGCCACCTCTAGGCTGGTGGTCCTGTGGTATAGAAAGTATGACGAGGAAGCAAGGAGGCACAAGCCAGAAACTCTTCCACTGTTTCTGATTTGGTTCCTACCTCCAAGTTCCTGTCCTGACTACCCTTCATGGTAGACTGTGTTGGGGACATGTAAATTGAAAAATCCTTTCCTCTCTAAGTTACTTGTGATCATATCATGGCCTTTATAAAAGCAACAGAAACCTAACTAAGACAATACCTCACTGGCAAAGATATATAGGATAAAAATGGAAGCAAGATGGACTAGCTATATATATTCATATCTAACAAAACAAATACAAGCCAAAATTAGTCAGAAAAGATAATGAAGTTCAGTACATATTAATAAAGAGAATAATTTATCAAGAATATAATTATTGCAAATATATATACATCAAACTTCCATGTGCCCAGTTTCCTAAAATTTATACTACTGGATATAAACAGATTGATTTGTAAAGATACAATGGCTGTGAGAAATCTCAATTAACCCATCTAATAAATAGATAACCAAAACAAAAGTAAACAAAATAATCAGAATTGAATTACAGCATATTTAAGTGGATTAAAAAGACGACTATAGAATATTCCATTCAATAGCTATGGAATACACCAGTGGAACTTTCGTCAGTGCAGATCACAGTTTAGGCCATTAAACAAGTCTTAAAAATAGAAATATCTAAACTGGTATCCTATCCTATCATAATGGAATAAAACTAAAATTCAACATCAAGAGAAACTATAGAAAATACATAACCATGGAAAATTAATATTGTGCTTTTGAGTGAGCAGTATGTTACTGAATCAAGTGGGAGATCGAAAACTTTCTAGTATTGAGTAAAATGAAAACACCATTAAATGGAATATTTTTTGACACAGCAAAAGTATTCCTAAGAAGGAATTTTGTAACTAAGGATGCGCTACCAGAAAAAGTTGCAGAGTTCTCAAACTAGTATCCCAATGGTGTGCATCCCGTTCTCAAACTAGTAACCCAAGGGTGTGCATCCCGTTCTCAAACTAGTATCCCAATGGTGTGCATCCCGTTCTCAAACTAGTATCCCAATGGTGTGCATCCCGTTCTCAAACTAGTAACCCGAGGGTGTGCATCCCGTTCTCAAACTAGTAACCCGAAGGTGTGCATCCCGTTCTCAAACTCAAGCGTGGGCATCCTGTTCTCAAACAAGTAACCCGAGGGTGGGCATCCCATCTTATAAAGCATGACAAGGCAAACTAGCAACTTTAAAGATAAGAGCTGAAATCGAAATAGAAAACAAAAGAACACCGTAAATGTTCAAAGAAACAAAGTTACCTGAAAAAGATAAATGTGATCAACAAACCCTTAGCCAAATTAATGGAAGAAAGAGAAGACCCAAGTTAATAAAATAAAACTTTTTAAAAGAAATATTACAATAAATATTCTTGAGATTCTGCAGTTAATTAGGTAGTATTTTTAAATAATGCTTTAATAGTTGGAAAATCCAGAAGATACAAGTAAATTTCTACATTATATGGCCTATCAAAGGTAAAACAAGAGGATAAAGAAAAACTGAGCAATGAGATAAACAATAGCCTCACAAAAGGGAAAAGGCCAGGACCAGATAGATTCATTGCTTCAAGCAGGTTTTAAAGAAGAGTTAATGTTGATGCACCACAAAACTACCCCATAAATTACTAAGAGAAAGAAAGCTTCCAAAGTCATTCAACAAAGCCAGGATTACCCTGATACCAAAACTGGGTTAAAAAAATAAAATGATCACAATTTTATATCTACATAAATTCATAAATTAATACAGATCTTAAAATCCTCACCATAATACTCACAAACTAATGTATAACATATTATAGAGATATTTAGAAGAATCAAATTGAAATTATTTACTCATTCATTGTAATGCACAGATGTTCAACATATGCAAATCAATAAAAAATACAGTACATAAATCAAGAACAATGAACACATGGTAAGTTTAATACATGCTGAAAAGTCAACACTTCTTTTTCATAAAAAAAAACCTGAAGAGCCGGGTGGTGGTGGCGCACGCCTTTAATCCCAGCACTCAGGAGGCAGAGTCAGGCAGATCTTTGTGAGTTCGAGGCCAGCCTGGTCTACAAAGGGAGTTCCAGGACAGGAACCAAAGCTACAGAGAAACCCTGTCTCGAAAAACAAAACAAAAAAACAACAACAAAAAAAAACTGAAGAAACTAAAAATAGAAAAACTAAAGTATGCCAAGTATGGTGGCACATGCTTTTAATTCGAGCACTTACTTGGGAGGCAGAGGCAGGTAGACAGATCTCTATGTACCCCCAGGACAGCCTGGTCTACAGAGTGGGTTCCTAGATAGTCAGGACTTTAAGATCCTGAATTAAAAAACATAGAAAAATTATACCTTGACTTAACAGTACTCTACATGATGAACTCATACCCAATACTCTATTGAATGACAGCAACAGAAACCACTTTCTTCAAAATTAGGAATGAAGGAAGGCTGTATCCACTTTCACTATGCCTAGTCCATAAAGTGCTTGAAATCTTAACAAGACAAATAAAGCAACAGAATGAAATATGGGGGAAAGCCCATGAGACCCCAATCTTACACAAAGAATTATAAGCAACTGAGGAAGAAATCTGGGATCAGGAGATGTGGTCATTCCCAGTGAAGAGCACACTGTCCAGGGCCAAGTGGTCAGTCCTGAAAACATACATACAGGTAAGAGTATATAGACTGAACAGGTTATATACGTGTGTGTGTGTGTGTGTATGTGTGCATGCGTTCATTAACAAGCAGCAAAAAAACAGATCATGAATTAGAAGGCAAGCAGAAAGTGTTTTATGGTAGAGTTTGGGAGTAGAAAAGGCAAGAGAGAAGTGTTGTAATTATAATCTCAAAAACATAAAAATAAAAGAATACAATGTATTATCAATAAATGCAAATGTAATTCTAATGAGATGTTTTCAGGCCTGAAATCAGCATTTTTCTTATACTATTTATATTGACCAGAGTGTGGTGAAACAGGTATATGTGCAGTTGAAGCATATGTTACTTGACCTAGCCTATCTATTAAGATTTAAAATATACTCTGTAGATAAAGCTCAGTGGTAGAGTACTTACAAAGCACTTCCAAGGCCCTGGATTCAACTCCTCAGCACTATTTAAAATACTTAAAATGGAGATACCTTCTTCTTCTGTGTAATGTCTTGACATCAATGAATCATCACCCTTGATCTCTCATGAATATGAACACACAGGGATGTGTGAACGAAAAAAATGTTGCTGCATCTCACTTTCTAATGTAAAATGCATTGCCTCTTATACTTTATACTTCTTACAATTGTAGGTTTAAAAAGTTACTATCATATTCTTCCATACACATGTAATGAAGGCGTGAACAAAGAGCTGGTCAGATGCCTAGCTGACTGGGACACTGCGGGTCTTTTAGCAACCTTCGCATTTAAGTCTGCTCAGTTGACTGCTAATCTAAAACCCACTGTGGATAAAAAGAAGCTTCTGAAGAGATTCTGCAGTGCATTTGCACTTATGAATGAACAACACACTTGAACCTCCTTAGGACTTTTGATCTTTATGAACAGAGTTCTCGGACTCAGAAAGGACCAGTGAGAATTAGTAGCCACCAAAACGTTGCTGTTGCATCAAGCAAGAGAATAATTTTCTCTGAGCTCAGTAATAGCCAAGACTGAAAAAAATGCAGAAACCCTCACCATGTCACCTTTCGTCACCAAGAATGACTCCACTGTCTGGTTCAACTGAGCCTGCGGGAGTCAATACGTGCTATGACTGCTCCAGGGAAATACCTTGGCAGTGATGACGAACACTCTTTGACCTGTCCCTGTAGACATAACAATGGTTTACGGTTTATGAAGGCAGGAGTGGAAAGCACTAGGTATTATATGATGTAAAACACATGAATAATTTCTATTCTTCAGGTAGAAAGCAAGTACAGTCTAGTGGTTAAGAGAGGGCTTAAGTTGTAGAGCCTCAACCAAGTTATTCAGCAAATATTTACTGTCCTAATATATACAAAGATAGCATAGGCATATTAGACATCTCAGTGAACAAATGGTGGCAATTCTTACCTTTGGAAAATACGAGTGAGATCTCATCACTACTCTATTTCTAACAAGCCTCTTTGTCATTCCCTTCATTAAGCCAACGCTTTTTGTTTGCTTTTTTTTTATTACATTGTGTTCAGGTGGGGAGTGCGCGTGGAAGTCAGGGAATAATCTACAGGAGTCATCTCTTTCCTTCCACCAATGGGTCTCAGGGATTGAATTTGGGGCAATCACCCTAGGTAGCAAGTGCCTTCATCTGCTAAGCCATCTTGCTGGCCAATTTGTTTTTGAGATAGGGTCTCACACTGTAGCTCAGGTTAGCCTCAGTGTCATTATATAGCTTAGGCTAGCTTCAAACTCAGTGTGAATCCTCCTGCCTCAGCTGGGAGTAAGGATATGTCCCACCATTCAACTAAGTTAAAATTCTTCTTATAGACTTACTACTGGCTTCTTCCCAAATCCCTTGCTTTCATAGAGGAATTATGACATTAAAGAAGTCAGAGGTTGTTTCTAGCTATCATCAACTTTAGGTCATGACTAGATATGATTTTGTGACTCTTTTTGTAAATTGAGGGGATTGCACTAGCTCTCTGCCTAATGTAGTTGGCAAGAAAGTTTAAGAAATATAAAAAGAACATGTTAACAGAAAGCAAAATGGAGAACTCTTATTCCAGACACTGAGATGTCAGCAGAGCAGGTACACTCCTACACAGCTTCTTGATTCCCTTAGACTTATTCAGTTATCCAATGTATGTGGCTTTTGGGTTGGGAGATGAGAATGTAGGAAGATGTGAAGAATAGAGTATGATAACCACCAGCGGAAGAAGAGGAAAGAAGCGAGGAAAGTACAGAAAAGCAAACGAAATGAGGAATTGAAAAATTACTTTCAAACTTTATTTTTAAATGGTATTTTATTCTTACTAGCATGTACTAATCATGCATGTTAATGGGGCTCAGTGCAGTGGTCCAAAACGTATTCACTGACCAGATCCAGCCTCTCTTGACTCACACTTGGCCTCTCTAATCTGTGGTAATCTGCACTCTACATTCAGGCTGACTTTAGAAAAAAAAAACAAACTTGAACATGTGAGTGAAAAGATGCACAACTTGTCATTCTTTGGCTTATTTGACATGATGTCGTGCAATTGCATACATTTTGGTGTAAATAGCATGATTTTATTTTTCTTTAAGGATGAATAAAACCCATTAGACAGACAGACACACACATTCACTCAATCACACACACACACACACACACACACACACACACACACACTCACACACTCATATTCTTTATCTTTCTGCTGATAGATACAAAGCCTAATTCCCCAAACTAGCTACTCTAAATAGTACCTATAACAGATGTTGCTATTGAATTATCTCTTTGTTAAGTTGATTTCAATTCCTTAGTATACTCAGAAGTGGGCTACTTTGATCATTTCATATACAAATTTTTTGAGGCACTCCCATACTGACCTTCCTAATGACTATATTCATTTACATTCCCATCACCACTGCATCAAAGTTCTTTCTTCCATAGTCTCACCAGAATTTGTTATTCTTTAAATCTCATTATTGTTTGATTTTCAATTTCCTGATCACTAATTATGTTGTCGTGGCATGTTTCTACACGCCTCATGGCCACTGCATCTCTTTTTTCAAGAAAGACTTATTCAAACAATTTGCCCATTTACCACAACTTCACTAGGCCACCATAATTCCTTACAACATTCTAAATCTTAGTCTTCTGTCCATAGATATGTGTAGCTACCACCACTTATCAAAGAAGCTTCTCTTTACAGTAAAATATACTTTGTGTGTATGGGTGTTTGCCCTGAATGGATGTCTGTAAAACAATGTAAAAAATAAAATACAATAAAAATCTGCAAAAATATTTCTCCTAGTTCCCACTCAGAAATTATTTTCAAGGTTTTCCATAGGTTACTTTCTTTGGATGATGACCCTTCTATTTGAGATCACATTTACTAAGTATTATCTGCTTTTTGATGTCTACTAAATGTACCATGTGCATGGCTGGTACCCACAGAGGACAGAAGAGGACATCATATCTCATAGAGCTGGAGTTACAGATTGCTGTGAACCACAATATGGATGCTGGGAACTGAACCTGGGTCCACTGAGCTAGCAGGCAAGAGCACTTAGTAACTGAGCCATCTTTCTAGCCCAATTGTTCCATTCTCTCTCGGAGTATTAGGTGTTTTGTTCTTACTAGCTTTTCTGAGACCTTTCTATATTCTGATAACATTAATATTTATCCATATGTATAAATGCCAAATATATTAATAGGCTTCTTTCAATTATTGCCTTTGCTGAGCAGAAGGGTTTTTCACCCTGAGCTTGGTATATCTCATTTGTCTATTCTAGCTTTTGTTCTCTATACTTGAGGTTATGTAAAAAACAAACAAACAAAAACCAACATTGCCTATACAAATATCATAAAACGTTCTCAAAGGTTTCTTTTGCAATTTCAAGTCATATATTCCGATGTTTGCTCCTTTTAAAGTTAATTTCAGGCTAGAAATATCTTCATACTAAAGCCAGATAAAGACACAACAACAAAAGAAAAGCTATACAACAATAATCACACTGAACATAGATGTTACAATTTTCAACAAAATACTAGCAAATTGAATTCAACAGCACATCATAAATCTCATTCACTATGATTAATTCACTTGCCCCAAAGTATTCAGCTGATAATAGCAGAGCGAGATTAAGAACCCAGATTTCAACTTTTCAGTCTTCAACTTTTTCAATTTAGTATGTTTACTTCCAAGAATAACCTTTTCACATTTCATTCTCTTTTTTTGTATGTGAGTCCTACAGTTTCAGAAGATCAACCAACAATAACTGACTTTTTCCTCATTTATCCCATAGCTCATATCACAGAGTACAGTACATAATCAATATTATTAACGCTTTCCCAGGTGGCCATGAACCTTTGTGACATTTATCAATATTTTATCTGACAGGATACAGAAAAATAATCAATCAATAACAATCTTAAGAGTAATAAAACCATCAAATTTTACTCAAGATTTAACTATCTATTGAGTATTGACTATGCACAAAATTGAAAAATAAGCACACATCAAGATATTTATTCTACGTTGAGGGAGTTGTGGTAATATATGACTAACCTCAGCACTTCAGAAGTAGAAGGAGGGACTAGGAATTCAGGGCCAGCCTTGGCTACAGAATGAGTCTGAGGCAAACCTGGGCTAGAGTAAACACTGTAAAAACAAGATAAAAAAAAACAATCTGCAAAATTATTCCTAGTTCCCACACAGTTAGAAATGATTTTTTAAGGTATTACATAGGTTACTTTCTTCAGATGATGGCCCATCTATTTGAGAACACATTTACTAAGTATTATCGGCTTTTTGATGTCAATTAAATGTACCTCGAAATTATGTAGGTGCTATTGTGCTATTAAAAGCTATCAGGCCCTGACTAAAACAGCAGCTCTCTAGCTATGTCTGAAATATGGCCACCATAGGGCATGTGGCTCCTTTCTAACCAACCTCCTACTAGACTGACCCTAAAAAGCTAAGTAAGGCAGAAACATGACAAGTTCCACCACCATTCTACTGCTCTGTCTTTGGGGAAAGCCGATTCTGGGAGAATCAAATGTTCAGGGCAGACAAAGAAAACTGAACGATTCGGCAATCCACAAATGGCAGATAGCACAAACAAACAAAAAAGGCAGTCTTTCCCCCGCTCAGAGACATATGTTCTTCCTTTTGCTTCCACACTTTTTTGTAACTTCACTGCTGTGGAATATTACTTTAACTATGTAAAGATGCGTCACATTTGCTTATGCTGCGTTTTTTTAACAATGTAAAGATGTGTTACTATTATTATTATTATTATTATTATTATTATTATTATTATTTAGGTTTTGCGAGACAGGGTTGCTCTGTAGCTTTGGTGCCCATCCCAGAACTAGCTCTTGTAGACCAGGCTGGCCTCAAACTCCCAGAGTTCTGGGGTTTCCCGAGTGCTGGGATTAAAGGCGGGCGCCACCACTGCCCGGCCAAGATGTGTTATATTTGTTTATGGAGCATCTATTAAATAATGTAAAGATGTCTTGCTTTGCTTGTCTGAAGCACCTGATTGGTCTAATAAAAAGCTGAATGGCTAATAGGTAGTAGAGAGATAGGCGGGGCTTTCAGGAAGACAGAATACGTAGGAGGAGGAGTCTAGGCATGAGAGAGAAGAGAAAGAAAGAAAACATGGGAGAAAGAGAGGAAGACACTTAGGGGCAGACAGGTTGGCAGCCACCAGCCAGCCAGACATGGAGTAGGAAATACAGTAAGAAAGAAAGATAAAAAGCCCCGAGGAAAAATGTAGATGAAGAGAAACAGGTTAAATTAAATTATAAGAGCAAATGGGACAAGCATAAGATAAGGCTGAACATCCGTAACTAATAATACGTCTCCTTGTCATGATTTGGGAGCTGGTTGGTGGCACAAACAAAAGCCTGTTACACTTCACTTCCTGTTGTCTAACTTCATCCTTCTCCCCTTCTAGTCTCTTTGCTTCCTTTCCTCCTGTACCTTTTCCCTTCTTGAATGTCCCCTTCACAGACTTGAGAAAGAAACCTTACATGTGAGAGGCTAAATGGAGTGCTTTCCTTCAGTCTGGTGCAGGTTACACTCACACTACTCAGAACTCAGCAAGAGTCCTTGAGCAAAGAAGAGAAAGGCCAAACACTAACCCTCACTTGGAAACATCCCTTTCCAGCCTCTTGGTGCCCATGGAGTAGAAGTGGGGTAGACTCTTTTTGTCTGATTTTAACAAAATGGGATAGGCAATTAGGTGTACATAGTGGGTAGAGACAGGGAGGTATTTTTCTGGAGCTAGTAATATATATCATACAACACCTAGGCGACTACAGAAATGTATACAGTGATATTGTAAATGGAAAGACTGGGTAGAGACCACATAAACTGGGCAACTATTTTCTCTTCTCAGGCTTTCATACAAGCAACAAGACACAGAGATGTCTCTCACATTGCCTACAATGACCCTGGAATATGCTCTTTCTTAAGAAGAAGGGAAGCTGAAAATAAGGTAATGTTGTGTACACTGTGAAGGTGTGTTGCTCTCATTGGTTTAATAAAGAGCTAATTATATTTATATAGAGATATGCACATCAGAACATCATATTGTATACCAAAAATATATGTAGATTTTTTATAACACTATGATACTTCAAAGTTGAAGGATAAATGTCCATATTGCACTGATGGACTATCTCCTCCTCTCCCTCCCCACCCTGTATCCATGTATGTAGGTATGTGTCTGCTGTCTCTTACTTGTCAGGGAGGATAACTGGTAGCTGCTCAATCCTGGGTGCCTTGGCAGTCCTAATTGCACAGAAGCCAAGATTCCTACAGAGGCATTGGACCCTAGTCAACAAAAGCTTGGAAATGCTGGTTCTGCTATCCATCAAGGAATCAGAAGCAGCAGCAACAGGTCAAATTAATGTACTAGCAATGGAGAAATCCAAGCAAACAATAGGCAGAAATGATGAGCCTTCTATATAAGCATTTTTATCTGTAACATCTGTAGGTAATGTCTAATGTCCAGGTGGATCTTCCCACATCAATCAAGGCAATGAAGGCACTTCTACTTTAGTTCATTGCAATTTGTGACAAGTTGACATTTAAACCAATCATAAAGCCTTAAACATGCTACATGAAAACTTTCAAATTTTGTTTTTATTTTTTATGTGTGTGTCTGGTCTGTATATATGCACCAGGCCCATGCAGGGCCAAACAGGACCTTCAGTCCCCTGGAACTACAGTTATAGATGGCTGTTAGCTACCATTTGGGTCTGGGAATCAGACACAGGTTCTCTAGAAAAGTAGCCACCCAGGCTCTTAACCAATGATCCTTAACAAAGGTCCACATACCTGGCTCTTAACTTTTATTCTGAAACAGGGGTTTTCAGTAACTGGAAACTTCTTTCCCCTGGCAATATTGAAGACTGAACCTAGTAGTTTGAGAATGCTAGTTAAGTACTCTTATCACTGATCTATGTATCTAACACATTTTTATTTTGAGACAGGGTCTCACTGTGTTGCTGAGGATAGCCTGGAACTCACTCTGTAATTCCAGATAGCCTTCAGGTTGCAATCTTTCTGCTTTAATTTCCCAATTATCTTAGGATTACAGGCATAAGCCACCCGGTGACCTGAATATAACTTGCAGTTTCTGAACCTCTGGGTATGATATTGATTATAAGGGGAAAAAAAGGCAAGTTCATTAAAGAGGAGATGATCAGAATCAGCTTTTAACTGAGGAGATATGAAGATAGTTACTTTTCATTCATTAGTTCTCAGACCATTTTTTCTTCCTCTCACAGGTCCAGTTTGACAAAAGAACTAGTCTTTCTCTCGGAATGCCTCACTTTCTCAATACTGACAAATCCATCTCTGCCAGCTATCACTCACTACATGTGTGTGCTTAGGTACACAGCCAAGATCACATTGATCAAATACTTTGGTTCAGACTGTCAAAGTATCTTCATGCTGTGCACTACCACGTGTTACTGCTGAGCTATCTGGATGGCTGCAGTATATATAAACTCATATGTACTCAATGTGTTTCATCATTTTGTGAGGTGAGAACGACTGGAACATCACTCAGGGTATAGAAGGGATAAATATTGAACATTTAATTTTTTTCACAAGATACATTACTTGTAAAGGGTTTGCGATGGTCTGAATAAGATGGACTCCATATATACTTGAATGTTTGGTTCCCGTTTCGTGGAGTGTTTAGGAGGGATTAGAAGGTACTGTTGAAGTAGGTGTGGCCTTGTCATTGAGAGTGGGCTTTTAAGTTTCCAAAGCCCATTCTAGGCTGTGTCTTGCTCTCTATTCTGGCTCCTGCCTGCTGATCAGGATGTAAGCTGTCAGCTACTGCTGCCTGCATCATGCCTGCCTGTCCACCATCACACACCCCATCCTGATAATCACAAACTAATCCTTTGAAACTGTAAGCAAGCCCTTCAGTTAAATGCTTTCTTCTAAAAGTTGCCTTGATCACGGTGTCTATTCTCAGCAACAGAAGAGTGACTAAGGCAGGATTCAGTATGACATTTGCATACATGCACAAAGCATACTTTAATGATAGTAGTCCCTTCAGCACATTTTGGCACCTGACATCTACATTTCCTCTTTACTTGTTTCTTTTCCCTAATATTCTGTCATTTTATTTTTTTATTTCTCTGTCATGTTAACCCTAAATTTTACATAGGGGAAAAACATCCCTTTTGTCTTTAGGAAGCTTCTACAGTAGTAGGCTTCCATATGACCTTTTTAAAAAAGATTTTACACACACACACACACACACACACACACACACACACCCATATCCCCATACCCTCTTATACTTGCCTCTTATCCCAACTCCATGATCCCCCCTTAACTCTTTATACCACTGACTTCTATGGAGATCCTCTCCCTTGAAAGCTATCCATCCCCACACCTCCTTACCGACTTTCTAACCTCCACAGGTATTCCAAATGAAACACACACATCAAAGCTAACATCCATAAATGAGAGAAAACGTGACATTTGTCTTTCTGGGTCTCAGTTACCTTACTCAGGGTTATTTTTTTCCATTTCCATCCATTAAGCTATGCATTTCACAACTCTGTTTTTTTTAACAGCTGAGTATAATATTCCATTGTGAAAATACAACACATTTTTATTATATCCATTTATCAGTTAATGAAAAGCTAGGCTGCTTCTATTTCCTGACTATTATTAACAGAGCAGCAATGAATATGGAATGAGGATATATCTCTACTGTAAGTTTGCAAGGTCCTTTGGGTATATGCCCAAGAGTAGTAGAGCTGGATTACATGGTAGCTTTATTTCTAGATTTTAGAAGAACTTCCATATTGATTTTTATAGTGGCTCTAACAGTTTTCACCCAAACGAGCATTGAATAAGTATTCACCTTTCTCCATATCCATACAGCAAAGGAAAACTCCACCAACAGGCTATCATAATCCTAAGCATATGTGCAACAAACACAGGTGGCCATCAAGAGAATAAGGGAACAGGAAAGATAAAATAGGGTGGTTGATAGGAAAAGAGGATAGAGAAGTAAATAAGGGAGGGATAGTTAAATTCTGAAGATATTCTGAAAAAGTCAGAACCTTCCTTTAAAAGAATTAAAATGAAGTTACACTATAACAGGGTGGCAATCACCCCACTAGATACAATAGGCAAACAAAGAAAATCCTCACTACCAAGATAGGTTCCTTCTTTTAGTCATTGCACAGAGAGCTTCCATGGACCCTTAAATGTTATAGGCTATTGTTAATGCTATTGGTTACTCTCCAGAATGAAACAGTAAGACCTGATTATTGAAGGCACCTCATACTTAAATCATAAA
This sequence comes from Microtus oregoni, assembly GCF_018167655.1. NCBI lineage: Eukaryota > Metazoa > Chordata > Mammalia > Rodentia > Cricetidae > Microtus > Microtus oregoni. The sequence continues at coordinate 1,988,614 of NW_024544753.1, forward strand.
ACAGAAAGAAGTCAAACATGCAGTCAAATAGAAGCTTCTTCTCTGCTGGCTAACTTTCACAGTGCTGAAAGGTTCTACAAATGTTATCAGAGTTGAAAGGTAATAACCAGTCTTACCCAGCTGTGAATCCTGTAAGCAGCAATATTTTCTGGTCTGGAAAGACATGTTCACTGGCATAAACATCATGGATGTAACCAACTACTTATTGATTGGGTTTAAGTCCCACTCAGAAAGAAGAGACCCATACTTGATACTGTTAACAGGACCAAGAACCTATAGCTTGATAGGTCATAGGCTATAGGGGGAGAAACTAGTACCATTATTCTGCTAAATGGACACAGTATTAAATCAACTCTTAATGGCTTAACATTATTATACCCATAGATAAATGCATTTTTCAACATAATCAGAGAAGTGTCTTCTTGCAGCAGATGCTGACTAACACAGAGAGTCACAATGAGTCAAGGTGCAGAGAATAAGAGACTGCAGAATCCTTAGCCCAAATGGGACATCTATATTATAGTCCCTCCTCCCAAGCCACAGAGATCATTTCAGAATGGGAGGCAGAAAAAAAAATAAGAGCCAGGGATGGTGAACGACTACAAGCAAGCAGTGTTTCTTTGGACACAACCAAGCAATTGCACATATGAACTCATGGCGGTTGTGACAGCATACACAAGAGCTATGAAAGCTCAAGCCAGACAAAATTCCAGCACGGTGAAGGAGGTGGGCATGAAGTCTCACCCCTCACTGAGCATCTTTTGTCAGTTAACAGTTGCTAGGAGGAAAGTCAGTTTTCTTCAAGAACTTGGCCTCTGGTGAATAATTCACATTTCAGGGGAAGGCCACACATTCAAGACCATATGGACAATACAAAATGAACTTGATAGTTTGTTTATAAAAGATGATTAAAAAGTCGGGTGTGTTGAGAAGGGGCATGAACCTGGAAGGAGTTGGGGAGGAAGGGGAATGAAAATGATGAAACTACATTGTACAAAATTCTTAAAGAATTAATAAAAATGTAAAAGAAAAAAATAGCAACAAAAAGAAAACAATCAGAACTGACAATATCCTAAAGACAGGACACTCATCACAGCATAATTAAAGCACTAAATATATAAAGCATATTGAAAGTAGTAAGAGAGAAAGAACTCACATACAATCAGATTAATAGCAGATAATTCATTAAAACTTTATAAGCCAGAATGGCTTAGAATGTTGTGCTTCAAGTTCGGAAAGACAACTGCCAGCACAAGCTACTATACTCAAAAAACCAGCAAACTGTTACAATTGAAGGAAAAATAAAAACTTGGCACGACAAAAATAGACTACAGGAATTTATGACTACAAACCCAGCTTTACAGAAGATAACGGAAGGAATTCTTTGGACAGGAGAAAAAACCAATTCCATCAGTGAGGCCACAGGAAAGAATAAACCATGGTAGAATAAGAAAGAGTTGAGCAGGAAAGGAAGAGGGAAGAAAACCCTGCAGAATCAACAAAACAAAACCAGGAGTCAGCACAAAGTTTTTTATGATAATTGTGAATATTAATGGTCTGAATTCCTCAACCAAATGACACAGAAAAGCAGATGGCATCAAAACCCAGGAACCATCTATTTGCTGTCCCCTAAAACATGCAGCTCACCACAAAAGATTGTCATTGCCATAGGATAAAAGGATGGGTAAAGGTGTTCCAGGACAAAGGAACTAGGAAACAAGCAGATGTCGCTAGAACTAATATCTGACAAAACATACATCTGAACAAAACTAGTGAGAAAAGATAAAGTCACTTAACAGTGATTAAGGGGATAGTCCAGAGTATAATACAATCCAAGAATATATGTTGTATACATTGATGCATTCAATTTCATAAAAAATATTATTAAATGTAAAGTCACAGATTAGTGCTAGCACAAAAGTAATGAGAAGCTTATGTACTCCATTCTTATCAACTGACAAGTCTTTCCAACAAAAACTAAATGAAAAATAGACTAATTATTTCATGGGTCACACTGACCTAACAGACATCTAAAGAAGATTCCATCCAAACAGCACGGAATACATACTTATTTTCTCAGCAGTCAGTGGAAATTACTCTAAAATGGTTCGTATATTAGGGCACGAAACAAATGACAACAAATATACAGGAAAATTGAAATAATTTGTTGTATTCTAGCTGATCATAACATAATACGACTATAAAATCAACAGCAAGAGAAACTCTTGAACATACATAAACATGTGACAATTAAATAGCACACTAGGAAATAATGAACTGGTCCTAGAAGAAGTCACAAGTGAAACAGAAATTCTTAGAATCAAATGAAAATGCAAACACAACACACTAAAATGCGAGGAACACAATGAAAGCAGAGGCAAGTGCCTACATAAAGCAATCTTCTTTGTGGTTGCTTGTGTTTCTGTTATGCTGCTGTGTCTATAGAGCCTCATTTCTCCCTGTGGGTGCATGTGGTATGTTTATAAGCAAATTTATTTAAATATTACATGATCATTAACCTTAAAAAAAGAAATCAGATATTGGGGCTGGAGAGTTGGCTCAGCAGTTAAAAGCACAGGCTGCTCTTCCAGAGGACATGGGTTCAATTCCCAGGACCCACATGATAGCTCACAACTGTTACATATCCAGTTCCAGGATATCCAACACCCTCACACTGACAACCAAGCAGGTAAAACACCAATGCACACAAAAATAGAAAAATATTTTTAAAACTCAACTAGATCTCAAATAAATAATGTAATGATACACCTTGTGCCCTAGAAAAAAACCAAGCAAACTGCAAATCAATAGATGGAAAGTAATTCGAGAGCAGAGAAGAAATTAATGAAATGAAAAAAAAAACTGATATAAAGAATCAAACAACTGATTCTTCCAAAAGAGAAGCGAGATTGAAATCAAAAGAGAGGAAAGATCAAAATTAGAGATAAAAATGGAGCCATTAAAACAGATACCATTAAAATTCAGAAGATGTTAGGTCTTAGGTAAAAAAAAATGTATATTCTACTAAAATGGAAAATCTAAAACAAATGAATACATTTGTTAATACATATGATGTACAAAAATCAAATCAAGATAAGATAAAAATGTAAACATCTCTGTAGGAAGCTGTAAGACATAAACATTAATTAAAAATCTTCCCAACCAGGGCTGGAGAGACAGCTCAGTGGTTAAGAGCACTGGTTGCTCTTCCAAAGGACCAGGGTTCAATTCCCAGCACCCACATGGCAGCTCACAACTGTCTGTAACTCCAGTTCCAGAGAATTTAACACCCTCACACAGATATACATGCAGGCAAAACACCAAGGCACATAAAATATACATAAATAAATAATAAAAAAGAATCTTCTGTGACAAGATTGGTTTAAAATAAAAGAAAAAATCTTCTTAACCAATAAAGTCCAGTCCCAAATGAATTCAGTAGTGAACTTTATCAGATGTTCAAAGAACTAACACCAATGCTTTTCACAGTACTCCATAAAACGGAAAAGAACGGAACAGTACCATTTTTTTAAACCAAAACCTGGTAAAAACACAACACAACACAGAGTTGGGGGGGGGAGGGAGAATGAAAATTACAGACCAATTTCTCAAGTAAACATTCATGTGAAAATTCTCAAAAAAAATACTTTTTCAGTTCCAGTCCAGCTGGCCTTGGTGAGCTCCCATTAGATCAGCCACCGGACTCCCTGAATGTGGCTGACAAGGAGGGCTGACTGAGAAGTCAAGAACAATGGCACTGGGTTTTGATCCTACTGCATGTACTGGCTTTGAGGGAGCCTAGTCTGTTTAGCATCGCACCTTCCTGGACCTGGATGGAGGGGGGAGGACCTTGGACTTCCCACAGGGCAGGGAACCCTGACTGCTCTTCGGACTGGGAGGGGAGGGAGGGGTGGAGAGTGAGGGGAGGGGGGGGAAAATGGGAGGTGGGGAGGAGTCGGAAATTTTTAATTAAAAAAAAAATACTTGCAAACCAAATACGAGAACACCATTTACCGTACTAAAGTTAGGTTAACTCCAGAGATGAAGGAATGGTGAATGATCAATAAGTGTTATAAATCATACAAAGGAACTCAACAATAGAAATCACAATAATCATCCCAATGGACACACAGAAATAATTTTGACCAAATCCAGTATTCCTTCATGTTAAAATCTTGAAGAAATCCAGAATAGGAGAAATGTTATTTCAACATAACAAATGGTATATGCAACAAACCTATAGTTAAGATTATACTAAATGGGAAAACTCAAAGCATTCCCACTAATACGAGGGCAAGGAAAGAGTTCCACCTTCTGGACCTTTATTTAATATAGTACTTTAAGCCTTAACTAGAGCAGTAAGACAATAGAAGTAAATTAAAGGACTCCAACTAGGAAAGGAAGGAGTCCAAGTATCCTTCATTGTAAATGACATGACCTTATATATAAGAGCCAGTAAAGACTCCACCAAAAAACGCTAAGATCTGATAAATGCTTTAGGAGAAGTGGGAGGATGTGTACTTGCCATAAAACCCAGTATCCTTCCTATATACCAATAACAAACATACTGAGAAAAAAATCAGGAAAACAATACAATAGTGTACAAAAGTTACAATAGTGTAAACAAAATACCAGAGAGCAAACCCTACCAAGAAAGTGAAAAACTTCACGATGAAAACTTGAAAAGACTGACGAAAGAAATTAAAGAATTAAAGAATACACCACGGATTATAAACGCCAAAATTGTGAAAATGGACAGCCTATCAAACAAAATCTATAGATTTAACACAACTCCAATAAAAAAAACTCAGTGAAATTCTTCACAGAAACAGAGGGGGAAAACATAAAATTCCTGTGGCACCACAAAAGACTTCAGATAGCGCAAACAACAGTCCTGAAGAGTAAGCACATGCCAGAGGTAACGTCCCCGATTTCACTGTACTGCAGACCCATTTTAATAAAGGCAGCATGGTTCTGGTGCAAAGACAGGCGCAGGGTAAGAAAACAGCATAAGGGACCCAGATAAAAGGACAGGCAACTGCTGCCGCCAGTTTTTTGACGAGGATGCCAAAATACATGTTGGAGAAAATAGACCATCTTCAACAAGTACAGCTGGGGAAAGTGGGTATCTGCATGAGGAAGAACGACATTAGATACTTATCACTCGTCTCCTACAAAATATCAACGCAAAGTGGATTAAGGAAATTTAAATAAGACCCTAAACTCTGAAACTGCTGGAGGAGGACAGTACACTTCAAGAGATAGGGGTAGTTAAGGACTTCAGGAATAGGATCTGATCACTCAGGAAATAATGCCGAAAATGAACAAATGGCATCTCCCAAAATCAAAAGGCTTCTGCACATCAGATGCAACAATGAATTAATATCTAGAGCATACAAAGAACTCAAGGAACTTTGAGATAGGTCGATTTTTGTGAGTCTGAGGCCAGCCTGGCCTACAGAGCGAGTTCCAAGACAGTCAGCTACAGCCTGTCTCAAACAAAAACAAACAAGAAGAATTCAAGAAACTAAACATCAAGAAGACACACAACCCAATCAAAGTCACTGTTTTGTTGAGGTGCAGGGGTATAGCTCAGTGGTAAAGATTTGACTGCAAATTCACTATTTTGTTGAACGTACTTAAGAGATCTAATAGATTTCCTGGGTATTCCTTGGGGCGTTTTAAGTGAAGATTATATCATTTAGATTCTTCATTTTTTACTTAGATGCTCTTTCTTTCATTTTCCTTGCCTCATTACTCTAGCTAAGATGTCAAGCACTACAGTGAGGAAAAACACACTTTATTCATGATTCTGAAGAAATGTTCCCAGTTCATCAGAATGTTTACCATGGGTTTGGGATATATAGAGCCTTTATTATATTGGGTATGACCATTCTTTTCTTAATTATTTCAGGCCTTTTATCATGAAGAGATACTTCATGAATTCTCAAATTAATCTTCCGCATCTATCAAAATTATATATATATATATATACAAGTCCATAGTTATGTGATAGACTATGTTTACTGATATCCATTTTAAAGTATCCTTGCAAACCTGGAGTGAAATTATGTCAATTGTGGTATATGATTTTTAATAGATTGTTGAATTCAGTTTGCAAATGTTTTACTGAGCACCGTTATTTCCATGGTTGCAAATTTCTTTCTTCTTTTTTTGTTTATAAGATTTTTTTTTCAGCTATCTTTTGAAATGCTGCTTTAATGCCCATAAATTGCTCTAGTTTGCGCTTATCTTGGAGAGTCTTGGCTTCTCTGTTTATTTTAAAGGATAGCATCTGCTGGACAGAGTAACCACGATTAGCAGTTCTATGCACTCATGCACCGCATGCTTCCTTGGCCCTTAGGCTTTCTGCTGAGAAGTCTGATGTGATTCTGATAAGTTTACATTTAGAAATAACCTGGCAGTGCTCTCTTGCGGCTTTTAATAATTAACATTATCATTTTCTTATATACACAGATTAAAACTATGCAGCCAGTTACTGTTTAGGTTAGCATGCAAAGCTGGAATTTACTGTCATCTTCATACACATGTTGTTCTCATTACTTCTTCTTCCCTATCGCTCCCCCAACCCCCGTGCTCCCCACACATGTCTCCAGATGGTTTCCTTTCTCCGCTTAGCTCCTCCTTCTTTCCTAGTACTGTACTCCATTACCCTATTTTCACCTCTTCCTCCCCTCTCATGATTCTCTTTATAGTTTTGTTTGTTTTTTTGTTTTTGTTTTTCAAGACAGGTTTTCTCTGTGTGGTTCCAGCTGGCCTCGATCTGCCTGCCTCTGCCTTCCGAGTGCTGGGATGAAAGCTCTGCACCACTACTGCTGGCAATGCTCTGTCCAGTTTTCTTGCCTATAAAAACAGTCATATACAGAAAATACATATTTATATAAATTTTGATTTAGGCTTTCTTTTTTAGTTTTTCAAGACAGGATTTCTCTGTGTAGCCCTAGCTGTCCTGGACATCACTCTGTGTGCCACCACTGCCTGGATAAAGAAAAATTTTTTGTTTACTTTTTTATTCTCCTCTCATACATTCCAACTACAGCATCCCCTCCCTTCATTCATCCCAGTATCCACCACCTTCCCTCTTCCCCAGATCCACTGCTCTCTTATTTCCCTTCAGAAACATTCATCTATTTTACGTGTACGAGTGTTTTGCCTGCAAGAGTACATGTGCCTAAGTGTCCTGTGCTGACGGAGGTCAGAAGAGGGCATCAGATTTCCTGAAACTGCAGTTATAGTTACGAGATGCCCTCCGACTGCTGGGAATCAAAACTAGGACTCTTCAAGAGCAACAGTTGCTCTTAACCACTGAGCCATCTCTGAAGCCACTATGCAAAACTTGAGATCTAAGCTTGTGGAGTCATTAGGTTCTTCTTTTCCCTTCCCTCTGATCCTATCCTTATTTGACTAGTCAAGAGATGGTGACAACTCTATCTCGCATGCCTGGTACATATATAAAGAATCCTGTCTCCAGGGTTATTAGCTGACGCTAAGCTACCTTCACCTCTTACCTACGCTAGACCCTCAATTCATCTGTCAGTTCCACTGGACTGCATTCTTTGTGGAACAGACAGATCTTTAAAAATCCCATTAATGGCTGGGGAAGTGAATTAGCTTTTAAAGTACTTGCCATGCAGCAAGGAGACTAGAGTTTGGAACCCCAGAACCCATGTAAATGCCAGGTGGGCAGAGTGGTCCACCTAGAATTACAGGCCTGTGGAAATGGAGGAAAGGGGTCCCCGGAGCAAGGGGGCTCGTGTAATTAGCCTGAACAGCAAACTCTGTGGATCAATAAAAGGTCCTACCTCAAAGACTAAAGTGGAAGAGCAATAAAGGGAGATTCCTGACATCAACCTCAGACCTCTACATGTACGTGTGTGTGTGTGTGTGCGCGCACACACACACACACACACACACACACGATATATACATGAAATGGAGAAAAGACAAGAAGAATTATAACAGCTTATACTACCCATTGGTCATTACTATCCAGTACTTCCAATTAAATTAAGTTTATGTATGACCAGTTTGTGGGGCTGCTGGCAGTGGGATCAGGATTTATCCCTAATGCATGAACTGACTTTTTGGAGCTCATTGCCACCAGGGCAAGGATACCTGGCTCAGTGGAAGAACCTTGGTCCTGCCTCACATGTATCCTGTGATTCCCCTCTCTAAGGGCTGAATACAAAATCAACTTTTAAAAAAAAAATTCTATACACCAGCAAGAAGGAATAGCTAGGAAATGAAAACAACCTAATGTCCTTCAACTGAACGAACAGATAAAGAAAAGCTGGTGCATATACCTAAAGGAGTGCTATTCAGCAGGGAAGAAAAATAAAATCATGAAATTTTCAGGTAAATGTACAGAACTAGAAAATAATATATTGAATGAGGTAACCCAGACTGAGAAAGACAAACAGCACATTTTCTCACATCCATGGTTCCTAGTTCGGAATCCTTAGATGAGGGTTTAGATTCTAGTGTACCTGCATAACCTAGGAAAGTAAAAGGAGGCCGTGGGGGCAGGCTAGAGAGGGGAATCACAGGATACAAGTGATATCCTGGGGGATATGGGAAGATAGGGAGGGAAATTTTAATTGGGGAGATGGTGGAACATTAATACAGGAGAGATAAGAGATAATAATGACAAGGACGTTTGTAAATGCTTTAAGAAATCATATTATATTCACCTATAATTACATATAATAGACACAAACACACGCGGAGAGAGAGATTTTGGCTGACTTTAAATGCAGTTACACCACTTTGGGTGGCAATACAAAATCCTACAGCCAGTTCCTGGGGCAGCTGAGGATGGGGAACCTGAAATGATCCTATCCTATAGCCATACTGATGAATATTTTGCATATCACCATAGAACCTTCATCTGGCGATGGATGGAGATAGAGACAGAGACCCACACTGGAGCACTGGACTGAGCTCCCAAAGTCCCAATGAGGAGCAGAAGGAGGGAGAACATGAGCTAAGAAGTCAGGACCACAAGGGGTGCACCCACCAACTGAGACAGTGGGGCTGATCTATTAGAGCTCACCAAGGCCAGCAGGACTGGGACTGAAAAAGCATGGGATAAAACCGGACTCTCTGAATATGGTGGACAATGAGGGCTGATGAGAAGCCAAGGACAATGGCACTGGGTTTTGATCCTACTTCATGTCCTGGCTTTGTGGGAGCCTAGCCAGTTTGGATGTTCTCCTTCCTAAACCAGGATGGAGGGGGGAGGACTTTGGACTTTCCACAGGGCAGGGAACCCTGACTGCTCTTCAGACTGGAGAGGGAGGGGGAGAGGAGTGGGGGGAGGGGGAGAGAAGTGGGGGAAGGGGGAGACGAGTGGGGGGACGGGGGGAGGAGTGGGAGGCTGGGAGGAGGCGGAAATTTTTTTTCTCAATAAAAAAATAAATAAAAATGAAAAAAAAATAAAAATAAAAAAAATCCTACAGCCAGGTATAGGAAACCTTCCTTCAAGCTGTTGGTGAAGGGAGTTCAAGAGACTCCCAAAACAAAATACAATATTGCCATTGGTTGACTCCCAGAAGTTGAAGATAAGTCCCTATTGCTGAAGAAATCTCACACTTTGGCCACAGGACATGGAGCAACCTAGGTGGCTCTGGCCGAGTAATAGTCTCTCTGAGGACTAATACAAGCTGCCAACAGAAGAAAGTAATCAATAGTCCTACACGACTGTTACCTAAGTAAGCTACGAACCACAACAATGATCAGGACAAAAAGATATCCCTAAGGGGTGCAAAAGTGGCACTCATATCTTGGCAGTTACCAACAGCTATCTGATTGGACTTAAGGGTCCACTCTATGGTGCGAGGGGAGGAACATCTGGTACTAGAAAACTAGCCAACCACTCATGGCTATTGAGGACATAGATCTCAGAGAAGAGTCTACTAATGTCGCTTTCCAAACCAGTATAACTCATTTCGGAGGAGGGTGCAGAAAGAAAGTAAAAGCCAGAGGATCAAGAAATCTGCTGCAAGATTGTGCTTTCTAGATATGACAGAGAATCTATACCCAGGAAATCACAACAGCATGCGTGCTTAAGACAAGCCTGACCAAAGACAACATCAATTGACATGCCAATGTGAATGGGGGAAATTACACAGTTCCTTTATCCCCAGATGAAGAGTTACTCATAGCCAGGAGGTAGTGGCATACTCCTTTCAAGCAATTGGGAGGCAGAGGTGGGCTGACCACTGTGAGTTTGGGGCCAGCCTGCTCTACAAAGTGGGTTCCAGAACAGCCAAAGCTGTTACACAGAGAAACTCTGTCTCAAAAAACAAAAGACTACTCAGAAAGGGAGGATTGGTCTTCTCCAGAGTTGCGCACCCTAAATGGTCATCCAATCCCAAGTAGTCAGACCTAAAAACATACATATTCAAGCAACACTAAACATACTCAGCAGGTTGCATTTATATACTTAATCACTTACATACATGTAACAAAAATAAAAGAAAATGACATATATGATTAAATAAGAATTATTAAAATATTAGTAAGATATTATACTGCATATCTGGAGATCATAATAATATGTATTTTAAAAATGTGTCAAATAGATATAAGAAATCATGAATGAAGGGTTAATTAGGCCTGAGTTCTTCCTGAGGAGCTATAGGTAGTTAGTTGTTATGCAGCTCACTGGTTCAGCCCCTAGAAGTTGCTCTTGCTCATGCAAGGAACCCTAATTAAATGCAGTGGGCGACAAAAAAAAAAAACACGTGAAAAAAAGCAGGGGAACTTGTCAGAAAGAAGGGATTCTGTGGGAGGGGGAGGGGATAAGAGAATAGTGAAGTTATATGCCTATAAAACTTCGAAAGAATAAATCAGAGTTTCCAAACAGGTGGCTCCAGTGCCATGAGTTTAAATTGAGGTCTCTATTCCAGTCCATTAACTGACAAGTCTGGTTTGTGGCAGCGCATGCTCTTTTTATTATCTCATCTTCTAGTACAACTTGAAACAAGGTGCCATGATAGTTCAAGTACTATGATTAATTTATTTATTGTTAAGGATCCCTTTGGTTTCCATATGAATTTTAAGATTGTTTTGCTTATTTATATGAAAACTAGCATTGAAATTTTGAAGGGGATTGCTCTGAATCTTTTGGTACCATTGGTAGGATAGCCATTTTCACAGTATTATTACTGCTAATATATTTTTTCATCTTCCAGTGCAGTGTTTCTCAACTTGCACTAGAAGGTCATGATCCCTTTGGAATGGCATACTGGATATCTTACATATTAGATATTTATATTAACAACAGTAGCAAACTTAAAGTTATGATGTAGTAATAAATAATTTTATGTCTAGAAGTCACTGCAACATGAAGAACTGTATTAAAAAGTTGCAGAATTAGGAAGGTTGAGAATGACTGTTCTAGTGTCTTCTTCAATTTCTTTCTTTAATGTTTTATATGTTCCGTTATAGAGGCCTTTCATATCTGATCAAGGGCTGTTATTTTTTGCTTTTATATACACTTTAGGCAATTATAAGTAAGCTGATTTTTCTGATTTCTTTCTCTGTGTGTCTGTTATTACTATATAGGAAAGTCAATAATATATAGTATTTGTTATGTTGAATTATATTCTTTATATTCTTAGTTTCTTTGTGACTTTCATCATAAGGAGATGTTGATTTTTATAAAAATCCTTTTCAGAGGGGATCACGCATTTCTGACACTGTATGCCTTTTTGTTCTGTTTTGACTTCATGTCTCTTAAATACCTTGCAATATATCATCTTAATTCCTTTGTTTCTTTTACTGATTTTTAAATATATTTGGTAATTTACAGAAGTTTTACTCCTATAAATTCCAATTCCTTCCCTCATCGTTTGTTAAGTATATTGCATGTATTGCATGTTCATCAATATTCCTGTAGACATCACTTTCCCCAAATTATCTTAAGTACTTTTATTAACCTATTCTTTAATTGAATGCTGAATATATCACTTTGGCTGTACATGATAAATCTTTCTCTGACTCTTCAGGCAAATTTCCCTGGATGTAGAGTATTGAACACAGAGAAGATCTCAGTCAGAACCAATAGAAGACACATTTGCACATGAAGCATTCCAAAAGGCTGCCACAAAAGTTAAATAATGACAGTTTTTTGGGAATGGAACTTTAGAGAACTGACAACCCCATTCTTCCCTTGCTAGTAGGTGCCAAATTTCTGCTTTCACTGAATGCAGCTGGAGAAGAGAAATGGGAATGAGATGAATTATAATTATAAACTCACAGCTCTTACCAAAAGATTTTTTTCTTAAATAAATGCTCCACAAGCCCGCATGAGACCCATCTTGGCCCTCTACATTTGTGAGACAGTTGTATTGCTTGGTCTACTTGTGGGACTCCTAGCAGTGGGAGGAAAGGCTGTCTCTAATGCTTTGGCTGGCTTTTGGGAACCTATTCCTTATACTGGTTTGCTTTGTCCAGTCTTAATACAAGGGGAGGTACTTAGTCTTACTGCAACTCGATATGCCATGTTTTGTTAATATCCATGGGAGGCCTGCTCCTTTCTGAACAGAAACAGAGGAGGAATGGATTGGGAGGCAGAGGTGAGGCAGGGGTGAGGGAAATACAAGAAGGGCAGGGAGGGAGAACTATACTCGAGATGTAAAATCCATTAATTAATTTAATTTTAAAAAATGCTTCATGGATTTTTGCAAGCCTCAGGCTATTCCTAGTATACTAAAAACATCTATTATGATTTTGTCCTGTATTCTTAATTTTTTATATATGAGCGACATTTTATACAGGTCCTTGTTCCAACATTTTCATTGATAACAATCAAGTTACAACATTCTTAAATTTTATATATAATATTTATATAATCACCTGTGAGGTTTTGCTCTTTACATTTATTCTAATGACTACAACGGCTTTGAAGTTTTAATAAGATCCATTGTTTGACTCCATGTTTCTCTGCACAGATCTTTGGGACCTCAATACTCCAATTTTTGTTGTCCTGAATAAGGCCACAAAAGTGTATTTTGAGGATTATCCTGAATATGTACAAGGTATTCACTTGGTCAAACTCTGTGCCAAGGTGGGGAGATCATAAGTTCAGGTGCACATATGATGCTGGATTCCACACTTTCATTGGAAGATAACTACCGTACCTACTCAGCTATTAAACAATATCTCAAAACTCTGTATTTATGAAGATGTAACTCAATTCTGCAATCTCTGTCATTTAAATAACAAAAAATGTCAATGGAGAAATAGTTTTTCACACAGGGAAAATAGAGAAATAGTTTTCACATATCAGTAAAGTCACACGAGAGATTTATGTGGGAGCATTGACTATACATGTGCGTAACCTGTAGCATAACTCAATTATTTTATATATACCCATGAGAAATAAGTATGCATGCAACAAAAAACTACCTATTAAAATATAAACTCATACAGCAAAACTCAAGACTGCACACAGTTCACATATCCATGAAATGTGTAATAATAACTAAATTATGGTATAGATATACAATGGAAATTTATGATAATATAAAAATAAATACAATGCAATATTATATACCAATGTAAAAGAAGCAAACCACTGGTACATACAACATCATCAATGAATCACAAAACCTTGAGAGAAATAAGCTAAACATAAATGAGTATATACCACATGGTTTCATTTAGATTTTATATACATACATATATATATATATATATATATATATACACACACACACATATACAGAGAGTGCTAATAAATGATGCTAGAAATCTGCGTAGTGGTTTTCTGTGGGATACAGAAGCTAACCGTGGGTAGTGGAAACTTTTGGCAGTCCAGTCATTTTCTGTTTTGTCTGATGTGGTTTATAGGCACATGTTCAGTTTAGGAGGCTCACTACAGCTGTACATGTTTCTGTACTCACACTTTCTCTTTACTAAAATGAACTATTGGCAAACCAGATTAACCTACATATTCTGGCTCCAGAAAGGAAGGATTTGGGACAAAGGAAACAATGCTGATGGGGGTACTGTGATGTGGAAAAGCACCCTACGTTCTTGCAACGGTGACTGATTCAGTGGGGCTGGAGCTCAGTTATGTCTACAGGTAAGAGATATAAGGCAGAGAAAGTTTTTTTTTATTTCTGGGATAAAATAAATGTATTTAAGAAAGTAAAATACTAATTCATATATTTATTAACATAGGCCATAACATGAACATAGGTTAACATTCCAGTACACTATATCATATATACTTTGGAACAAAATGTTATAGTCAGGTACTATAACCATATGCTAGAATTGTTTTTCATTTGGTAACTTGTACCATTCTATTCCATTGTCCAAGGCAAAAACTTAGGAGTCACTTTCACTTCCTCCTTGCCCCAAACTGACCAACTACTCAACCTTGTTGATACCAACTTGCCTCATTTGTATCTTCCATTGGTGTCTACTACCATAGTTTAGACCCTACTTTTCACTTTGGAAATCAACCATAAATACCCCACTACTATTACTGTTTTCTCTCTGTCTCTGTGTCTCTTTCTCCTATTCTACCCATGCCCCACAATGATATAGCAAATGCTTCAAAAAGACCAAAATCCTTAGCATGTTGTATGGTGTGGGAAGTCCTTCTGTCTATGTGTTGATTTTATTGGTTAATGAATAAAAAAAAAAACTGGCTTGGCCTATAACATGGGAGGAGGAAGGTGGAGTTAGGAGAAGCCATGGATCCACTGCCTGAGACAGACACTGGGAACCTCAGCTGGTAAGCCATAGCCATGTGGCAATACACAAATTAATGGAGATGGGTAAAATTAAGATGTAAGAGTTAGCCAATAAGAAGTTAGAGCTAATGGGCCAAGCAGTGTTTTAATTACTATAGTTTCTGTGTGATTATTTTGGGGACTGGGAACTAAGTAGCGGCCTCCTCCAACATGCTCTTTACTATCATTCACAGTATTTCTGATTGGAGTATTATTGTCTTCTTTAAATAAAGTTTTATTAATATCCTTTTAAATAGCACGTTCATCTAAAAATGTACAGATTTCAATTATCTTTAAAATTCTATTTACAGTGCTAAGAATAAGAGAGTGAGTGCTTGGCCCTAAACCAGACATCTAATTAACCCCAACATAAGAAACCTCATGGAGAAGATCTTCTCCCAGTCAGTAGGTTGCCTTTGTGTCTTAGTGACAATGTCCTTTGCTTTACAGAAGCTTCTCAGTTTAAGTAGGTCCCATTTATTCAATGTTGCCCTTAATGTCTGTGCTTCTGGGGTTATACATAGGAAGCGATCTCCTGTGCCCATCTGTTGTAGGGTATTTCCCACTTTCTCTTCTATCAGGTTCAGTGTGTTCGGGCTGGTATTGAGGTCTTTAATCCATTTGGACTTGAGTTTTGTGCACGGTGAGAGATATGGGTCTATTTTCATTCTTCTACAGGTTGACATCCAGTTGTGCCAGCACCATTTGTTGAAGATGCTTTCTTTCTTCCATTGTATACTTTTAGCTCCTTTATCAAAAAGGAGGTGTTCATAGGTTTGTGGGTTAAAATCCGGGTCTTCTATACGATTCCATTGGTCGACTTCTCTGTTTTTATGCCAGTACCACACTGTTTTCATTACTGTAGCTCTGTAATAGAGTTTGAAGTCAGGGATGGTAATGCCTCCAGAAGATCCTTTATTGGATAGGATTGTTTTGGCTATTCTGGGTTTTTTGTTTTTCCATATAAAGTTGATTATTGTCCTCTCCAGATCTGTGAAGAATTTTGATGGGATCTTGATGGGGATTGCATTGAATCTATAAACTGCCTTTGGTAGAATTGCCATTTTTACTATGTTGATCCTCCCAATCCAAGAGCAAGGGAGGTCCATCCATTTTTTGGTATCCTCTTCAATTTCTTTCTTCAATACCTTAAAGTTCTTGTCAAATAGATCTTTCACTTCCTTGGTTAGATTTACCCCAAGATATTTTATGCTGTTTGTGGCTATTGTGAATGGTGAAGCTTCTCTGATTTCCCTCTCTGCTTCCACATCCTTTGTGTATAAGAGGGCGACTGATTTTTTGGAGTTGATCTTGTATCCTGCCACATTACTAAAGCTGTTTATCAGCTGTAAAAGTTCTTTGGTGGAGTTTTGGGGGTCGCTTATGTACACTATCATATCATCTGCAAATAACGAAAGTTTAACTTCTTCCTTTCCAATTCAAATCCCCTTGATCCCATTATGTTGTCATATTCCTATTGCTAGAACTTCAAGCACTATATTGAAGAGGTATGGCGAGAGTGGACAGCCTTGTCGTGTTCCTGAGTTAAGTGGGATGGCGAACAATGAGGGCTGATGAGACGCCAAGGACAATTGCACGGGGTTTTGTTCCTACTTAATGTGCTGGCTTTGTGGGAGCCTAGCCAGTTTGGATGTTCACCTTCCTAGATATGGACGGAGGGGGGAGTACCTAGGACTTACCACAGGGCAGGGAACCCGGACTGCTTTGTGGACTGGAGAGGGAGGGGGAGAGGAGTGGGGGGAGGGGGAGAAGGGTGGGAGGAGGGGGAGGGAAATGGGAGGCTGGGAGGAGGTGGAAACTTGTTTTTTGTTTATGTTTTTTTTCTTCTTTTCTCAATAAAAAAAAGAAAAGAAAAAAAAAGAATTGTAAGAAACAAAAAGGAATTACCATATAAATATAGACTCTAATAAAAAAAAGAAAAAAAAGAAACCTCATGGAGCATCACAGAAGAGCAAGCAGAAAGAATACAAGAGCCAGATGATAAGGGAGGAGTGAAGTGAAATGCTGTCTTTGGACATGACATGGCTATCACAATGATGAACTCACAGGAGTTGTGGGTTACCTACACAAGCTCTACACAAGATCAAACCAGGCAAAATTTCTGAATATACGAGGTAGAGGATCTCCAGGACCCATTCCTTACTCTGGGGCTATTGGCAATGGATAGTTGTTGGTGCGGGATGGAACTCATCTTTTTTTTGTTGTTGTTGTTTGTTTTGTTTTTTGAAACAAGGTTTCTCTGTACCTTTGGAGACTATTCTGGAACTAGGTCTTGTGACCAGGCTGGCCTCGAACTCACAGAGATCTGCCTGCCTCTGCCTCCGAAGTGCTGGGATTAAAGGTGTACGCCACTACCACCCGGCTGGAGTTCATTTTTTTTACGGATATGGCCATTGGTAAATTTCCCATGCTCCAGTGGGTAGCTCCACATCCATATACATATGAGCAGCACTAAATGAACTTAGTGGATTATTTTTAAAAAAACATAAAGTTCAAAAGGGAAATGAGGGAAGTAGAGGGAAGAAAAGGAGGTGGATATGATCATATTTTATCATAGACATGCATGAAATTCTCAAAATTAAAGAAAAATTTAAATATACTTTGGAAGTTCCTTTTATTTCAGGCATGTAGAATCCTAGACCGACAGGTCATGCCAAAAAATATAACAGATGAATGTCAATCAAGATAACCCAAAAACCTTAAAAATTGACAGCAATAAGCAATTTGATGGGAAAGCAGTACATTTCATACCTAGATGCTCTTAGTACTCTTGCCAAAATAAAACAAAATTGCAAAATATCAACCATGGATTTAACAAAGATACATTCTCCAAGAGAAATGGTAGCAGACCATCTCCAGGGATGGCACTATACATGAAATAGACTACCAAGATTTGGTTACATTTACAACATTTGGAACTAAGTTTTCCATTGCAGCTACAAGATTAACTGCCACGCACAACTGTATATTATTAATGCTTATGATGCTGACAAGTTATTTCTTTTTATTCTGTAAGATACAGACAGAATCAAAGCAAGATCGGTTTCCAGAAATGACCAAAACACATAGCAAACAAAGCCTGTTAGAACAAAGGCGGTTAAAGTCCCTGTTCAAATCACTGAAGTTCAATGAGAAGTTGTTTCTTTAAAACACTAAGAGACTGGAGAGATGGCTTAGCAGTTAAGAGCACTGGCTGCTCTTCCAGAGGATCTGGGTTCAATCCCCAGCCTCAACACTGCCATCTATAACTCCAGTTTCAGGGGATCCAATGCCCGCTTCTGCCCTCTGGCACACACGTGGTACAGACACACATGTAGCAAAATACCCACACATATGATTAAAATAAAGATGAAAAATATAAAGAGCAAGATCCTACCTATGACAAATCAGTGCTGCAGAATCACCTGCTGACCGTGGGCTTCAACTTGCTGAAAAAGAGAACTGTGATTATCATCCATAACCTCAGCAAGAACCAGAAGCAGAGGCTTTGAGAGCAGCAGAGCCTACACAAGGTGGACATCCACTGATATGGTACTGGCCATGGACATATTAAAGCACATGGCTTTCCTGAGTGACATAAAGACCATGATGGATACTAAGAAAATAACCAGTTTAGGGCTTCTCTTGCTGAACAGCCACGTAGCCCACATCCAGATCCCCCCAGACTGTGGTATACTCTACAGAACTCAGTGACCTCCCCCAGTCACTGGAGCTGGTAACACCAGGGAACTGACCACACTATGGCGAAATTCCTCCAGCAGAGAGATTAGGAACTGACCAGGCCCATGGGCAGCAAGCACATTATCTCCATGGAGAAGTCTCAGGTGGCTTTCACACGTACATTGCACACCTGCCCTGGCAGATGTGGGAAGACCTCTCCCACCCGGATGCCCAGGTGTCTTGGACATATTGAAAGAGAACTGTAGGACTAGCCCTATGACACCATTCACCAGAGCTCCCTTAGCACCTGGGGGCACAAGGGACCAGCTGGCGCCAGACAGGAAATTCCATTTTGATTTGACATAAAAAAGGAGGAAAGGGAAAATGCATTGGAAGCTCAGGATTGCCCAGGGCTGCTAAAAACATCCTTGGTTCCAGAAGAGATCATTGTCTCAGTTGAGAAACCATCCAGGGTCAAAGGCTATGACTGGAGTGGTAAAGGTAGAAGATGATTTGAGGTACGAGGAAACTGCAGGCTGTGGCAGCCCCCCAGTCTTAGAAGGTTCCTTCTGCCGATCTTGAAACCCCATACATACCAGGAGCAGCTGTAGGCCTCCTAGGCTTCTATTCCATGAAGACCCCTAAGCTACTATCTTATTGGCAAAAACCAGCCTGTTTTGCCTACTTGTGAATACCAAGCAATTATACAGAAGAACCTAGAACCTACATCCATTATCCTTGGGCCATTTCTACACCCTCCTCCCTCAGTCTACCACTGACCTCTTTCCCTGCTGCCTCAAAACTCCAGGCCATCCTAAGAATAACGAAAGCGGAAAAGTGAAAAAAAAATGTATCGAGGGCAAATGTTATGCTAGTTTTCTAAGTCAGCTCAGGCAAGCAGTCATGCCTACAATTCTTAGTATATGCATGGCTAAAAAAGAATTCGTCCTAAATTCAGATCTACAGATTCCTAAAAGCTGTAAATTTGATATGTACATACACGACATACACTCCTTTCTCTATTTTCCTCATATCTCTACCTTGTATTCATCTTGAAATGTATATACAACACAGACATTCACACACATCCTAAATATTACATGGACTTTCTGATAGATAACACAACTTGCCCTATAAAAATGGTTCAATTTCATAAAAAAAACAGTAAAATGATTAATGTTACCATGGTTTGAAGAATGAGAGAAAATAAAGAGGGACAAACAAAATTTTTAGGGTATGGATCTATTCTGGAAGATGCTAGCATGGTTAATACTCCTATGTGTCTATCAATACTTGCAGGTTCATGAAAGTGGTAGAGTTAATAATGCTACATCAATACTGCAATCACTGTATTGGTTGGTTCAGTACTTGCAACAAATACTACACAGCAATGTAAGATGCAAATGACAGTGAAACTGTAGTGGAGCAGGCATATGCTACATGATCAATTTTTCTCTAAATCCATAGGAAAGTGGGCATGGGCAGCTGCAAATCCACATCACAAGGCTCCACTGAGGTCAGAGCAGACCCAGGAAAGTGCTTCTCCTTAAACACACTGGTCCTTCAAGGATAGTTAGTTGAATGAGCAAAGAATGGACACATAACTAACAGTAAGGCCTGGGAGCTGATAATTTTGAAGCATAGCAATGGGCTTGCCTGAGATCAGTGGCTACCTACCATATGCTAAAGGTCATAAGCCCCATCACACACAAAGGCACCATAGAAGACCAAGGAAAGACAGAGTTGCTACAGATCCAAACTATATGTGAAACCAAGGACCCTATACACTTCCATGGGAAGAAAGCACAGAAATCCATCCTGGCTGTAGAAGCTGTAGACCTATGCAGACTTGTTGCTAATGCCACTGAGGTTAGCGAGGGTCTTCATGCTCCCCTCCCTAACACAGGACAGATCCAGACAGAGCATCAACAAGGGACCTGAGAACTACACTGCTCAACCTAGTACAGCTGTGCCAAAAATGCAAGCCAAATGCTAACTATGTTAACTCCACTGGGGCAATAAATAACCCGAATCTGATCTTACAGGTTTGAACTGCAATTACAAACTGTACCTTCTTCATCAGTGCAATTTGCTGCACGAAAGAAACACCACAGGGAAGGAAAATATTTGAACATATTCCACCAAACCATATCTACTAATGTGATCATTGTACTTTAAATGTATTTTATTATACTTTGTCTTAGCTTTTCTGTTAATATTTTATTTCTTAAAACAGTTTAATGTTTTACTTTCATTCTTGTATAAATATCTCATAGTGGGTTTGCTTTAGTCTGCCCATCACTGGGCTGCATGTGCTCTGTATTTCTCAAGCCAGCCTACTGTGCAGTGTCTACTATGCTACTCTGCTCACTTTCTTTCCCTCTCGTTCCTCCTTCTTTTTCTCCTCTTCTCTTCCCTACTGCCTTAGGGTTTCTATTGCTGTGAAGAGACACCACTCCTGAAAATACCAATTGAACGTTAACAACTTCCAAAAGCAGTGAAACCAATGACGTCTCAAAGAATTGCAAAGAATGATTGGGAACGTTTGATAAAATCAAAGGGATACCAATAAACTAAAAACTCAAAGCGAATACAAAGTAAAAACTGACTTTAGAAAATCAATATGGGATATAAAGCAGGATTCCATGCCAATAAAATACTAAAACAATATAATTTAAAATTTAAAAATGCAAAACTCAGTAAGTCTAATTTAAAAAACTCAGCAGGAAGTCTTACCAATAAAATGGCTCAAGCAAAAGAGAAGTTATCAGAAATGTAGGAAAAAAATATATGAATTAGGACATTCAGACACTGACAAAGACAAAACAAATGTGAACAGAACATAGGAACTTGGAAGAACACCATTAAAAGATCAATCCATCTCATCCTGGAGATGGAAGAACAATAGACCTAAGGCACAAAAATATATATTCAATTAAATGGAGCACTTGATACCCCAAATATATTTTTCTTCCTAGAGATTTAGACAATACAAGTTTCTATGAATATCAAACCATTAAATTTGGAGTGACTATCCTAATTCACCTTTAATTATTTGCTGTGTTTTCCTTTTGTGGTTGTTGGTCTTTACTGTCAATTTAAGAGGATTTAGGATTAACCTAAGAGACTGTGAGGACATTTCAGGGAAGGCTACCTGTGTAGAGAAAGGGGTAAAGCAAAAATGCAAATAGAATTCTACCCTTTCACTCAAAATGAACACTAGTTTCAGTTATTTTTGTTAGTTGTTAAAAGAAAAAGAATCTTTCTGTGGCCTCAGAGATGGCTCAGAGGTTAAGAACACTGGCTATTCTCCCAAAGGATCGAGGTTTGATTCCCAGCACCCACAGTCATACACACACACACACACACACACACACACACACACACACACAAAATTAATCCTCTTTCTTTTACTGTGAGCTGATGAGAGAAGTAAAGAAAGGATCAATATCTAACTTTAAGGTGAATTGTCATTCCACTTAAGGTTGTCACAGCCAGCAATGCTGATTACAGTGGCGCACACCTGTCATCTCAGTATGCCTCTGAGGCAAGAGGCTGACAATTTTGAGGTCAGCATGCCTTATATGGTGAGATCTAGTTTGACCTAGGCTATAAAGATCCAGTATCTACAGAAACCCCAACAATTATGACACTAATATATTCACTAATGCCTATAAGAATTCAACCCTTCACTAGCAAATGTACACCACCAGCATTTTCATTCTCAACATTACCCATAATCCACTGGGGAGCAACTTGCTCAACAATTATCACACTAATATATTCACTAATGCCTATAAGAATTCAACCCTTCACTAGCAAATGTACACCACCAGCATTTTCATTCTCAACATTACCCATAATCCACTGGGGAGCAACTTGCTCATTTTTCATTTGAGAGCAATCATGACTATAGCCCAACACTCTGGCTCATGTCACTCACAGACCCATTGATGCACCCTACACTACATGTCCCTATTCTCCTCCCTTATACCAGACACACACACATCCTTCTTTTTGTCCAAAATGTTTACTGTGTCCTTTACTTTCTCCAAAGCAAAATGAATGTTTTCATTGCTGGCCGGTAGCTCCAAACAGGGCAAGGAAGGAGACTGTATTCTGAACTTACTGCCATTATACTTCAAAATCTAATTTTACCTTCATTATACCATCTTCACAGCAAGTAGCACCAACGTCACAGCCTGTAAGTTTGGTAGGTCCCACTAGTAGCCCTAAATGACACAGCCTGAATGTCTGTGAGCTTGGTGGGTCTCACGACTAGCCCTAAATGACACAGCCTGAATGTCTGTGAGCTTGGTAGGTCCCACTAGTAGCTCCATCTGCTTCTGTGTTGTAGGAAAGTAATAACAAAAAATGAAAATGTATTCTTATGAGTCCTGCTGTTATTTCTTTCAGTCAAGTCTCCGACTTGAGACTGGGGGAGTGAATGGATTTCTAGACTAGGCACTGTTGTATTTTCCAGAATAGAAAGCTCATTCTCGAGTTTAAAGCAAATGTTAATCTTTACCAACATTTGGTATCTATTTTAATGTTCCTAAAAGCTATTTTAAATAAGTGTGAGATGAAATCTCACTTTTGTTTTTTCGTATTTTTCAAATTGATTAGTGCACATTTTTGAAATCTTAAGTGGCCTATCTGCAACAGTAAATTTGGGAACTAAAATCTATGACAGGAAAATAAATAAAATATAGGATAGCTGACAGCTGTATACAGAGGAATGACTGAGATGTATTAATATGGCTGCAGTGCAGAAGCCACAATGTGTGTAGGAACAACATGAAGATTATTAGCATTGCAACATATTTTTATTTATAGACCTTAACATTATGCATTCTCAACTATATGATCTATAGCTGAAGAATCCATAGATAGGCATGGTAAGGTATAAAATGGGCCACGGAGACAGGCTGACTGGGAAACGCCCTCCATGCGCTTGCAGTGCTGCTATTTAGGAAGGCTGGAGAACCTTTTGGAGGTGATACCTTGCTGAAGGAAGTGAGTCACCATGGCACGGTGAGGGGTGAGGTGTAACAGTCAGGCTCTACTCTTCAATATTTGCTTCCTGGATGCTTATGCAGTGTTATATCAGCCTGCCTCCTGTAGCCATGCCATCCCTGCCATGATGATGTGCGTTCCCCTGGGCTGTACATGCTTCTCCCCTTAGACCACTTCTTGTCAAGAATGGAGAAAAGTAACTAACACATACACCACCTGACCGCTTCACCTTGTGCAGCAGAGACGTCAGTCTGGAAAAAGCCTTATCTGGCAAATCAATGTTTCCTAAATAATTACACATTCACAATCTATTTCTTTGCCTGTACTTTTCTCCTTAAAATGCTTTCTATTATCCAACTGTTAAGTGCCTATGTCCAGAGCTACTTTCTGGTCACTCGTGCCTATCATTCCACACTCAGAAAGCTGGGGAAGAAAGTTTGTCCCAAGTTTAGGCCAATGTGGGCTACACAGTAAATTCAGACTCTAATCTTCAATATTTGCTTCCTGGATGCTTATGCAGTGTTATATCAGCCTGCCTCCTGTAGCCATGCCATCCCTGCCATGATCTTGTCTGAGAAAACAAACAAGTAAACAGGAATGGACAATAGTCCATTCTTTAGAATTTCTGTGGTTCACATATGGCATAAATGTGTCTTTAAAGCTTGATTCCCCAGCACAGTGATGTTAAGAGGAGGTAGGACCTTTATGATGTAGGGCCTAGTGAAAGTTGATTAGGTCAGTGGAGACACAACTCTTAAAATTAAAGTAGTTCTTATGGACCTGAAATAGTTCTCAACAGTGATTTAAAGGGGAAAAAAAGGCCTGGTTCCTCCTCCTCGCTCTGGCTTCCTGTCTTACTGTGCGATGCTTCTCCCTCCACGTGCATACATTACTGTTATTGTGACTCCATTTTCTGTGGCGTGTTCATCACAGACACACATATGCCAGCGATGAACCTTCACAGCAGTGAGTTAAAGTACTTTCTTTATAATGGAGCTAACCATGAGTACCTCGGAATTGCAGAAAGACAAGTCTATGCGGGATAAAAACAGAGAGACACCTTCATCAGAGCAGCTTCTGTAAAGCATTAAATTAACCCTGAAACAAAGTAGATGCTGAAGTTTGGATCTGAAACATTCTCTTAAGGATTGTGTCCGAACACTTGTTCCCTGCCTGCAGGTGATGTAGGACGACTCTGCAGAAGCTCTAGGAAGGGCCTTGCTGCTCGAAGTAGGGCACCAGTAGTTGCTTTGAAGAGTTAGAGCCCAATGATATTTCTGATCCTGGCCTGTTTGCTATCACACTCCAGTGACCATGAACTGAACTGTTCTTGCCACCAAGCGTCCCTTCCCATGATCTGTACCCTCTGAAACCATGAACCAAATTCAACTTTTCCTCTTTTATGCTGTTTCTGTTAGGTATGCCACAGTGATGCAAATGTCACCAATGTAGTGAATGGATTTATTTGTAGAGCACCATATATGCCTTCCCAAAGAAATCTTGAGGGGAAGCCACAGGTGATTTGTTCATACTGCAAATACTCCACAAATTGTTTTCAATACATAGTCTTGACTGTCAACATCTTCCATTTTGTCATCCAGACCATATGAACTCTCTCCACTCTGCGCTGTGATCCTGGAGGCTAGCATATGTATCATGAATAGGCTCCCCTTCTGTAGCCTTTGTTGGTGTTTAGCCAATCAGAAATACCATCAGGAGTCCTGAAGGAGGAGGGGTGAAGTATTTATTCTCCAAGTACAAAACCTAAAAGATTACTGGGTGGTGGTGGCGCAGGCCTGTAATCCCAGCACTTGAGGGGCAGAAGTAGGTGTATCTTTGTGAGTTCAAGGCCAGCCTGGTCTACAGAATTGGTTATGTGACTGCTAGGACTGTTACTTAGAGAAGCCTTATCTCAAAAAACAAAAACAAACAGAAAAACCTGAAAGATTACTGTAGGGTGATTGTTACATTTGTTCAAAGATCATAACTCTATCCAGTGGACACTAATAGATCTAGGTATTAATTCTCAGCTTTCTAGGCATCATTCTATATGGATGCACTATCGAATATAAGAATAATAATATCACTTGGTATTAATTACGCTTAGGAAATGATAATATCTGCCTTAGTTAGGGTTTCTATTGCTGTGACTAATAATCCTGACCAAAAAGCAAGTTGGTGAGGAAAGAGTTCATTTGGCTTATATTCCACACTGCTGTTCGTCACTGAAGGAAGTGAGAACAGAAACTGTAACAGAGCATGATCCTGGAGGCAGGAGCTGATGCAGAGGCCGTGGAGGGGCGCTGCTTACTGGCTTACTTCCCCTGGCTTGCTCAGCCTGCTTTCTTATAGAACCCAGGACCACCAGCCCAGGGATGGCACCCCCCCCACACCATGGACTGGGCCCTCCCCCATTGGTCACTAATTGAGAAAATGTCTTAGGCTGGATCTCATGGAGGCCTTTCCTCAACTGAGGCTCCTTCCTCTCTAGCTTGTGTCAAGTTGACACAAAACCAGCCAGGACAATGTCCATGTGATGATTTCCCTATCCCCTACTTGGAACTTTATAAGTAGTTACAATATTAAACTCTCCGCAAATTACTCAGTATGAGTTGGACCTACATTTTTTAATAGGACTGTCATTTGTATAATCAGAATCACTATCCACGTAATAATACACAGCATTTATTGAACATTTACTGTGTGTCGATTTGATGTGCAGACATAATGAGTCACTTTAATGATGATTCTCAGAAGGAAACATAGTTTCTTCTATAAATTACCTCATTCCTCCTTTATTTTTAATCCAGATGTTTTCCTTCCCTTGTCACTATTAAAAGAAATGTACTACCTCTCTGTCCATGGTGCAAAGGAGTGAAATGCATAAGCAAGCAGTCCACCAAGAAATCCAAAACTAGTAAGAGTAAGAGAAAGGACACGTGTTGGTGACATTCAGAACAAGATGAACAAAGCATGAGTAGGAAAACTACACAAAGCCAACTGCATAAACCACTTAACAACCTGGGAAAGGTTGTTCCCCACCTTCTACTCTAGGAATTTTTTTGTCCTTCTGTCACAGAGAATTATTTTAAGCCTAGAAGGGATAAGGAGAAGTAAAAGGAAAGACAGATTATAAGGGGGGTGACGCTTATGATAAGGCAATGACAGAAAGAAATTGTATAAATTGGTTTAACAGAGTTTTAAAGATAGTCACTGGGAAGAGGAATAAAAAGGAGTACACCTTCAAACTAGCTAGAAACGCAAAGCGTCAATATCTAATCAAGAAATGAGGTCCTTTACCACTCTGTCTCAGGCTTTGTAATGGGAACAATACCACTGACCACATGTGCGTGTCTGTGCATTCCATACAGTCATAGATTGTTGTTCATGTATGTTCTTGTTCTCTCGAAAAACAAAAGATCCTTGCTTTTATGTTGAGGCACATGTCACTTTCTAAAAAGGTTCCAGTGTTCCTGGAATGTTACCTACTCTGTTTTCAATGGTTCTGCTTCTCAGTGTGCCAGGGAAGAGAGAAAGGAGGGGAACACTTAGTGACTGGTTTGGGAAGGCTAACAACAAAGAAGGGTTTCTGTCTCCATTAATTTGACCCTTTCAATCTCATTTTGAATCACACTCCACTTTAGCTGCTTTATTCCAGGGTACTAATCCACTTGTGAAACACAGAGAATCTCCATTTCCTTTCATATCAAGGGCTTTAGTTATCACTCTCTTTGTCCTAAGACAAAGAGACAAATACACGAATCCAATTACAGAGTAATTATATAGGAATAACAATTAGGTATCAAAAAAGAAAATTTCATTAATTAGACCAATCATCTTATGGATTCTTCAAAGCTATAGTGAAAAATATAATTGAGGTTATTGGGGTCTAAGATGTAGTTTATAGGAATAAAAGAGCACTTTAGAACATATCCATTACGTATTGACATCCATTCATTAAGCAAGTGCTTCTTGCTGCTTTGTGCATATGTGTACACCTGTGTGTGTGTTGGGGAGGGGGGTATGTGCATGTGTGTGTATACCAAATTATTTCCCAACTTTATTTCTGACAGGATCTCAGTGAACCTGAGCTCAGTGATTTGACTAGCCTGGCTGGCCAGAAAGCTCCAGATATCCTTCTGTTTCTGTCTCTATTTCTACAGTTTTGGGATTACATAATATGTATGTAGGTGCAGGGGATACAAACATAGGTACTCATGATGGCGTAGCAAGCATTCTAACTATTAGTGCCTTCTCCTTGGCCCCACTAGGCAAGGATCGAAGCTCCTATTTCTTACCAAAACTCAGGTGCAGAGCTGTGGAAACGGCCAGGAGGTTTAAGAGCTTGCCCACCAAAGCGTAAAGCCTGGAGTACGGAGTCCCAGAATCAATGTAGTAGCCAGGTGAGCATGGTGGTCTTCCTATAATTCCAGCCTTGGAAGGTGGAGATAGGGGATCTCCCTAAACAAGCTATGAAGACGAGAGACATCAACAAGTACTCGGTTTGATTAAGACAGCCTGCCTCGGTGAATACGGTGGAAGATCAAGTGAAGGTGAGTCTAGAAAATGACTATGGGTGTACACATGAATGCATGCGCACACATATTAAAATGGAAAAAAAACTCAGATGCTTCAGGAGTCCTACTCAATTAACCAACCAATATACTGGAGTAAAAGCTATGTATAAAAACTTATTCTTTAAAAAATAATTTTTTTATTTTCTGGAATTATAAGCGATCCTTGTTCTTGTGGAGCATAGTCTAGTGAAGATGTTAGTTATTAAAACAACACAAATTGATTGTTTTCAATATTATCTGTACTAGAAATAAGAAGTACAAAAAGCAATGTGTCTTGACCACAGAGAAAACTCTGGGTATATGAAGCAGTTTCATTAAGAAGTGACATTTGAGTCAAAAATAGAAAGATGATTAAGAATTAAGAGGGTAATAGGAAGTATATGCACAAGTTACATGATATACAAATATGACACTATCATAATGGCACCAATTTATTAAGATTTAAAGAAGACAGCTGACTCCCTGGGAACCCATAGGTACTCCAGTCAGGGAAACAGGGCTGGCTGCAGATTGTCACCTCTCCCTCTGCTCAAGTCCAGTCTCATCCCTAGCTTGGCAGGAGACCTATGACACCTTCCTCCCACCCCTTTCCCCATCTCCAGCGGATCCTACAGGTCCTCCACTCCTGAATGCCCTCCCGACTCTTGTTTCTCCCAGTTCCAGCCCCCTAATTCCAACAGGCCTCTCTGAGGGAAACAGGAAGCCTGGCTGCAGATCTCCACCTCTCCCTTGGCTCCTCCAGACCCATCCCCCTGTGTCACCCCCAGCTCTGCAGGAGACCTTCTGCTGAGGCCTCCCATCCCCCATCTCCAATGGATTCCACCCATCATCCCCTCCTTACCTCCCTTCCCCAGCTCATTCCTTTATCCCAGGCACCATCTCGAGAACACACAACTCCAAACACACAGGCCACCCAAGCCAGGGAAGCAGGAAGGCGGACTGCAGATCTTCACCTCTCCCTGGGCTCCTCCAGATCTAATCTCTCAGGCTCCTCCCCAGCTCTGTTGCAGCCTCCCTTCCCTCTGCCCCCACCTCCAGTGTACCGCACAGATCATCTCCTCCAAATTTCCTTCCCCACGCCCATTGCTTTGTCCCAGCCCCCAACTCTAGCAGGCACCCCCTGGGAATTCACAGGCCACTCAGACCAGGGAAGCAAGTAGGCTAACTTCAGATCAGATAAGCAATTTAAGCAGACTGGTAACCCCCAGCGAAATAGAAGCAGTAAAGTCATTAAGAGTCTCCCAACTCAAAAACAAAACAAAACAAAAACCAAACAACAATAACAAAATCAACAAACCCAGGGCTAGACAGTTTTACCACAGAGTTCTACCACAGAGCACTGTTAATGTCAATACTCTTCAAAATGTTCCACAGAATAGGAACACTGGGAAAACTGTTCATTTCATGAGACCACAGTCACCCTGATACCCAAACAACATAAAGACCCAAGCAAGAAAGAGAACTACAGACCAACTTCCCTTAAGAACATAGATGTGAAAATATTCAGTAAAATACTTGCAAACCCAATCCAAGAACACATCAAAAGATCATCCATAATGATCAAGTAGGCTTCACCCAGACGTGTAGGGATGGTTCAACATATAAACAAACTGAAAGAAAAAATGCACGATTATCTCATTAGAAGCTGAAAAGGCCTTTCACAAAATCCAACACCCTTTCATGATAAAAGTCTTCGAAAGATAAGGGGTACTGGGGGGCATAACTAAACATAATAAAGGCAGTTTACAGTAAGCCTCTAGGCAATACAGAGAAACTCAAAGCAATCTGCCAAAATCAGGAACAAGGAAAGGTTGTTCATTCTCTATATATATTCAATAGTACTTGAAGTCTTAGCTAGAGCAATAAGACAACTGAAGTCAGAAATTGGAAGCAACCTAGATGTTTCTCAACAGAAAAATGAATAAAGAAAATGTGGTTCATTTACACAATGGAGTATTAATGAGCTGTTAAAAAATGACAACATGAAATTAACAGGCAAATGGATGGAACTAAAAAAATCATCCTGAGTTAGGTATCCAGGAAGACAAATATGGCATGTATTTGCTTTTATGAGAATATTAGGTGTGAAGTCAATGATAACCAAGTTTTAGTCCAGACAACCACAGAGAGTAGTTATAAGGAATTGGAGGGAACAGATTTTTTAGGAAAGGCAAATAGAGGGTTTGAATGCATCGAGGGGGCTGGAATGGCAGGATCAAGTGGGGAAGGAGGGAATTGAGGAAGGGAATACGGGGAGAAACAGCTAAACTTAAGGGACATTTGAGGAATAGTATGGAAACCTAATACAGTAGAAACTTCTTAAAATATATACATTCATGATACAGATGACATTGCCAAATAACGGGGAAGACAAAGTCCCAACTGGCCAGCTCTTTTCACCAATGGAAGCTTTCAGTATCTGAATTAAATTACATTTAATTGAGTTGTTAGCCAAAAGGGTCCCCTGGGAATCCCCAAACAACCCAAACTGTTGCCAAAACTATAGGCTGCTTCCCACAAACATACAGCCAGGCCCTAATGCTAAAGATAATACTTACACAACTCACTGAACATGGAGATGACTAATCAATGCCTATACAGAGCCTTCACCCCTACTTTTAGGTGTCTTTGTTCCAGGAAGGTACTTTGCATGCTTCTGGGGGACAACCATAAACACCAAGCCAGTCACAAACCCTCTATCTACAATGGTGTCCTGCCTGCAACATATGCTAGGGTAATGGGGGCACAAAGCACTGGGAGTCACCAACCAGTAACTGATGTGACTAAAGACCTACTCCTTGTGATGGACCCCATACCCAACACGGATTAGGTGACCGAGAACCCGAGACTAGATATCCCAGAGACCCAGAGTGAAACCAAAGACTAATGGTCTTAAAAAATAAAAAAGTAGTGACAAAATGTCTCCTAATAACATTCTGCTATACTCACAGATCAGTGCCTTGTTCAGCCCTCATCAGAGCAGCTTCCTCCTGCAGCAGATGGGAACAAACACAGAGACCCACAGCCAGACACTGTGCAGAGCTTGAGAGACCTTAAAATAGAACCCTCAGCCCTAAATGAATGGGCTATCTCCATCAATCCCTTCCCTCAGATCAGGGAACCCCGTGGAAGAGAAAGTGGGAACGAAGCAGAGGGGAAGGAGGACACCAAGGGAAGAAGACCCTCTAAATCAGCATGATCAAAGCTCATATGAACTCACGGAGACTGCAGCAGCATGGACAGGGCCTGCACCAGGTCCTCTGTGAATATATCATGGCTTCTAGTTTAGTCAAACAGGATTCTCAAATGCGTAAATGGGTGGATTTCTGACTCTTCTGCCTGCACTTGGGACAATTCTTCTCCTGCTGGGTTGCCATGACAACTTTGATTTTGTGTCACCTTGGTACATTTATTTTGTCATATTTGGTTGTTATCTCTTAAAAGCCTGTTCTTTTCCAGAGACTTAGAGAAAATGGATCTGGAAGAAAGAGAAAGTAGGGAGGAACGGGGAGGAATAGAGGGAGGGGAAACCATAATCAGGATCTATTATGTGAGAAAAGAATCCATATTCAATAAAGGGGGGAGTTGAAGGCCAACAGACTAGGGGGGGCAAAGGGGAGAAAGGGATAGAAAGATCGATGAGGGGGATGCTGTTTCTGTACATTTCAAAGTTACATTGTTAAGATAAGGCAGTATACAGGAGCATGTGTGTATTAGATTACCACTTGTATAATATGTACAATCCAGATGCCTCTAAAGTGTGTAGAAAACAACTGATTGCCTATGTGTACGAAGATAACAGAGCGAATAGATGGGTTTTTAAAAGGGCTTGGCTATTCTGTGCTCTTTATTAACTGAACAATGTGATTATATTTACTCAAAAAGATAAGTAAAACTTGAGGGGCTGGAGAGATGGCTCAGAGGTTAAGAGCACTGGCTGATTTCCATAGGTCCTGAGATCAATTCCCAGCAACCATATAGTGGCTCACAACCATCTGAAATAAGATCTGGTGTCCCCTTCTTGGCATGCAGGCAGAACACCATATATATAATAAACAAGTCAATTTTTTTTAAAAATTGAATTTTCACATTTACAACATTAAAAAAAAAAAGAAAGGAAGGCTGTAAAGTGGGCACACCGCATGATATGTAAAAATTCAGGGGCCTTGACATCAGAGCTGGGATTCTAACACCACACAGTCCCAATTACTGTGTGTGACTACACTACCAGTTGGTCTGAGGGCAGATGTTTTAGTCTTACCCCAGCTACAGCAGTTACAAGGGCCAGAGGAACTGGAAAACATCAGGACTCATTCTAGCCACGTGACTAAGGAAATGACCATTGGTGGAAGAGTGTTACCATTCCTACAGCGCGAAGGGTCACACAGGAGGCTTACAATAACTTCTGCATATCCTACCCAATTCTGAGTCACAACAGTGTCTCCACATCTGTATGTCCCAGAAAGTCAGTAGTTCTATGGCTGTGCAACACAATACATTCTGTCCATAGTCACTAATTACAGGCAAAGAAGTTATAGGGCCATTCATTAAAGTATGGCGCTAAGTTAAAATCAAATGTGACATTGCATTCTATAATAATTTGAACTTATGTGCCCCCAAAGGTTTACGTGTTAAAAGATTTGTTCCTAATTCAAGACTACTTGGGAGTGTCAAAAATATTAAAAGATAATAAACAGGAAAAGGTCATTAGGTTATTATGAACTGTGCACTCAAAGCAGAATGTGGACCCCTGGCTTAGTCTGGGGTTTCTATCGCTAGGATGAAACACAATGACCAAAAGAAACTTAGGAAGGAAAGACTTATTTCATCTTACACTTCCAACTTCCACATCACAGTCCATTATCAAAGGAAGTCAAGGCAGAAGACAAGGTAGAAAACATGGAAGAGCACTACTAGCCAGGCGGTGGTGGCGCATGCCTTTAATCCCAGCACTCGGGAGGCAGAGGCAGGCGGATCTCTGTGAGTTCGAGACCAGCCTGGTCTACAAGAGCTAGTTCCAGGACAGGCTCCAAAACTACACAGAGAAACCCTGTCTCAAAAAAAAAACCAAACAAACAAAAAAAAACCTTCAAATTTCTCAAGGAAGAGATTAGAAAATGGGAAGACTCACCCCCCACCACACACACACCATGGTCATGAATTGGTAGAACTAACACTGAGAAAATTATCATTCTGCTAAAAGCAATGTACGAGTTCAATGCAATCTCAATCAAAATACTGACAATATTTTTCAACAGAAATAGGGAGAAAAGTCTAAAAAATTCATATGGAACCAAAAAAGACCCTGAATAACCAAAACAACCCTGAGCAAAAAGAATAATGGTAATGACTGCAATGATAATGGGATTACCATTCTAGATTTAAAGATAAATTAAAGAGTCATAGTAATAAAAACAGTAGTGCTAGCACAAAAACAGACATATAGACTAATGGAACAAAATTGAAGGCCTACCTAAACATGACTAATCATCACTACAGCCATCCGAAAGCTAACCAAGAGACCAAAACCATCAAATTTTCTTTGAAACGCCTCAAAATTAGGAATTAGACATAGCTCTTTATGAAAAACTGATTCAACCAAAACTCTCAACCCCGTTATCATTAAGCCTGAACCAAAATGCAGTAATGCTTTGTCCTTTTCCACAACAACCACCACTGTGATGACTCAACAGTGATGGGAGAGAGTAAAAGACAATGACCAATCAGAGCAGATCTCACTGCGCGTGTATGTGTGTGTGTGCGCGCGCGCGTGTGTGTGTGTGTGTGCATATGTGTGTGTGTGTGTGCGTGTGTGTGTGTGTAAGCACGATCCTCAAATTTAATTTAACTCGATCTGAACTTAGCATTTTCCCTATCCTTTTCAAATGCCCCTTCTTGTACTCTAGATATGTGATTATGTCAATTTTACCTGAGAGGTTACCTGAAGCTCTGAGAAGTTGCTATCTGTCCCAAGGATGAATGAGGCAACACATGGGGCACCTAGCTAGTAACACTCAATTCACGCTAGCTCCTCCCTATTCTTTTTTGTTTGTTTGTTTGTTTGTTTGTTTTGTTTTTCGAGACAAGGTTTCTCTGTGGTTTTGGAGCCTGTCCTGGAACTAGCTCTTGTAGACCAGGCTGGTCTCGAACTCACAGAGATCTGCCTGCCTCTGCCTCCCGAGTGCTGGGATTAAAGGTGTGCACCACCACCACCCGGCACTCCCCCCTATTCTTGAAAATGATTTCGTCTACTAAGCTATCCATATGACCTCCTCTATGGACCTGCTTTGCATATTTCCTCTACTAAGCTATCCATATGACCTCCTCTACGGACCTGCTTTGCATATTTCCTCTGGTCATCCCAGCTTTATAGGCCAACCAATCATTCTAAAACCTCACTTGCTTCCCTCCTGACCTGCAGCTATGTAATTCGATGACACAATAATTTATCCACTAGAGCTTTTCTGCTTTGGGTTTCCCTAAGCACTGAGTAATCCTTTCTAGTGGAGTCTACTTTTCCTAGACTGATGGTATTTTCAATGAAGTGCTATGCTTCTTGCTCTTTTTCTTTGTGTCCCCGGTTTAGTGAATTGCAACCTATAAGGATGGTCAAAACAATAGGAATCATTTTAGCTCGTCTCTTTCTCTCATTTCCCATGTCTATTAATTAATTATCAAATCCTGTTCTGTAAACTTCAAAATTTCTCTCATGCCCAAACTCCCTTCTTTATTTGCACAGACATATGTGCTAGTCCTATAGCAAAAATAATCTTTGAATAAAAGCACAATGCTGAGTACATTACACTATTGGATTTAAGTTCTACTACAAAAACAATAATGATAACAGCAAGAATGGCAGACCAATGAAATAAATGAATGGAAAGAGAGCCAAGAAATTAATCTATAACTTTATGATCAACTTATCACCAATAAAGGTGCCAAGGACACACAATAGGAAAAGAAAAGCTTTTTTAATAAATTACATTGGAAAAACTGATATCATGAGCAAGAGTAAAACAATACCCTTACCTCACATTATATGTAAAAATTTACTCACAATCTAATTAAGACTTTGGCATACAGTGTGCAATGGAAATCACTGGAAAGAAAGCACAGAAAAGAACTATGGAAAATTGTGTTTTGGACATGACCACCAAAGCACATGTAACATAAGCAAACATGGAAAAATGTCAATTTTTCAAAAAATCCTCTTGTAAAAACAAGGAAACAATCATGATTGTGAATAAATACTTACAAGATGGAAGAAATTATAAGTCATATTTCTGCTGAGGAGTTACTATCCAAAGGAATACAAACAAATAAGAAAAAAATAACCAAGTTAAAAATGGGCCAAATGACTTGAACATTTTTCAGAAGAAAACATATAAATGACTTACAGGTACAAGAAAAATACATTCAACATCAGTAATCACTGGTCAATATAATTCAAAACTACAATGAGATAGATAGAAGCTCACACTATTCTTTATTAGTATATTTAGGTTTATGAGGTAAGGTCTTGTTCTGTAGACCTGGCTAGCCTTCCTAAGAGAACTAGTTTGCCGGCTTTGAACTTGCAGCATTCCTCCTGCCTCTGATTTCTGAGTGCTAGAATTGCAAGCATAAGCCAACATATCCAGAACCTCGCCCTTTTTAGAATGGCTAGCAACTTAAAAATGGAAGGTTTGTTTTTGCAAGGATGTAGGGGAGAAAAGAAAAGTATTCAGTGCTGATATAAATTTTAATTGGCATAGCCCTTACAAGAAACAGGTTGGAGCTTTCTCAAAAATTTAAAAATGGCTGGGTAGAGGTAACATAGGCCTTTAGTCCTAGCACTCAGGAGTGAGATGCAGGTGGATTTCTGAGTTCAATGCCAGCCTGGGCTACAGAGTGAGCTCCAGGACAGCCAGGGCTACACAGAGAAACTCTTTCTCAAAAACAAAAAGAATATCAAAACCCCTAAAAATGGAACTATCATAGAGCAATCTATTCCACTTCTGGTTGGACAACCCCAGCAACCAAGCTGAGGATACAGAGGGACTACCTACACTCCTATGTCTCTTGGTAGCTAGGACATGGAATCGATTCAAGTATCAATCAACAATCAAAAAGAAGATATGGTAGGTGGACAAACACAGCTACAAACAACATGGAATATTATCTACTTTTAAAAAGGAAGACAATCCTGGAATTTGCCACATGGATGAACCTAGCAGACATTATACTAAGTGAAAAGACAAGGTACAAATACTGCATGATCTCACTTGTAGCATCTATAAAGTTAAACACACAAAAGCAGTATGAACTCAAGTTCCCAGGGGGAAAAGCCAGTCCCAAGTGAAAAATTTTACAAGACCAGTTGATTAGAACTTCTGTGACTATGGAGAGGTTAATGTCTCAGGTCTGGAGCCAAATTATCTTGCGCTATCTTTAGCCCCTTAATAGCCATTTATTGCCTACTTGTGTGTTTGACCCAATATCCACTGACTATTAGTCAAATCCTTTTTGAAATGTAAAAACAGACACTTAGCTTTCATCAAGCCCAAGGTTAATAAGGCAATCAGATAAAATCTGAGGCCTAGAGCAGAGGCTCGCTCCACCAGAACCTGTCTACTGGATGTTCCCACCTATCTTTAATTAAAATAAGAGAAACCTTGATTTGTGACTTTCTTTGTTGTTATTATAAAAACTTCACTCAACTGTTAATGTGCTTGCTGGTCATGGCATCTGGGGCCACTCCGACTAAGGTAACAGCTATGTTTTTGTGTGGACAGTGAAGTCTAGAATGGTGGATGCAAGATGCTGGAGGCTTGGAAAAACAAGATGTTGCCCAGAGAACAGTGTTAGTTATGAAGAACTAAAAATTCTGAAGATCCAACATAGAGTATTGCTACTTGGTTAATTATACTATAATACATTCTGTTGATTATACCATAATGTATAATTTAATTTAAATATGCAAATAATAAACTTAACTATACTTGCCAAAAAAATATGGTAGCTGTATTATGATGGTGGATATTTTTTAGTCTTTACTGGGATTTATTTTTAATTCTATGTATGTGTGTGTGTCTGAGTGTGGCTGTGCGCATGTGCATGTGGTGCCTGAAGTGGCTAGAAAATGGTGTGGGATCCCTTGGAGAAGAAGTTGGAGAAAATTGTGAGCTATCCAACATGGGTACTAGGAACTGAATTTGGGTCCTCTACAAAAGCTATATGTGGTCTTAACCAGTGAGCCATCTCTCTAAACCTCAAATGACAAATATTTTAAGTAACTTGATTTTGGTAATCATTTCATAAAATATATAAGTATATCAAACTAAATGTTGTATACTACAAAACGAAATTTTATATGTGAACTCCAGCTCAATAAAAAATGATTTGTGGCAAACGGTTAATGAAATTTAAATGTGTCATATATAGTTTTATTAAATTATACTATACAGTCACATTCAAATACAAATTGCATTTGTCCTAACATAATAAAAGGTCATAGGCATATTCAAAATTATTTGTGATATTTACATATGGAAAAAAACTCTGAAAGGTTAAGATGAGAATAAAACAAAAAAATACTTTATCATCTGAGAAATATATTAAAAATTAAATATTTCAATACAAATTCTATAGCCCTACAGTCCTGTCTTTCTCATCGTCTCTGCCCCTTTCTCATCCTCTGCCATGTAACTCATTCTTGCCTCTCTGCCTTGCCTGTTAGCTCCCCTCTCAACTTCCACTTTGCAGGGTTGCTTTTATCATTCAGATTTCAACTCAAATGTTATTTCACTGAAGATGCGACTCTACTTTAACACAACCTACCTTTCCTCAGCCCGTTTCACGACACCTTGCTAATTTCCTTTGGAACACACTTCACATTTTACGTTAAGCTGTTCATGCAATAGTTGTATATTTGTCGACTTTATTGTCTGTCTCCCTCTACTAGACGGTAAGAGCCACTGATGCAGAGACCAAGCATGACTTGATCACTGCAGTCTCTCAGCAGTTATTTCATCAGCTGACACACCTGGTGTGTGTGTGTGTGTGTGTGTGTGTGTGTGTGTGTGTGTGTGTGCGCGCGCGCGCAGGTGTGTGTGTGCCTGTGTGTGTGGTGAGGGTATTACTCAGAAGAATACCCTTTGGAAAGTATTTATCCAAGTTTTATGTTCATGTATGAAATCACTTACAAATGAAGATATCGTCACTATTCAGCAGAGGAAATGAACAATACACAAATGGTTTTCAGCTACTGAAACCTGAAGCCATCTCATTGCACTTAATCATAGATTGCGCAGACGACAGGACTCTTATCTATGCTACACTCTATTCAATGCATAAGTCCTCTCTAGTATAGTAATAAGTGACTTTTCTGCTGTTGCACAATATTTCTAGACAAATTCAGAGTCATTTTAGTCAGATTATGTGTTTTCTTCCTAGTCCATCAAGTATTTCAATTAATTGAAGAATATCTCCAGGCATATGAGAAACATACTTAACCAGGATATGGAAAATATTAAATTTGGGCTAAAGGAACAAAAAAAGGGAACAATATTGCACAGAAACACCCCTAACCCATTCACTTCTTTCTGATGCCAAACGGACATTAGAACAGACTGAGGGTTTTCTTCCCACAGATACTACTGCTCCTAAATATAGGGCTTCTTGTTGGACACAGCCACAATGGCTCACTCTTCCACTAACCCACCTCAACATCTGTCACTTAGCTTCTTGTAAGGGACAAAGGCAGGAGGCCAGGCACAGTCTCATCACCGTCTGTAAACTAACATGCCTTTTCGATTCTAGAATGTCTTGGGCTTTTTGAGATTTATTTATTCTGATGTTTATGTGATGGAGGAAGGTCATTGGCTAATAAAGGAACTGCCCTGGCCCATTTTATTGGTTAGGACATAGGTAGGTGGAGTAAACAGATCAAAATGCTGGGAGGAAGAGGAAGTGAGGTCAGAGACTGCACAGCTCTCTCAGGAGCAGACGCCTCAGAGAGAGAGGCCATGCCCCGCTCCCGGGATGAAGCTCCGACCCAGGATGGACTAGGCTAGAATCTCCCCGGTAAGCGCACCTTGGGGTGCTACACACAGATGATTAGAAATGGGCTAAATTAATATGTGAGAATTAGCCTAGAAGAGAATGGGCCAAGCAGTGTTTAAATGAATACAGTTTGTGTGTTGTTATTTCGGGGCATAAGCTAGCCGAGCGGGCGGCTGCGGTGCTTGGGAAGTGACCCCGCCACCCTTATTACTTCATATGGCGCCCACGTGGACAACTGCTTCCACATAAAGCCTGAGACAGTTTGGGAAGTAATTCTAGAACAAAATGAAAGCATTGTGCCTGGTTTCTTGGTAGCAGCAATTTCTCAGTTCTACTCTGCTTGCTAGAAGCAAGCAAGCGCCTCATCAAAGAGAGGCTTCCTGACTCAGCTTTAGCTGCAAAGCCTGCAACTCATTAAGAGGTCCTGCCACGAAACACTTAAACGGTGTTGACGAAAAGCTGAACACATGCTTTTCGGTTTTCAGCCATAGCAGGAAAAAAGCTGTGCCGTTTAAAAATGCTGGCTTTCTGGGCTGTCCTGCCAGGACAAACTCTGACTCTTTTACGCAGGCGGTTTGTGCAGTTTGCAAGCACAGGCTGCTGAAGCTCGCTTGCTGGCTACAGCCAGTACCTCAGCCATGAGGCTGGAAAGCTAAGGAATGGGCTGGATCCAGCCTGCAAAGCCACGCCTTTAATCCTACTGATATTGCTTGGTAAATTAAAGACTCGTGTGGTCAGAAAAAGAGAGATATACAGTAAAGAGAGATTCAAAGACAGAAAATTTCTAAATGATTTACAGCGTGTTAAAAATATATGCAGACTAAAAGTCAAAATTCTTAAAATAAAAACCAAAAAAAGGAAGAGAGTTGTTGTGTGTGGTAACACACGCCTTTAATCCCAGTGCCTAGAAGGCAGAGACAAACAGATCTCTGTGAGTTCAAGGTGTAGTAGTGTACACCTTTAATCCCGAATGCCTGGGAGGCAGAGACAGGCGGATCTCTGAGAGTTCAAAGACAGCCTGGTCTACAGAGTTACTTCAGGTCAAAGATACAGAGAACCTGTCTCAAAAAGCAAAGAGTTAAAAGTAAAAATAAACAAAATAGAGGTTAAAACAAAGCTACACAAAGATGGAAAATACACAGAGAATTTTGATACTGTATGCTATTATGCTCTCTTTGAATTGTTTGAATGCTGAGGAAAGAGCAAAAGCTACTAAAAGATATTTGTTTATATATAC
The DNA here is from genome assembly GCF_018167655.1 of Microtus oregoni. NCBI lineage: Eukaryota > Metazoa > Chordata > Mammalia > Rodentia > Cricetidae > Microtus > Microtus oregoni. The sequence continues at coordinate 2,028,939 of NW_024544753.1, forward strand.
TGCTAAACTAATCCAACATAGATATTTTGAATTTGGATCTAAGGATATGATACTTTGGAAAGGAGTTTCTTATTTTGTTTTCACAGAGAATGAGACGCTGTTCATTTCCTCTATTCCGATTTGGTATGATGGACCACGTCCTCCTAAATGGTTCCTGTGCACGCCTTCAAAAAATTGCTTCACTCAACTGCCAACTTAGATGAAACTAGCACACAGGTTATACCATGAAAGACCTAATTAACGATGCCCCCATTCAGCAGGAAGCAGTTTGGAGAGAAATAACTGCGCCCATATTCCCAAATAATGTTTATAAATGTTCTTTTACATTTAAAGGGGGATATGATATAGATATGAATAATTTACATTAGTATAGATTTTGCTTTATTAATAGAGATTTAAGGTCAATTTTGTTATATGTATAAGTGTTTCTGATTTTGATTAAGGTATTGTGATTGTGTAGTTCATTTAAATATGTACTGTATAATTAAGAAATATAGGTTGTTAATGGATAATCATCGATAATAGTAAAGCTTGTAATCATGTTAGTTAGATTTTCTAGATATATAGAGATATATTTTAGATAGACATTCTTCATGTCTTTCAAAGATTACAGAATAGGACATTTAATGTTTTAATAACTGAGGACTTTTCATGACAATGAGGCACTCTGCTCCTGGCAGCACCAATGTACTTCAAGAGGAAGATGGGCATCGAAGAGGCTCGTTATGGAGTTTGATAGCCATTTGGGCAAGAAACTGCTCTTGCCTGGACTATTGCATAAACTGGACACAGAGAACCCACAGAGAGAGTACTATTGAACTTGCCTAAGGTGAGATGATCTTTCGGGGTTCCTGATTCATGAAAGAGTCTGCGAGACATTCTGCAGGACACAACAGATAGTGACTGAACTGACTTTGAATTTTCCTGCTTTATGGAAATGTCTGCTGGATACCATGGGCCTGAAGGCTGAAGATGGATGCCCCAACGGTACAAAAGAACTTTGGGTGACTGTCCAGGCAGCGAGATGTCTTTGTCAATGTCTTTGTCATTTCTAGAGTTTGAAGTTTCTTAGTTCTTGTTTACTTAGGTAATATTATATCTTTCTGGAGTCTTTGATGGAGTTAAGAATAGTTAGTTATAGTTATAGTTTTCCTTAGTTATGATAAAGATTATTGTAACTTTTACTTGATAACTGTTTTGTTATATATAATTTTGCTATGTTAAAGTTAAAGCCTTTTTTTTTTTAAACCGAAAAAGGGGAAATGATGGAGGAAGGTCATTGGCTAATAAAGGCACTGCCCTGGCCCATTTTATTGGTTAGGACATAGGTAGGTGGAGTAAACAGATCAAAATGCTGGGAGGAAGAAGAAGTGAGGTCAGAGACTCCACAGCTCTCTTGGGAACAGACGCCTCAGAGAGAGACGCCATGCCCCGCTCCCGGGATGAAGCTCCGACCCAGGATGGACTAGGCTAGAATCTCCCCGGTAAGCGCACCTTGGGGTGCTACACACAGATGATTAGAAATGGGCTAAATTAATATGTGAGAATTAGCCTAGAAGAGAATGGGCCAAGCAGTGTTTAAATGAATACAGTTTGTGTGTTGTTATTTCGGGGCATAAGCTAGCCGAGCGGGCGGCTGGGGTGCTGGGGAAGCGGCCCCGCTGCCCTTATTACTTCATTTATGTGTGTGTGCCTGTATAAATTTATGCACCATGTGTGTGCAGGAACACGCAAGAGGCCCAAAGAAGGCATTGAAATCCCTGGAACGAGAGATGCAGGTGGTTGTAAGCTATGATATGTGAACTGGGAACAAAATGTGGATTTTCTAAAAAAAACAAAACAAACAAACAAACAAAACAGTTAAGTGCTCTTAACCCCTAAGACAACTCTCCCAAATCCTTCTAAAAAGTGTTTGAGGATACATAAAGCTATGCATATCACTGAAGAGAATATGGAATATTGTAATACACTGTGTAATACTAAAATCAAGTTAAACTTAGCTATCTCCTCAAACATTTCTTTATAGTAAAAATCTTCAAAATATTCTCTTCTAGCCTTTTGATATATACAGCACATTTCTGTTCTCAACAGAAATCCTACTACGCAGAGCACAGAAACCTTGTTCCTGTGTCTGTAACTTCATTGACCAGCTATCCTCACCCCTGCACTCTTGTGGGCCCTTGGGAACCCATGTTCTGCCTTTAGCTTCTCTGATAACAACCTTTTTTTGAATTCTACATATTTAAGATCATACAATCTGTGTGTGTGTGTGTGTGTGTGTGTAAAATTTCACTTTGCATAATTACTTCTAGTTCTATCCAAGTTGGCACAAATGGCAGTTTCATTCAATGGTGTAAATATCTTAATCCATTCAACAGCTATAATGTTCATTTAGGTTTCTCCCATTTCTTGGCTATTATGACTCTGTACTCCCACGTTAATGTAACACTGTGCACAAAATATGCCTTTTCCATAGCAGATACTGAAATTTCTCTACCCATGCTCCATTTCTGTTCACGAGAAATAAAAGAAGATCCTGCCTAGCCCTTCTCTCTCATAATTACATCAGAAGTGAAGTATAAGATGCTAGGGATATAGCTCACTGGGACAGCATATATAGGCTCAGTACCTAGCATCATTAAGGGGAAAAGTGGGTAATACTTTTCCTTAAAAAGTAGAAAAGGGGTAAGAGTCTAATTTCCATCAACTACATCATTTCTTAACTAATGCAAAAATAATGTTATGTTCCTAATCCTATGTGTGTATATCTTCTTGCCTGTATGATGCTGAAAAAGTACATCACATCTCCATGCCTTAATTTTCTTCTTTTTTTCCATACCTCTAACTTTACTCCATTGTTCAATAGTCTTAGCCTCTTCTCTGAACCAGGTGGTCTATTGTAATTGTGGACCAAGCATCCAGTCTTTAAAGAGAATTCTATTATAAACTGACCACGACCGCTTGCCATATGCGACTATTGCTTCCTTGAATCTCCATAAATCTACCATTGGCACAGGAGTTCATTCAGCTCTTACAATGGCCTCTAGAATTTGGCAATTCCTGTAAGGTAACTGGATATATTGAGGTTTGTTGTTTCATAATGTTCTATTATGTTAAGTTAGAAGAGTAAGAGGCTATGCACTGGAGGATTTTTAGAAATTAAATAAGTTTATGGCAAACATATAATTCCTGACATATAGTAAATGCTCATTGTGTGCCATTATTAGAACTGAAAGTTTTAAGACTAAAGGAATGATATACTGTACCATATAGGAATGTCACTACTGGATAAACACAGAAAGGAAGTAACATCAATATTTCAGTAAGACCCATGCATGCCTATGTTAACTGTGGCATTAGTCACAGTAACGAGGACATGGAATGAATTAATCAAAATATCAATCTATCAATCAACAGATGAATAGATGGAGAGAATGTGAGTGTGTGTGTGTGTGTGTGTGTGTGTGTGTGTGTGTGCGCGTGTGTTTGTAAAATACTGTTCAGCATGAAATCTGGCTATTTGTCCATAATGGATAAATAGGGAAGATGTTATTATGCAATTTCATTTTTACATGAAATCTAAAAACAGTAATATAATAGAAATCAAAAGTAGAATATGATTAGACACCAAGGAGAACAAAAAGTAGAGACTGGTCGACAGACGCATTGTTAACCTTAAACTTAGGATGAATTAATGATATTCTACAATAATGTGTTGTATGGTTATAAATATAGTTATAAAACTGGATTTTAAATGTACAGGTTAATTATTCTGATCCTAACATCACCATGATGCTCCTCTAAGTATAGATACATTAATCAATGAAAACTATAAAAACAAAACAAATTTTAATAAGCAAATTTTAAAGTCAACTTGATTTTTGACAGACACTGTGAATACAGTGTGAAGAAATAATAATTTCAATCAACAAATCGTGCTGAAAAATCTGATATTTTCATACAGAAGAATAAAACTGGACCTTTTTACACAACATACGAAATATAAACTGAAATGAATGTACTGACTGGTTCTGTGGGACAACTTGACAGAAGCTAGAGTCATCAGAGGAAGGAGCCTCAGTTGAGGAAATGCCTCCATGAGATCTCGCTGGAAGGCATTTTCTCAATTAGTGACCAATGGAGGAGGGCCCAGACCATGGTGGGTGGTGCCATCCCTGGACAGGTAATCTTGGGTTCTATAAGAAAGCTGGCTGAGCAAGACAGGGGAAGCAAGCCATGGCCTCTGCATCATCAGTTCCTGCCTCCAGATTCTTGCCCAGTTTGAGTTCCTGTCCTGCCCTTCCTTCAGTGATGAACGGCAATGTTGAAGTGTAAGCCAAATAGACCAGACCCAGCTTACTCCTCCCCAGCTTACTTTTTTGTTCATGGTGTTTTGTTGCAGCAATAGAAACCCTAACTATGACAATGAATGACTACATTTATATCTAAAAATGGAAATAATAAGGCTGCTAGAAGAAAACTTAGAGAAAAATTCCATAACTATTTTTTGACTAATGATTTCTTAGATATGACTCCAAAAATACAAGCAAAACCAAAAATAGAAAAAATGAGATTATATCAAGTTAAAATGTTTACCCACAGCAAAGGAAATAATTAACTGAATGAAGAGACCAAACATTTGATAAAGGGCTAATATACAAAATACTCAAACTTCTCAAGAACAAGTAACATAATTTTTATTTTTAATAAATATCTATCTTATATAAATAAATATCTTTGAGAATTTCATAAACATGTTTTATCATATACACTGCCAACTCATTCCCTTAACTTCTCCAGATCTCTCCATACTTCCTTACCCTTAAAAACTTCATGTTCTCTCTCTCTCTTTTTAACTTCATAACCCATCAATTCCAATTTGTGCTGTCCAGAAACTTCTGGGTATATGGCCAGCCACTGGAGCATAGTCCACCTACCAAGAGACACAGCCTTAAAGGAAACTACTCTCCTGATCCCAGAAGGCACAGACCGTCCAAAGCTCCTCAGCTAGAGGAAGAACTCATGAAGCTCCTCCACCCCCATGCTAGACCAGTGACTTGATGAATTCTGTGCAGGTCTTGTCCAGGTAGCCACAGCGGTCAAGAGTTCAAGAGTGTGGTGATTCTGTTTCACTCTGTTCCTCCCTCACCTATGGCTCTTAACAACCTTTCTGTCCCCTTTTCCACCGTCCTCGGCCTCGGTGACGGGGGTGATACAGGTGTCCCATTTGTGGCTAAGCATTCTGTAGTTTCTTGATCGTTGCACATTGAATGACACGATTTTCAAATTGGCAAAAGATCTGAACAGACGTTCCTTAAAGAAAGACAGCAATGACCAACTTATATATGAAAAAAATAATGTTACCATCTCTAAATAGCAGAGAAATGCAAAATAGAACCACAACAAGTTAACCTATCATAACTATTGGAATAACTGTTATTATAAAATTTGTAAAGCTAGACATGGTGCTTTTAATCCCAGCACAAGGAAGGTGGAGACAGATGGGCTCTTGGGGCCTGATGGCCTATCTGGTGAGTTCCAGACTAAGTAGAGATCCTGTTTCACTACAAATGTAGGTAACACTAGAACTGACACACAAAGCTGACATTTGGACAACACACACACACACACACACACACACACATAAACCTAACCACATAGCTGAATACATGTAGAAAGATAAGTGTTGTTTAGGATGTTGTGAAAACAGAATCTTACGCTTACATTTTGTAAAATGTAGACATGTCCCTTATAATAATTATTATAAGTTCCTTATAATTGCAATATGATCCAGCAATCCTAGTTCTTGGTGGCATATACATAAAGGAGTTTACGCTATTATATCAGATAGATAGATAGATAGATAGATAGATAGATAGATAGATAGATGGATGGATGGATATTCCAATGATCATTTTAACATCATTGGCAATAATTGAGATATTTTATATGCATTGGTATCCACCAATGGATGGATAAATAACTATATATATATATATATATATGATAGAATACTATGTAGCTTTTAGAAATAAGGAACATCTTTCATTTGCAACAACATGTATGGGAATTAGAGGAAATTACATTAAGTGAATTAAGCCAAGTACAGAAAAATAAATGTCAAATGACCTTACACTTTTATTCAGAGTCTCAAAAAAAGTAGAACTCGTGGGGTCACTGAGAGTGAGACCAGGATTATCCCTAGTGCTTGTACTGGCTTTCTGGAACTATTCTCTCTGCATGGATATCTTGCTCAGCCTAGATATAGTGGGCAGGGCCTTGGTCCTGCCTCAAAGCAATCTGCTAGACTTTGTTTACTCCCAATGGAAAGCCTTATCCTCTCTGAGGAGTGGATTGGGTGGGGGTAGGATGGGAGAAAAAGGTGGAGGGAGGGGGAGGAGGGGAAGGAGTGGGAACTGGATTTGGTATGTAAAATAAGAAAAGATAATTTTTTAAAAAATAAATTTTAAAAAAAGAAAAAAGTAGAACTCATAGAAATATAATTGGGGGGGGGTGGCGAGATGGGTTAATGGTTAAGAACACCTATTACTCAACTAGACGACCACAGTTTAATCCCCAGGCCCGCATTAGGCAGCTCTCAACTGCCTGTTCCGCTTCAGAGAATCTGACACCTTCTTCTGCACTCATGAGCATATACTCACACACATACACATAATTAAAAGCAACGCTTTTTCAAAAAAGAAAGAAAAGGAGTAGGAAAGTGCTCAGCAGACACTAGGGGATACATGGAAGGATCGGGAAAAGGAAGGCAGTAGATACTGAAAATTGCAAAAATAAGTTTTCAGCATCTCACCACAAAAATAGCAAATTGCTGAAGTAATTGTTCTGCTATCCCACTTGAAGCTTTCTATAATATGCATGTATATCAAGACCAAACATTCTATGTATCTCATAAATACATACAATTATTGGTACGGTCCATTTTGGTTGTCAACATGATGTGATTCGTAATCAACATGGAAACAAACCTTTGAGCAAATCTGTGAGGGATTTTCTAGATTAGATTAGCTGAGCTTGGAGTTACACTAAATGTGAGTGACACCATTTCACAGACATCCCAAAAAAGGGGGAAAGCAAACTGGGCATAGCATTCATCTCTCTGTCCCTCGACCCCTGCTCCTATGACTTGCCCACCATGATGGACTGTACTCTGGAACCTTGAGCCAAAAGAACCCCTTCCTTCTTTGAGGTGCTTCTGTGGGGGTATTTGTCACAACAAGACGAGTACCTAACACAAGAATTCATCAATAAAAATAAATGTTGAGGAACTGGAGAGATGCTCAGTGCTTAAGAACACTCATAGCGATTGCAGAGGACCCAAGTTTGCTTCCCAGCACACATGGCAGGAAATTCCCAACCACCTGTTACTCCAGTTCTAGGGGAGCCAGGGCCTCTCTTTATGGGTGGATCATGTTTATTGATTTACATACACTGAACATCCCTGCATCTCTGGGATGAAGCCAACTGATCATCATGATGGATGATCTTTTTAATGTGTTCTTGAGTTTGGTGTGGAACTATTTTATTGAGAATTTGTGCATTTACACTTACAATTTTCTTTGCTGTTGCTGTTGAATCTGTGTGGTTTTGGTATTGGGGTAATAGTGGCTTCGTAAAAAAGAATTATATGTTCTTTCAGTTTCTATTTTGCAAAATAACTGAGGGCATATTGGCCTCAAATTAAGGTCTGAGAGAATGTTTCACAGTCCATCTGTCCCAACAGCATGCCCCCCCCCAAGGATCAGAGTTCTATGAAGAAAAGAAGCTACAGTGAATGCCAAAACACCCAAATAACCCTGTTTTGATTACCGCAGTGCATGGCTAGTGCCCCAGAATTTGGCTTTATGCCTTCTCACAGCTTTTTGTTTTTCATGTGAATTATCATTTTGAGGGGTTTCTGTTTTCAACATTTCAACTTTCAGGATTTTATTCTTTCATGACTGTGATTTTCAAGATTCTAGACATGAAAAAATATCAGGAGTTCAGCCTTCAGGAATATGGCACTCATGACTGGTCTTCTGGCAAATACTATACGCCATTCTCTGACCACTCTGTATATAATAAGCAGCTCGATGGTGCACCCACAGCTGTCATTTTGGATACTCTCAGTCGCTTTAGTTTGCCTTGAGTCACTTAGCACTGTGTTTTGTAATTACACTCAGGTATCCTCCTTCAGAATATGGACCGACTGAGACCAACTACCTTGTCTTATTCACTGTATCTGACACTTGGTGCGCTCAGACACTGTCATACTTACTGTATGAAAGGCTAAGCTCTAGAAGTCGGGCACCAGGGAAAGCAGTCACACACTGTGGTTAGAACACTAAACTCAAATCCATCTGGGCTTGAGATCTAGCTTCACCGACTCAGTTGATATGTGATTTTGAACAAGTCACTGTATAGATACTAACTGCAGCTGTCTTCTAAGTTTAAACAGAGTTCATGTTAACAGTCATCACAAGCCGGTCCTGCAAGTTCTCTCTAAAGACATTAAGTGTTTGTGCTGTGGTTTAGAGGACATGAAGAAACAGTAGCTGTAATAGTAGAAGTACTGCCATTGTTAGTCCTAGTAGGAGGCCAAATGAGAATTCTTAAATGATCCCACATCTAATCCCTGGAACATATATATTATTATACACAGCCAAAGAAACTTTATAGATGTGGTAGAAATCTGAAATTGGGGTAGTATATAAGATTACTGCACTGGGCCCAATGTAATCAAAGGATACTAGTTATGAGAAAGGCAGGAATCCGAGAGGGGGGATGGAAGAAGATTACCGCAGCCTTTGAGCTGAAGAACACAAATAGCCTTGAGAAGCTAGAAAATGCAAGCAAGATTTGCCCTGGAGTTTCCAGAAAGGGCAGTCCTGTGAACACCTTCATTTTAAGCCTTCTGACTTTGAGAACAGTAATAAAATAAATTTGTGCTGGTCTAAATCACTAGTTTTGTGGTAACTTGTTAAAGCAATAATATAAAATTAATATAATCACTGTCAATATTTCATACACAAGTGAATTCCTTTGAGTTATGGCAGTAATTTTGTTATTTAAGAGTGCTTTACACTCTGGTAAAAAGGATTGCATGTCCTTGACAGAAATGAACAGAATGACTATTATTTTACTACATCAGAAGGACTGACTATAACTTAATAATCTACTTGAGCTCCTCAAGGAAACATGACTCTGTAGCCATGACTTTCAACTTCAGCTACAGAGCTAAATCACTAGAGTGGCTTAAAACGACCCCAGTTCCCACATACCAGTCTAGTCCAATCACATGAGAACAGCAGCAGTTGGGATATAGCCCTCACCACTTTAAACCACTCTCCAGGTGTTTCTAAAGAACATCACATGCCACTTTCATTAGAGACCTAGACCTGGAACTTCTTGAAGTTTCCTTTTTAAGCCAGAAAATAAAAAAAGCAAAAATGTTGTCGTTATAATTTACCTTTTACTTTCCTTCAGAGATTTACATGTCCCCATAAAGCTGCCATAGTCTTTTACACATAATAAGCCAAAAGATGTTGCTTTAATTGACTTGGCAATGGCTATTGTCATTTTGTTCCACTTCCTAGGAACTTTGGGAATTCCTAATTCATATCTATGACATAATCTTGAACAATCACCATAGACTATATGATGAATCTCTGAAAATAAGGAAGAGAAAACCAGTGAGATGGCTCAGTGGGTAAAGGCACTTGCTGCCAAGCCTGACAACCTGCAACCAATGCCCAGAAACTATACGATGGGAGGAGGGAACCAACTCTCACAAGTTATACTGTGACACACACACACTCAATCAACCAATCAATCAATTCAAAAATTACAAGCAGTGAGATAAAAGGTCACTGTCACTGTTGCCACATGATACCATCGGTCACTATACTTTGATAAGTATACTTTATACTGTAAACTTAAACTGTTTGAGCTAAGTCAGCTCAACAAGTCCTGAGCAGCTAACATGTCTAAAGGACTGTTGATCACTGTGGCAGATATACACAGCCACTGCTGCTTTCAATTATGTTTTCTTGTGAAAAGAGGACAATGCAAGAACATTTACAATTTGAATTGTAAGACAAAAGAGAGATGGATCCATGTATGCCTCTTACCAAAAAGTCCTATGAAAGCAAGGGCACTTTTGTCTGGTTGCCTCTGTATACTTACCTGTTTTGCATTCAATAATATGTAAGCCACTTGAAAATGTACAAAAATTAAAGTAATGAAAATCCATGTTAGTGCCTTAAAACTTCGGTGAATTATAACCCACAATGCTTACTTCAGCTCCTTTTTTGGAAAAACAAAGCACTATACATGTCCTTAGAGTTAGCCAATCAAGTAACCATCTCATTTCCTTTACTCCCTGGAGTAATTTTTCATACTTGCATACATGCACGTGTGTGTGGGTGTGTGTATGCCTGTGTATGAATTAATTTATCCATGAGGCTCTAGTTCATTGTTTAGTATGCCTTACATGCTATCAAAATATCAGAATTAGATTTTCTCCTACTATTTAGATGGTTTCTATTTTCTTTCCCTGTTACACTGAAGCTGGAAATGCATTTTATCAGGTCTCCTTGTACACATGTTTGATTATTCCTCTAGATAAGGCTCAAATATTAATGTATATAAAGAACACTTGGGATCTTGTCAACTTGCAGATTCTGATTTTGTAGGTCTGTGGTGGGCCTGCGAGTCTATATTTCTAGCAAGCTCCCAGATGATATTGCAGCTGTTCTGTGGTCCAGATTTAAGAGTGGTGAGCTAGCCAGGTGGTGGTGGCGCACGCCTTTAATCCCAGCACTCAGGCGGCAGAGGCAGGGAGATCTCTGTGAGTTTGAGGCCAGCCTGGTCTACAGAGAGAGTCCCAGGACAATCAGGGCTACACAGAGAAATCCTGTCATGAAAAATCAAGAGTAGTAAGCTGGATTTATTCTCAAGAAAAAGAGAAAAAATGGTGTTTTTACAGTGTAGACACCTGGCACACCACCAAGTGGTCCAGGTTAACAGCACCAGTAACATCACATGTATATCACGTGCTCTCTGAAATGACACAAAGATAAGGTCCAACAGCTCTGTTTTATTCTGCCCCACAATCCAAACCTCAATGTGACCAGGAGATAACATCAGACCATCACAAATTAAGTGACAAAATAAAAAGTGAATGCAGTGTGTATTTCTGGATTGGACAGAAAGCAGGCCATCAGGTAACAACTTGGGAAAATTCATATGACACTGTACTTTAGATAATAGTATTGTTATCACTTCACAGTTCACAGGGAATTGGCTAAAGCCCAAAGCCGTAATCTTCATAATCTTTATGTTCATCCAGTCTGTTGTGGTGTATGCTCAGTACATCAGTTTATAATTCCTATCCATAGGAGAACTTCTTAAAACTCTAACTCCTCTCTGTACACCAGCTTTCATCTCCCTAGAATTCATATTCTTTGTAATGCTTGTTCATTTGTACATCTGAGGATTTCAACCAGCTTGGGGAGCGCTAAGTGAGCCACAAATCCAATTTGGGTAAGATCTAGCCTCTTTGGTTATCGAATCATAAAGGGAGATCAAATGGCCTCTTAATCCTAAAGTATAGTATGTTCCTAAAGTTATTAAAATGTTCTTTTTTCAAGCAACACTTTCTTCTATGGTACAGCAATACAACGTCTATATCAATAATAGTACAATAAAATGAAAACAGAGATACCTGTAACTTGGGGAAAATGCTCTATTTATTCAAGTCCAATTTGGGGTAAACATCTTAGCTACACTAATAGTAGAAAACTTTATCTTATTTTTCTTTATTAATTTCTTTTGTTTTGTGGGGTTTTTGGCTTTTGTTTGTTTGTTTGTTTTTTCAAGACAAGGGTCTCTCAATGTAGCCCTGGTTATCCTAGAACTTTTTCTGTAGATCAGGCTGGCCCCAAACTCAACAGAAATCCACCTGCCTCTGCCTCTTGAGTGCTGAGATCAAAGGCGTGCGTGGAAGGGGGTACCTTTAAAAGGTGGAATATAAGATATAAAACCCTGACTCTGATTCCAACTTTTAACCTCCACATACAAAGGGAATGATCAATTTCTAGAAAATGTGTAACTGAACACAGGAAAGAGCAAATGGTAAGAGAGAAACTGGGTGTCTGGGTAAAGAGAAGGGTGGGAGGCACAGGCAGAGCACATACTCTACGCCTTTACAACGACAGTCTTCACTGGGCTTCTGGGTGCCCTCTCCCTTTCTCTTGTAAAAGGAGCACCCTTAACGGGGAATCACCAGTAAGGGAACTTTATACAAAAGATTTCCTACAACTGCCCCTCATTTCTAACTGCTCACTTACAGAGACTGTGTGCTCCATCCAAATAGAAATGCAGAGGTGTCGCCGTGTGGCCACAAATACTAGCAGCACTCTCTTATGTGGCCAAACACGCATTAGGCACCAAGAATGTGGTCAAAACAGACAGGCTTGTTTCGCCCCCAGGGAACTCAGAGCCAGGCAGGTTGAGTTCAGATCATTCCTCGTTCTCACAAAATCGTCCTTCTGCTTGCTTCCTTGACAAAAATTTCATCTTCAAAGCTTTAACTCAAGCCTTTCCATGTCATTGAAACATTATTTTTCTGACCGCCATTACCCTTGTCATTTCCCTTAAACCTGTCTGTTCCCTTCAAGTTGGGTATTCTGCATTTCCTGGTTGTAACTACTTCCTTGTGGGCCTCCCCCACTCAAGTGGACCATAAATATCTTCAGGGGACATATTAAGCCATATTCATTCTTACCCCTAGGGCCTGGCACAGTGCCTGGCATGTAGTAAATGCAACAGATGGTCCAAGAGCTGCTGCTGTTGCTGTTGATTAAGACAGTATAGTCCATTGTGGGGTATTTATAGTGGTGATACAGTATGCCATTGCTTTTTTTGCTTTACACCCACACCCTTATATTTACTATGCCCTTGCTGTTTTCAGGCCACTATCCACGCCCCTTTAAAAAACAAGCAAAATGCTTCCTTCTTTCTGCACCAAATTCTTTTCTCCTTGAGGAAAAGGCCCGTAGTTTCTTAATGTGAAACTCTACATTACAACCTTTAATCGGATGGAACCATCAGTCACTGACATAATAGGAGAAGCTGCTGTCACTTTGTCCTAAGAGACAAAGGGACAGACCTGATTTTTACACATGCTTTCACTTGATCCTCCCTTGTTTCCTTGGCGGTTATAAAATCTCTCAAGCACAGTTCTGTGATTAATAGCCCTTGCTGCAGGGGCTGGGGAGATGGCTCAGTGGTTAACCACACCAGTTGCTCTTCTAGAGGACCAGGGTTCGATTCCCAGCACCCATACATGGCAGCCCACAATTGTCTGTAACTTTGGTTCCAGGGGATCCAACATCCTCATACAGACAGATATATATGCAGGCAAAAACATGAATGCACATGAAATAAAAATAAATCATTTTTTAAAAAGAGCCCTTCCTGCTCTAGCAGAGGACCAGGCTTCAATTCTCAGCACCCACATGATAGCTCAGCACCATCTGTAACTCTAGTTCCAAGGGCTCTAGCACCCTTTTCTAGTTTCCAGGTATACACTAGATATGCATACATACATGCAAGCAAACAGACACAAAATAAAAAGTAATAAATATAGTGAAGTGGGGTGAAAATACCCACCATCAAATCGATGCTCCATAAAAACCATCTTCCTCTGTGCATTCTTTGCATGAACAGATATTGAATTCTAACAATGGACTATGTGTCATTTCAAGTTCTAGGGAAAACAACATTGAACACTAACAAACAAAAGGTATAGCCCTCATGAAGTGGTAGTCAGTGGTGAGAAGCAAACAATAAACAAAATAAATATATAACAGTTGGATACTCTCCAGTGTAAATAAGTATACATATATATAATACACACACACACACATATATGTGGGTTAGATATTCAACAAGTTTGTGAGAACCCCATGCCAGCAGAAGCATTATTCGTCTTGATTTAAAGGAACAGAGAAGAGCAGGAATGAAAGAGGGAGTTGAAGGGCCAGGGCATGGCTGCAGAGGCCTGGGCCAAACCCAACACTTCCGTCAGCAGGGATGGCAGGGTCACTGCTCCTCTGGCTGGGAGGGCAAAACTTCCAGGCCAAGGGGACAGAGAATCACACCACAGGATCATTCTCAGGCTTTGACCTTTTCGACGATGTTCCTTGACCTGCTTCGACCCCATGATTCCTTTCATTCTTTTAGTTTGAAGGACTTTGGAATGACAATGCCTGTTTTGTCCCTGTCCTGACTTCTTAATTTTTCTTCCAGGTTCTACAAGTCTGCAAATGGAAAAGAATTCTGCCCCTGGAGGGACCTCTCAATCAACCAACCAACCGTATCTTATTTAAATAAATGACAGATGAAACTTGGGACTTTTGTATTGATTTTGTCTAGTTGATGTTTTTTGACTTAGACAGGTGGTGGACTGGGTTGAGACCTTTGAGAATACTGGGATAGGTTGAAAATCTTTTCCCATACGAAGGGCATGAATCCTGGCGAGTCAGAGGATATGGCCTTACAGGTTGAACTGTATCCCTCAAAATAAGTTTTTGCTATGTTGTGGTTAGTTCTTGCCAATGAGACCTTACTTAAAAATCATTTAAGTCTTTGTGAATAAAATCAAGATGAGGTGATTAAGGGAGACCTTGGTTTAGTATGCTCTTACAAGAAGCCATCATGAGATGAGAGAGAAACATACACACAAATAAAGGACAGAGAAATCAGTTGTGTTGTCACAAGCCAGGGAATACATGGGGCTAGAAGAAGCTGGAAAAGCCAACCAAGGATCTTAGTGTAGAGGTCTGTGTGGGACCCTGGCCTTGCCAGCATGTTGATGCCAGGCTCTTATCCTATGGAACTATGAGAATGAATTTCTGTGTTTTAAGTCACCCACTCTGTGGTCATAGAAATATTCTCCTGAGTTTCCACCCAGACCTTCTGGTTTTAACTGTACTGTAATCAGAGAAACAGATCATTTATGCACAGAAAATTTGAACTGTACTAACAGCTCAAGTACAGGAGACTGAAAGAATGAATGACATCAGAAAGTTAGGAAGCCAAGTTTAGAAGCAGTATGAATTCAGTATAAGATACTATTTGTGGGGGCTGGAGGGATTTTTCAGTGGTTAAGAGCACTGACTGCCATTCCAGAGGACCCTAGTTCAATTCCCAGCACCCATATGGCAGCTCACAACGATCTGCAATTCCAGTTCTAGGGGACCTACCACCCATGGCAGAACACAAATGCACATTTTAAAAAAAAGCTAGACAATGCTGGCGCATACCTTTAATCCCAGCACTAGGGAGGTAGTGGATCTCTGTGAGTTTGAGGCCAATCTGGTCTACAGAGAGAGTACCAGGACAGGCTCCAAAGCTACAGAGAAACCATGTCTTGAAAAATAAAAATAAGACACTATTTATGGTATGATTTTTTATAACATCAGAAAACCAAGTATATTCATTTATGCAATGTATCTTTTTTAAATATTTTTATGGTTTATTTAACTTTATTTGATGTGCATTGGTGTGAAGGTGTCAGATCCCCTGCAACTGGATCTTCAGACAGTTGTGAGCTGCCATGTGGGTGCTGGGAATTGAACCCGGATCCTCTGGAAGAACAGTCAGTGCTTTTTAACCACTGAGTCATCTCTCCATTCCCTATGTAATGTATCTTTATAAGTCTGTGTATATCAGGATAGCAATTTCTGAATGAGTATGTTTATCTGTGCCTATAGACATACATAAATATGTATTTTCTGGAATCCTCTTACATTGTAGGCATTCAGGGCAGACATGACTAAGATATTTCTATATAACTGAGTCTATTACTATAGGAGTCCAGAGGCCCCTGATCTAATTTTCACTCTCTGTAAGGCAGTGAGAAGAAAATTGGTAAATCATGGGAAACCAGCAAATACGTTTTAAAAAGCCTGTGACTTTGAATCTGTCATTTTGCTAACTTTGATGAGTAAAAGTGACATGATCTATCACTTAAAGTACAATTTATGTGACCTAGAGGAAGATATTTAGTTAACTTCACTGATTCTATATTTACTTATTCATAACACGGGAAAATGGCGTTTCACAGGTTTGTATTACGTTGATTCAACAAAATAACATTTACACAGAGGGGGAAAAAGAAACAATGCTGGGCATTCAGAAGCTTGTGCTGCCCTGACCCTTGACTACTCACCAAGAGGCTGCTTTGCTTGAATATTTTCCTCCCTATGAATGTACTGTTTCTCACTAGCAGGAGGCTGAAATGCAAAATTAGCTTCCCAAGCATAAACCTACCCAATTATGAATATTATATTTTAAATCCCCTGAGTGAGTCAAAAAGGACAAATTTAACACAACTGCACCAAATGCATTTTTACAAACGAGAAAAAGCTTGCAGGTTGTTAAAGGTACCACCAGGCATTATAAACATGGTCACACACATTGCAACACAGCTGAAGACGAATAACTCAAGTGGTGGATTCCAATGATACCCAAGAGGGTTTTGCAGGTTCTCAAATGTCAGATGCCTGGGCTATCAGATTATCGTAAATTCATCAACTTGTAGGTATTCTGGGCGGAGGGACCTGGCAAGAAATAGCTTGAAAGATAGCTGCTATCTAATAAGTAAGTTGTCCATTGACCCTCCATGCACTGAGACAAGAGGACCTCAGCCTCATTCGGATAGAGTAGGCATGCTTTCAGACCAGAAGTAAAAGCACATTTTAAAGATTTTTACCTCTCCCTCATCAGCAACTATGAATCTTATCTTCAGATATTTGAATCAGCCTCACTTCTCCTTTTTGACCAATAAAACTGTATGAATAGTGTAAGAAGCAGCCTTCTATGTTACTTAAAGGTTTCATAAAGTAATCATCACTCGTGTTCAATGAAATTGACTTAATCTATTTACAAGGACACAACAGTAAATAAAGTAATAATTCAACAAAACAAAATTATATTCAATGAAGACACAATAAAATTCCTCTACTGTACTTTCATAGGCTAAGGTGAGATAGAAAAAGAAATTCAAAATCAAGGCATTGCTTCGAGAATTGATTTTAAGCAAAGACTAGTAAACACAGCATAATAAACAGCAGTTACTAGGACTGAAGTCTGGACTCTGTCACTGACTAGCTCTGTGACCTTGAGAAAGTCATTTAACATATTTAAATAGCAATCACTTTTCCTGTAAAGAAAACAGGTTTGATGAAATTTTAACTTTTCCCTTTACTATACACTGTGCAATCCATTCAGGTCAGTCAAGCAGTTAGAAAGGAGAGAGCTTCCGAGGCTCCAGTCTGAATCTCCAGGCTCAATTTGCATTACAAACAGAACTGCAAGGAATTTATGTGCACTAAGGTTTGAGCATATCTCGGGGAAGTAAAGGATAGATGAAGGAATACATACAGTTCATCAGCAAATTAGGGTGTCAAATTTGTAAGTAGGCTGAACAGGGTGTGACAGATATAAAAATGTCTCAGAATTTGAGGTGAGTTTGAGTGAGAAAGCATGGACTTATAGCAGGCCCAATCCAAGTAGGTTTTAATAGGAAAGAGCAGGAAAAAGGGTAGAAAATCCATGTGTGTACCATTTATTGACTGAATGTTCTACGCTAGGTACTTATAATCATCTGCTTCCTATTGCTATAATAGAATAACAGAGACTGGGGAAATTATCCCCTGGAAACACCTCACTAGTTAGCAAAGCTGTGAGCCCTGGTCATATTACATGGTCCTAAGAACCCATCTAGCAACCCAGAACTGATCAAAGCTAGGCATATCAGAGTCCCGTGAGTTTGCAAACAGAATGATGATATCCAAAGTCTTTTCAAGTAACTGAACCATAACAACTGTAACATGAACTCAGCACACAAAGAAGTTATCTCTTGCCCACTAGGGGTTATTGCTTTCTAAAAGTGGGGATAACAACAGATACACACAGAGAGTACAGACTTTGGAGTCCCACCAATCTCCTATCTCTTTCCATACAATCTCATTTTTTCCTGAATGGGATTAAATAAATATTAGTTTACTTGAGTTAGTTTAAATGACAGTGCCTACCCCCATGCCCAGTATTAGAGGGACAGATTTATCTTGGTCATGGTTTTGGGTGTCTGTCCACCGTGGTAGGACTGGTGTGGTAAAACGGAGCAATTTATACCATGATGGGCCAAGAGGCAGAAACGGGGATCCCACCACGGCACAACTTCTCATTTCTTAAACTCAGTCCATGCTTAAGACCTAGTCACCAGTACTTAGGAGACAGGAGCATAAGGATCTTGGTGAGTTTGAGGCGAGCTTGATCTACATAGTAAGTTCCAGGACTGCCAAAGGTACATAATGAGACCCTGTCTTAAACAACAACAAATCTTAACTTTAATTATAATCAAAGATATTAACTTTAATTAATAAATTAAATATTTAAGGTTGAAGCACCTGCTCAGGGTTCTGGTGACTCTCTTATGTGCTGACAATGAAGTCTAATTTTGAGAAGACATTCTTCAAAAACATGGACATGTGCACCCTGATATCAGTGTGCAGGTCTTTGAACTGTGACCTATCAAGAAGTTTTCTATCTATTGTCTCACTTTTCAAACCTTTCATCTGTCTGAAAAAAAAAACAACAACAAAAATTGCCAGGCAGAGGTGGAATATACCTTTTTAATCCCAGCACTCAGGACAAAGAGTCAGGCAGATCTCTGAGTTTGATCTGAGACCATCCTGGTCTACAGAGCCAAGATGCAATATAGCCAGGGCTACACACAAGGAAACTCTTGAAAAAACAAAAAAATGAAGAAACAACATTAATATATGCACACTACCTAAAGCAAGGCACACATTCAATACACACCCTGTTATGATATCAATAACATTCTTCTCCTAGCTAGAAAAAATCATAACATATATAAACAAAAAGCCCTAAATACTCAAAGCTACCTTATAGAATAAGAACAACATAGGCATCATCTGCCTGTCTTCAAAATATACTATAAAGCTATATTGTCTGCATAAAGGCATAAATAAGACCAGCTGTTAGAAACGGTATAGAAACAGATAGATACCAATGGAACAAAATAGAGACAAGTAAGTCCATCCAGTTGCAGACAATTGATTTCTAGCAGACGTTCTAAGAGAATGACCTGAAGAAATGACAGTCTTTCTATAAATGGTGCTAGGAAAATTGATTATCTACATGCAGAGGAATGTAGATGCAGTCCCAATCACCAGCTACAGAAATCAACTCAAAACTGATTAAATCGTTAAATGTAAGACCTAAAACTGAACCTATTAGGAAAAAACACTTCCAGAGATTGGAACAAGCAAGTAATTTTGGACAGGTACCCAGAAGCATGAAAAGAGAAAGTAAAAGACAAGAATGAGATTGCATTGTCAGGCGGTGGTGGCGCACACCTTTAATCCCAGCTCTCAGGAGGCAGAGGCAGAGGCAGGCGGATCTCTGTAAGTTCAAGACCAACCTGGTCTACAGAGTGAGCTCCAGGAAAGCCAGGGCTGTAAACAGAAACCCTGTCTCCAAAAACCAAAAGAAAAAGAAATGGAAATTCCACCAAAATGGAATTATCTAATCATTATAAAGATGAAATGCTGCCATACACCACAACATGCAAAAGCTAAAGGACACTATACTAAGTGAACTAAACCAGGCATATCAAGTACACTCAGTGTACACGAGTACACTCATATGTAGGATCTGAAAGAGTGAATGCTATATAGCCTGAGCATTCTGTCTTCTCCAGCGGCTACCTTTGCTTCAATCTCTTTCAACCCACATTATATTTATTATATTTCTGCCTTTGTTTCCATGGTTATGTTGTTCCTGATGGGAATATCCCTTTCCCATCACCCTGACTACCCAAGTCCTACGTATACTTTTAACAACAGCTAGACTTCATTGAATTTGAATTGGAGCTCATGATACACCTAGGAGTTTGCCGGAAAGAGAAAACTGAGATGCAAGGGTGGGCTGAAGTAGAAAACGCTAATGGAATGTTTGCAGTGCTGGAACGGGAACGAGCTGGCTTAGCACTCCACCACAGAGGTACACTCCTAGCCCAGGAAAGACACTAGAGAGAAAGGGAATAGCAAGGACTAAAGACAGAATTTGTGGGAAAAAATATGGCATATCCAAGAAATATTAATAAGTTTAACAGGAGTCCTATGGTGGGGAAAAATCTGCTATCTGCATAGCAGGTTGTAGACAAAAGTGTCTTATGAAGAGGCATGGATTTAATCCTATGACAGGGCATCTCTGAAAGATTCTCAACATTGGACAAGAAAGGGTTAAAATCTCAGAAAAGGCCTAAGTTATACAACAGACTGGACTCGATATTAGTTTATCGAGACTACCATAAGAAAGCATCACACACTAATTTAACAGTAGAAACACACTGTCCTACAGTTCTCCTGACCAGCAATCTGAAGCTAGAGCGGCAGGGGGAGGTTTCTTCTGAGGGCTCCGAGGGAGGGATTAGGTATAGACCTCCCACTTGTCTTGCAGATAGCTGTCTTCGCTGTCTAGCTTTTCACTTAGCACCAATGTGTGAGTTTTGTGTCTAAATTTCTCATCTTATGTTTCCAGTAATTAAATCAGTACGGTTGACCTCATTCTTACTTTACTGCCTCTCTTAAAAAAAATCTCCCATCCAAGTGGACAGAAGCAGATGTATCTCTGTGAGTTCGAGGCCAGCCTGGTCTACAGTGCGAATTCCAGGGCAGCCAGAGATGTTACACAGAGAGACCCCATCTCAAAAATCATTAAAAAAAAAAGTCTCACCAGGTGGTGACGACAGTGATACACACCTTTAATTGCAGAATCTGGGAGACAGGGGCAGGTGGATCTCTGTGAATTCGAGGCCAGCCTAATCTACAAAACAAGTTTCAGGACAGCCAGAGCAGTTACGCAGAGAAACCCTGTCTCAGAAACCAAACACAAAACAACAATCTTCAAATACACTCACATTCTAAGGCACTGAAAAAGTTAGGGCCCCAACACATTTTGGAGCATACAACTCAACAGGAAACACAGATACGCAAGGAAAACAACAGCAAAAGAGCTGTTTTAATACGCCAGGTTAGAGACAATGAAAAAACATGATTGGCATAATTGCAAAGGGAGGAAAAGAAAGGGTAACTGAGTCCATTAGGTCACTGCTACCCAGAAGATAAAAAGGGAAATGGAAGGTTTGGCAATACATAAAGGGTGTTAGACACACCACATGTGAGATGCTGGAATGTCTGTCCAGTTAACAGATGCGTGGTCTAGGCTCGGGAGAAACATTCCGTTTGAAAATGGAGACTTGCCATGCAGACAGACGTCATCATACAAGCAGCGGCAGAAATACTGAAGGATTCCAGAGTAGCGAGAGAAGAGAGTGCAGAGAGCAGTAAGAGGCAAGTGGAAATCTAAGAAATAACACTGACAGAACAGACAAGCAAGGGGAGGCTCTGAAGAAAGGACAGCCTGCAACCCTGAAGGCCATAGTTTGAAGGGTTAAAGATTTACCACTAGGCAGGAGAGAGCCTGTGGTAACTTCGATGAGCACAGCTTCAGAAAGGATTTAAATCAAAAGTGAAGACAAAGTGGATGTTAATTTGCATGCTATCGAGGAAAGATTGCTTGAGACCCCGAAAGAAAGTATGGCTAGAAAGGTGTATTCATAGCTTTCCTGTTGCTTGGGACAAAACAGCATGACCAAAGCAACTTATGGAAGAATGGGTTTGTTTAGGATTATGGCTCCAGAAGGCTAAGAGGCCATCATAGCGAGGAAGCATGGCAGCAAGTGGCAGCCATGGCGGCTGGAGTAGCAAGTTCAAAGCTCACATCTTGAACCACAGCACTAAGCAGAGAGGGCGAACAGAAAGTAAGGGTGAGACTAGAAACACTCAAAGCCTGCTCCCAGTGATTTACTTCCTCTAACAAGGTTCCGTCTTCCAAAGGTTCCACAATCTCCCCAAAGAGTGCTACCAACTGGGGACCAAGTGTCTAAAGACCCAAGCCCACTGGCCACATTTCTCATTCAAACTACTGCCGATAAGGCAGTATGACGAAATGATCAGCGTGCGCACTTTGCACACTCCACACCAGATGTCTTTCTGCCACTTACAAGCTCTGGAAGCTTGGGCAAACTGCTTGGTTTTCCTGTGCTCCAATTATAAAGCAGGAAAACAACAGCACCTACTTCAAGGGACTGTTGTGACCAGGGTATGAAATGATGCATCTAAAGGAAGCGCTTAAGAGAGAGTCTGGAGCAAGGTAGAGAGTCTGTGTAGGCATGGCAGGATAGGCAGGAGGACAAAAGAAGAAAAAGTGAGGAAGTCAGGACAGGAGGACATCAGCTGACAGAACAAAATCTCCTAGGATACAACAGAGAACATATACGGTAGCTAGAATTTCAATTGTTCTTAACAGAATCCCGGAGTCAGGTATTAGTGGGTGAAAGCCGAGAGAGATAGGAGAAGTAATAGCCGCTAGGGAGACCTTTTACCTCTACCAATGCTCAGACTGAAGGGGCAATCCTATCCCCAGACTGAGCCTTCAGACTAAATCCTCCCACTACACTGAGCTCTAGTCTCCCCCTGCCTTACAGTCATCTCTACCAGGCAGAACCCTTCCTGTCTCCACCTCCCTAGTGCTGGGACTAAAGGCGTGGGATGAAAGGTGTGAGCCACCACTGCCTGGCTTCTAGTGGCTTAGCTGTGTCCTCTGATCTTCAGCCAAGCTTAATTTGTTAAAACACAAACAAAATATCACTCCAATCTATCCTTCACTAACTAGTCTGTATGATCTTTAGTAACGACTCTCCTGAGCCCCAGTTTCTTCATCTGTGAAATAGAGATGATAACAGTATCTGTCTTACGAAGTTACTGGGAAGATCAAATAAAGCAATGCACAATAAACAAAGGTTTCAGCTAAAAATAAAAAAAGAGGTGGGCACATGATGCATGCAATACAATCAGTGGGGTGATGGCGTGGGAATGCAGCCCTGACACAGGGTGGGAGCAAGTGCATCTTTCCTGCCTATCACCTGCAAGCACAGAAATCTTCAGTTACTGAATGAAGTCAATTATATCCTCAGGTGTGTTGGACCTGGAACAAATGTTTGAGATCCTCTAAATTCTAAAGCAATGAGCCACCTAGAGGCTTGTTAAAATCCATATTACTGGGTCCCACCCATAAGAGTTTCTGAACCGGATCATCTAAGTCAAGGCCTGAAATTTGACATGCTTTGTTTGTTTTGTTTTGTTTTCTGAGACACGGTCTCTCTCTACCCAGCCCTGGCTGTCCTGGAACTCTCTCTGTAAAACAGGTTGACCTCCACCTCTGAGATCCACCTGTCTCTTCCACGTGCCTCTACCTCAACCACAGCTATTAAAGGCATGGACTATATACCATGTCCAGCTTAAATAACAGTTGTCCATGCCCACTGCTTATGGGAAGGTTTTGTTCAGAGTGGTTGGCACATCTCTGATCTCTGGGTGATTGGGGAGTGTGTGTGTGTGTGTTTGTGTGTGTGTGTGTGTGTGTGTGTGTGTGTATAAATCACCTGAAGATTGATTTTTTTTTTTTGGATTTTTCGAGACAGGGTTTCTCTGTAGCTTTTGGTTCCTGTCCTGGAACTAGCTCTTGTAGACCAGGCTGGCCTTGAACTCACAGAGATCCGCCTGCCTCTGCCTCCCGAGTGCTGCTGAAGACTGATTTTAAAACTACCTTCTTTCAGGTTACTCCCCAGGTACCTAATCCAAATCTATACAGATAGGCAAAAATATCCAAATTTTCATGAAGTTGAGTCTACTATGTGGCCAAACTGAGAATTATGGGGGGAGGGGGGCAAGTAGTTCTCCATGCATACATCCAACATACACACCTACTTCACTCCTAAAGAGGATCTGTAATAAGAAGGGGGATTTTCAAGGCCTATGGAATTTTCAAACTGTAAAATGGAGACACTGAAAACTGCCTTGTTAGAGTTTCCACTATGATCTCTGGTCCTTTTTCTCTCTCCTTTAACTCCTTTCTTCTCATTCTGGCTTTCTGAGTTCCCCAGGCTAGTGAGACATCTAAACATGGAACGTCTTCTTAGAGGACTTGAGGAAAAGCACATTGAACAACTAACTGAAAAGAACTGATGTGGCCCGGTGGTGGTGGTGGCGCACGCCTTTAATCCCAGCACTTGGGAGGCAGAGGCAGGCGGATCTCTTAGTTCGAGGCCAACCTGGTCTACAGAGAAAGTTCCAGGACTGGTACCCAAAGAAATCCTGTCTAGAAAAGCCAAAAAAAAAGAAAAGAAAAGAAAGAGAGGAAGAAATAATGTTTGCAGTACTGAACGTTTAAAAAAGATTTCCAAACAAATATTTCACATTTCCATGATAAATAGCATTATAAAATCTGTGACACTTTTGTAATTAAAGTTAAGAATTTCCCTAGTGCTAATAAATGTATGGTGATATTTTTGTTAAAATGCACTGGAGCCGTTTGTATTTTCACGTTGAAACCATCCTCAGATAATTATGCTAATAAAGGCCACCGTGAAAATTAAGTACTAGTTTGTAAGAACAACTCACAAAAAATTCCTACTAAGTTTTTTTTTTTGTTTTGTTTTTTGAGACAGGGTTTCTCTGTACCTCTGGAGCCTGTGCTGGAACTAACTCTGTAGACCAGGCCGGCCTCAAACTCATAGAGATCCACCTGTCTCTGTCTCCCAAGTGCTGGGATTAAGGGCGTTTGCCACCACCACCACCACCACCACCTGGCTTCTACTAAGAATTTTTACAATGAGCATTGCAGCCAAACAGCAAAACAATATACCTCAACTTTGTCAAGATCAACAGCTCAACAGCTCAGCTCTCTCTCTCTCTCTCTCTCTCTCTCTCTCTCTCTCTTGTTGGTTTTTCGAGACAGGATTTCTCTATAGCTTTGGAACCAGGCTGGCCTCAAACTCAAGGAGATCCACCTGTTCTGCCTGGTATAAAAGGTTTGCACCAGCACCACCACCCTGTGCTATCAATTTGTGGGAATGGTTAAAAGGAGGGAAGTAATATAATTCTGTTTCAACTTAAAACAAAAAAGATAATTACAATATTAAAGAACAGAAAAAAATGCATCCTAACTCCTTCAGAAAAAAGCCAAAGTCTTTACGTCCTATTCTGCAGCATCTGCCTTCCTCTGTCTCACTGACCTCATGTCCTATCTCCAATGATGCTCGCCCCCTCTCTCTCCTTCCCTTCCTTTCTTTCTCAGACAGCCTTGCTTATGTACCTCAAGCTAGCAATGGCTGTCATTCAGCTTCAAAAGTGCTGGGATACCAGGTATCTGCTACCATGGTTGCAATAATGGGATTCCTGCTAGTCCTGGAACACACCACATAAAACACCCTTCTCAAATATCCTCATAGCTACCTCCCTGATTTCAGGAGATATTCTGTTCTGTATTGTGTCAAAGAGGCTTCGTGTGACTATTCTGGATTAAGTAGCTCTCCCCCAGCATGCCATACTTTATTCCTACTAATTTAGATCTTTACCCAACACATATCTTTGCTGTCTTCCAAGAGCATCTCCACAATGGTAAATGAATTAATGAATGAATTCATTAAAAATTGAAATACATGAAATAACTAAATGAATAAATGACTATCATGATACAATACAAATTTGTGTTGAAATTTTTCTCTTTTGCAGCTTTCTACTTTTGTGGGCTGAATAAGAACCAAAACAGGACTTAAGCAAAGCTGTCCAAACTTTTCTAGTATAGGAAAGTCTAGGCATTCCAAAAGGCAATTTGAGGGTTGGAACTAGTGCTACGGAATTACAAAAGCAGAGGGAGGCGAAGCAGAGGCAGAGGAGGGGAAGGGGGAGAAAGAGACAGAAGGTGGACAGAGACAAAGAGAGAGATACTCTCTTTTGTTTTTGTTTTTTTTACAATTATCTCTCATGAAGCCCCTTTTCCTTGTCATAGATGAAAATCCAAGGAAGCAGAACGACGCCAAATAACGCAAAAGCCACTTAAAACCCTTGGAGAAAATTTCTACTGCTTTCCTTGAGTACTTCTTAGTAGGTTCATAAAGTTTCCATTGTCCTAGAAAGGCATTGAGCATATTTCAGCAACAATATGACAGCTAAGCGTTTCCTAGTTCCCAAATATACAACTAGAAATTCCCCACAAAGAAAATCCAACAAATGTGAAACGAGGGACAAGCAAATGTTAAAACAGAAATACAGCATCCCCAAATAAATGACATAAATACCAAAGGCGGAATAGTGGCTGCGGAATCAACACACAGTTCCTTCCCCTCCCTCCATTCAAGGGGAGGTTTGGTATGCACAAGTGGCTTTTGACTCAATGACAAGACTACACTCCCGCTGTCAAAACCAACCAGGAGTGGTTCTTTTGAAGGTGTTTTCCTTTGTTTTCAGGAGGCCACAGGAAAAATGTTGAGTCGTGGTTTTTTTTTTTTTAATCTGAATCCAGCCAACTCAATAATATGGGCTGTTTGGAATAAGACTGTTTGAAATTTAGAAGATGTACAGACGAGACACAGGATAGAGGCGAGGAGACACAGGATAGAGGATTGTTATTCCCTTTAAAATGTTGCTGGGGAACCTAGAACGGACACCTTTTCTTGATGAGAACTGGTCCTAGAGACACAATGAAAGCCAGCGTATTACAGAAGAAAGCGACTCTCTGCATTTAAACTAGAGACAGCTAACTGGTGGACTGTGTGTGGAGACATCATTAAGTTCCATCCTCAATCCTGCCACCCTCACCCTCGCTAAGCAGAAACAAAAGAGAAACACATGTAAAAGATGTCCCTGGTCCATAAAAGCCATTTCTCCTGAATTTTTGTTATACCAATTCTTTTCAGCTAATGGGAGGGAGGTAGTGAGGACCTCCTTCCCAACACAAGGTAGTGGATAAGACACCAATGTGAAAATGATCGAGCATACAAGATCTGCCCTGTTCTCTTCCAAAGCTTGTTTTTTTTTGTTTTGTTTATTGTTTTTTGTTTTTGTTAAGACAGTGTCTCATTCTGTAGCTCTGGGGGCCAGGATCTTACTATGTAGGCCAGACTGACCCTGACCTCATAGAGATCCACCTGCCTCTGCCTCCCGTGTGCGGACACAACAGGCATGTACCAACACACTCACTTTGCAAGCCATTTTGACTAGCTATCCTGTTACCCAGCCTGTGCTCCCAGTTCCTTTGGTTTGAGTATATAGATTCCCAGCATTGATAGGAAGAAAATACATATGAACTAGGAGTGTGTATGTTAGAGATGCTTGGCAAATGTTGGAATGAAATTCAACATTCCTCTCCATATCCTGGGAGGAGGTCTTGGCCAGCAATCAGCTAATAAAGGAGTCACTGACAGCATTCTGCAGGGCCTTGAGATTTTATACACATCGTCCAGCAGCATAATTAGCCACAGGCAATAAAGTTGGCATTAAATATATATTTGTAGAATGAATTAATTTGTTCAAGTCATCTAAACTGCAGTGTTATCTCTTAAGAAATGGAAATGTTTCCCTTCAGCTAAAACTGCAGAGCCAATTGACTCTGTGGTTAACTAATGTGCACATTGGCATCAATGCCCACGCTGCACCTCCTAAAATTCCACTGGATATTACAACCAAGTTTGAAGGGGAAGCTGGGGGAGGGAGGTGCCGCTCTCTGCACATAAATTCCCTCCAATAAACAGGCAGTGTTAAAACAAGGTAAGACACAGATAGATATTCTTCTTGAAACTGAATTGCCAGTCCAAGTAGAGACGTCCCCTAGGTAAAATTGTGCACTGCCCCTTTAAGAAGCCAGGCAAGATGGAGCCCTCCCAGCTTGCAGCTTGAGGTTTCAAGCAACCTGATAGGGATGCTGGAGTGTGACAAAAAGAAAGAATGCTAGAAGGGTGGCAGGGAAGCAGTAACACCAGGAGTGGAAACCCAGGCTGTAAACACACAACACGCTTCAGTGCGCACGGGCTGGCCACGTGGCCTCTCAGGGCGCGAGAGCACCACCCTCCACCCGTCTCCTCCACCCTACTCCACCCTGCCCCACCCTTCTTTCCTCCAGGAGTGAGCCACCCGAAGAAATGCGGCCACGTCCCCGCCTCGCCGAAACCCTGCGAGGGCGGCCGAAGGCGAGGTGCTGGCCGCGCAAAATGAAAGAGACTTACTTTGGGGTTCCGTGCCTCCGAAGGCATCCTCTCTTGCCAGCCCCTTCCAGGGCCAGAGCGCGCGCGGGTCCTCGCCGCCTCGCCCCGCGAGCCAAGCCCAGGGAGACTTAGGGAGATGCCGGCACACTCCGTAGTACTGATCTTAAGACAAGACAGAAGGGTGTGAGGGAGTTAGCCCGTGGTGTGAGTGGTGGTAAGATGGAAAACCCTCCTTTCCCCTCATTCGCAGGAGCGTCCCTTGCCCAGCCTTAGCGATATCTGGGGCAATGGTTTGCTTGTTTCTCCCTTTTGGTTTCTCCCAGCTGCCTGTCCCAGACCCCACCCAGCGGCTCCACCCCATCCACTGCTACACATTCTGTCAATCACCAGCCCCTTTAAAGCTGCATCACACAACTGGGGTTTTCCTCCCTCTTAAATGGGCAGACAGAATCCTAGGGCCTTTTTAACAATGCCCCAGACCTTTTTGTTGGGTTTATGAAGCTGGGGTTAGCTCCTAGTGGAAGCCTCCCCTCCTCACCTCTGTCCAGAAGCTGGCCCACTCTACCCCACCCAAACTCCTTCCGGCCAAGCCAGGCTCAGCCCCACCACACCAGGCCGGGTCACTTAACTTTGCTTCTGGTAAAAGCTCTTCCTTAGCCAGCCAGAACTCCAGAAAGTTCCTGTTACGCCCTCCTTGGCACCACCCACTCTTGTGCACTTTCTAGACTGAAGGGGCTTAATAGCTCTCCTGGCCTTTGGGGCTTCTCCAAGTTATGCCTGGTGCAGGGGCGGAGGGGGGATACTGTCATCACCTTTCATCCATGTGACTCCAAATTTCTGACTAGAATGGAAAAAGAAGCTGTAGTGATACCCAGAAATCTGCGTGATACCTTTACCAAACCATAAAAAGCCTTCCAGTACCACCACCCCACTCCACAAAACAGGCAACTCAGAAGTCAGAAGAGCATTGCATAGGACCTATCCCATGGGCTGAAAGTGGAGCTCTACAGTGACCCATCAGAAATTATATTTGTTGAGAGGCAGTGGTGGCAGATGCCAATCCCAGCACTTGGGAGGCAGAGACAGGGGGATCTTTGTAAGTTTGAGGCCGACCTGGTCTACAGAGCTAGTGCCAGGACTCTGTCTTGAAAAACTTAAAAAAAATATATGTTTGTTGCTAGTGTCCTTTTTAGTTCTTGATAACACCTGGTTTCAATACCAAAAAACAAAAAGAAAATCTTAGAGCCAACTTGACCATTTTCCCCTCCTGGGTCACTTTCAATTGTTCAGAACATCCTTTTGTCTCCATCTGTAAAATATGGCCAGGAACCTGGCAGTGCTGGCGCATGCCTTTAATCCCAGCACTTGGGAGGCAGAGGCAGGATGATCTCTGTGAGTTCCAGAACAGCTTGCTCTACAGAGCGAGTTCAAGGACAGGTGCCAAAGCTACACAGGAAAATCCTGTCTCAAACAAACAAACGAAGAGTGCCAGGCCGCAGCAATGGTACACACCTTTAATCCCAGCACTCTGGAAGCAGAAGCAGATGGATCTCTGTGAGTTCAAGGCCAGCCTGCTCTACAAAATGATTTCCAGGACAGCCACAGAGAAACCGTGTCTCCAAAAAAAATGTTTGAAAAAATAAAAACCAAATATATATACTTGTATTTTATAAAATTATAAATCTATTTTTAAATATATATATATATATATATGAGTATTGGCTGCTGTATAGTGGGAAGCTAATAAATATATGTTTGAAAATATTGGGGCTGGAGAGATGGCTCAGCAGTTGAGAGCACTGTCTGCCCTTCCAGAGGTCCCAGGTTCAATTCCTAGTACCCACATGGCAGCTCACAATTGTCTGTGACTCCAGTTCCAGGGCTTATGACACCCTCACACAGATGTACACGGAAGCAAAACACCAATGAACATAAAATAGGAAAAACAAATTTAAAAAAATATTATGCGCAGTATTTTCAGAGATATATTGGGTAATATATATTTTTATTTTATTCAATTATTTGTTTTTGTCTCTGTTGAGTAATGCCTATTTTTATTTTATTATTATTTGGTTTTGGTTTTGGTTTTGGTTTACTGTTACTGTTTTCAAGACAGGGTCTCAGTGTAGCCCTCCCTCCTGCCCTGGAACTCACTCTGTAGACCAGGCTGGCCTCAAACTCAGAGATCCACCTGCCTCTGCCTCCCGAGGGCTAGGATTGAAAGTTATGTGCCACCACCGCCCAGACTAGTATCTATTTTTAAACAAGCCAAAAAAGACGGTATTAAAGACATAGATGCCTTTTATAAACAACTTGCCTTTATTATCTCTTAAAATATCTGCCTAGATACTTTACCCTTGGGCTAACATTAAGGTTAACTGGTAGAAGCTGTGGCCTACAAGCAGTATGATTTTGGGTTGTCTTTAGGATTTGCAGTTGGTAGCTGATTTCTCACTTAGGGTCTTAATAGTTCCAGGGAGCATAGATTTTTGGAGACTTAAGACCATCTAAATTAATAGAATCTTCTCTGCTTTATAGTGAGATTATATTCGTTCACACCCACTAGTGTATATTACCTCATTTAACTATACAACATCACAATGAGTTGGCTATTATTATTATTATCCTCATTTTCAGATGAGAAAACAGAAGCCTTGGGAGGTAGACTTGTCCAAAACTCCAGCCCAAAGAAATGGTAAAGCTGGAATTTAAATGTCAGTCAGAGGGCTCTGAAGACAAACACTTTCCCATATAGTTCTTAAGGAAATCTGTAGTGTACCATGATATTAGAAAAACAGGTAAGCTGATTTTCTGGAGTTAACTGGTCAGAGATGTAGGCAAGGCAAATGAAGGGCATTAGGTATGTAAATGCAAGGATTGTGTGAGTAATTTTATAACCTCTGACCTTGATGCAAGGTCATCAAAAACCCCCACCTTCCTTCACCAGCAGAAGGACAGAAAGCTATTTAATCTCAAGACAAAAAGTCTTACGAGAATAAGAATCCTTTTTTAAAGAGCTGTCTTTAGCCATTATCAAGACATTCTCAGCTGCTTACCCATGATAGGTTCTAAACTCAGTATTGTTTTGATTACAGGTGTTACCAGGCCCAGTTTCCAGACTTCTGGTAATGGATGCTCTGAATTAGATAGTAGTTTGCTCTTAGAAACTTGTGACATAACTGGCGAAATAAGGGCGTTTAATAAATTTATCATAGAGGTATGAGTGAATAAATGAATGAATGAAAAATGAAGTTCTCTCTCTTGCCAATTTCCTAGCCCCAAACTAAACCAGGTCCTGATTTTTCTGATCTTCCAATACTTTCCAATTTGTTTTAGACTACAGATATTTAGATGCTGTTTTACTAGACCGCACAAGCTTCCTTATGAGTTTGGTCTGAGTCTTGTTTATATTCAAACATTCTGCAGTACAGCGCTCTGGCGTGTTGAACGGAATATATGTAGTATCTTATTTAGTTGTGCAGCAAACAAACAAAAATATGCCTTGATTGATGCAGAAGACAGCTGTGCTACAGTGGAAAGCATTACATCTCGGAAACCCAGGACAAATGGCTAAATGAGACATCTATTAACATAGCAAAGTCAACTGGGACCCGTTCTGTCAGCTCTCACAGCAGTCTCAATACCCGTGGCTCCTCCCAGTTCTCCCAGAATCCCCTCAGTACCTATGGCTCCTCCCAGAACTTCTCACCACACCCTCTATCCTAAACCTCCCGCTCCCAGGGGCTGGTCTTCACTTCCCTTTCCCTAGCCTGATTACTAGCTTTTGGGTAGGTTGCTCCTCTCTTGCTCTCCTTCTTCCTCTCTTTGTCTCAAGCTCCCGTTTAGTCTGCCAGGCACGTTCAGCCTGTACCCTTTCGTCTCTCTGCTTTCTCCCTTATATATACACTAAAAATCTTCTTCCTATTTTAGGAGTAATTGTCCTCCTTTTATTTCATCTTTTCATTCAGAAAAGAGTGGACTTGGAAGAAAATCCTCAGCCTGGCAGTGGGGGCACATGCCTTTAATCCCATAACTCAGAAGGCAGAGGCAGGCAGATCTCTGTGAGTTTAAGGCCAGCCTGGTCTACAAGAGTTAGTTCTAGGAGAGCCAGGACTGTTACACAGAGAGACCCTGTCTCGAAAAAAAAAAACAATAAATGAATGAATGAATGAATGAATGAGAGAAATAAAGGAAGGAAGGAAGGAAGGAAGGGAGAAAGAGAGAAAGAAAAAAATAAAGAAAGAGAGAGAGAAAAGAAGGAAGGAAGGAAGGAAGGAAGGAAGAAAGAAAATCTCCATATCCTGCAATATCATTGCCTATCCATGTAACACAGAAGTATGGAGGAAATAATGTTATCAAGCTTCTCTACATATACCCTAAAGTGGCTAAGATAGAGCTTAGCTAAGAAGTAGCTATTGTAGAAAAATAGGAATCTCTGATAGTTTTTGACATCAAAAAATAAATAAACAGCCAGCATTGTTTTTGCTTGCTTGATTTGTTTTTTTTTTTTTTTTGCGGGGGGGGGGGGGGGTTCTAGTTTTCATTTTTCAAGACAGGGTTTCTCTGTGTAGCACCGACTGTCCTGGAACTCACTATGTAGACCAGGCTCAGAGATTCACCTGCCTCTGCTCACAAGTGCTGGGATTAAAGGCGTGTGCCATTACTGCCTGGCTCCAACATTGTATTCTTTGGGAAAATCAGAGCAAGCATGTTAGTAAGGATGGTGGAGAAACTCCCGGCAGTCTGGTAGCAAGAGTTAAAAGTGCTCTAAAATGGAGCTCACAAATCCACAATTCATAGGTTAAATGTCAACAGATATATTTTATTTAGCCTACAGTATATATGTGCAACTATGTTCACAAACATACATGTGTATGTGTCAAATCGAAAAGACTACCAGCATTGGAAAATACTATGTAAAAGTTAATCTCTGTATAAAAATTAGATTTTTGGGCTGAAGAGATGGCTCAGGGGTTAAGAGCACCAACTGCTCTTCTAGAGGACCTAGGTTCAATTCCCAGCACCCACATGGCAGTTTATAACTGTCTGTAACTCCAGTTCCAGGGACCTGATACTCATGGTAAAACACCAATGCAAATAAAACAAAAATTTTAAAAAAGGCTGACCCATTGTTAATAAAAATAGATTTCTGTATAAAATCTAGATTTCGATATAAAACTTGATTTTCCATGTTTATACACACTTTCCAATTGGTCATTAATTGGTTGGAAATAATCAGTGCCTGGCCTCTTCAGATGTCATTTGATCTTATGAGCTCACTGTAGTCCCTACTAGAACATTCCACACACTTACTTATGCGATCACTTTGGCTTGGGAAGGCATTTTAGTGTTTAATCCTTAATAAATAATAAATGGCCACAAGATGGACATCTGAAAGCCCCCAATGATCCTTAGATATCCAAGAGCAGTTGAGTATTTTTCAGAGGGACTTTGGCTTCATGGATACGCACTCGTTTTGAAGGTACATTTACCATGGGGCAGAGAACATGCCATGCCGCCATGCTGTGGTTGTACCTCCACTCTGATTGGCATAGTTCCCTAAGAGAGGGAGTAGGAGCTGCATGTAATTTAGTTGAGCTCAAGAAACATTTACTGCACATCCATCAAGTGGAAGAACTTTACCAGCTGCTCAGAGTTAGATGTTTTCTTTCCCTTTAGAAGCTTCCAGTCTAAAATTCTTATGGTTTCCATCATAATATTTCCTGTGAAAACTTAATACTCTCTGAGAGTTTCTATTTACTTTTAAATATAATTCAGCATGCTTTTCTTCCTCGTGATGCTACTTAAGTGGTCATTTTTGTAGATCTACAGTGATGTCCCTATTTCTAAATCAAACTATCATTTTTCAGTCCTTAAATGTCTTTGTCATTCTGAAACATTTAGTATAACTGACCAGGAAGTGATGTGGTTCTTTTCCTAATGGTTTTCATATAGAAATACTCGTTTCTGGGGCTGGAGAGATGGCTCAGTGGTTAAGAGCACTGTCTGCTCTTCCAGAGGTCCTGAGTTCAATTCCCAGCAACCACATGGTGGCTCCAAACCATCTGTAATGAGATCTTGCGCCCTCCTCTGGCATGTGGGTATAAATGGAGGCAGAAAGTTGTATACATAATAATTGTATAATATTGTATACATAATAAATAAATCTTTAAAAAATAATAAAATGTGTTTATTATATAAAAAAAGAAATACTCGTTTCTCTTTCTTTCTTTCCTTCCTTCCTTCTTTCTTTCCTTCTTTTTGGATTTTGTTTTTTCCCAGACAGTGTTTGTCTTTGTATCCATGGCTGTCCTGGAACTTGCACAATAGACCAGGCTGACCTTAAACTCACAGAGACTCCTCTGCCTCCAGGTGCTGGGACTAAAGGCTTGCACCACCACTGCCCAGCATAGAAATACTCTTGTGTTTTGACTTTTACCTTGCTGGCTGCTCTTCAGACAGCTTTTCTGCTAAGCTCTAAATAATAGATAACCTCTAGTTTTCTCTTGTCCTTTTTATTCTATCTATATTGTCTTCCTGTGTGATCTCTTACAGTACAGTGGTTCTGAATATGAGCCAATGAATTCCTAAGTCTGTATCTCAAATATAAACCTGTCTAAATTCTACCTCCATTTATGGTATCACATTTCAGAGGACAGATTCTGAAGAATCCTAGCTACATTCTATGACTGTAATACAGACACCACCACCAAAAGCAACTTGGAGAAGAAAGAGCTTATTTGTTCTACACACCCTTCTCACAGTCCACCACGGAGGAAAGTCGAGGAAGGAACTCAAGCAGAGCAGGAACATGGAGGCAGGACTGAGGCAGAGAGCATGAAGGAACGCTATTTCCCGGCTTGCTCCTCGCTCTTTGCTCTGCCTCATTTTTGATACCATCCAGGACAACCAGCCCCTGGGTGGCAATGCTTACAGTATGCTGGGCTGTCCCACTTCAATTATCAAGAAAATTCCCTATAAATTTACCTACAGGAAATCCTATGGAGGTACTTTATCAGTTGAGGTTCCTTTTCCCAGATGACTTTCAATTGTGTCAGTTGACCCCCCAAAAAAAACCTCTAATCAGAACATTTGACTACTTGCCAACTTGATGCACCAGTACACCGTAGTTAAACCATAACCTTTACTTTCTTGCTAATCCACAAGATCTTACATTAATATCAATACCACAATACAAAGCACACTCTTATTTTTTTTAAAGTCCCACAGTCTTTAAAACTTCAAACACTAAGGGCTGTAGAGATGACTCAGGGCTTAAGAGCCCTGGCTGCTCTCGTAAAGGTCCCTGGTTCAATTCCCAGCACCCACATGGCAGCTCACAACTGTTTGTAACTCCAGTACCAGAAGATCCAACACCCTCACACAGACATACACACAGGCAAAATAACCGGTGCACATTAAAAAAGTCAAACATTAAAAGTTCAGTTTCTTTAAAATATTCAGTTCCTACAATATTTCAAGAGGGAAGAACCAGGGCACAGTCATAGTCAAATCAAAGCAAAACCCAAGTCCAGAGGTAAGAATTCCCAGTCTCCCGGGCTCCATGGGGCTCGGGAAGCTCCTCCAGTTCTCTGCTTCTGCAACCCACTGAATGTGCAGTTGTCTTGTAGATTCAAGCCAGCTCCACTTTCCACCTGTCAGTCACTAAGGTAGCCGGTGTCCTATGGCACTGGTACCTCCAATATGGTGGGGTCTCCACTATTCCTGAAGCTTCCTCTTCACCAATGGCCCCTTGCCATATCTGTAAGAATTCTAATCATGCTACATGGTGCCAAGCTTTAACATCTCTCCATGATTTCTTCAATTGCATTCTTGCATGATTTCATTGCAAATTCATTCTTGCATGATTTCCATTGCAGTGGAAACCCCTTCACCAGTGGTCTCTCCTGGCCTCTCACAAAGCTAAGCCTCAGCTACTCTGGTCTCCATGACCCTTTAGTACTGCAGTTTGCATGTTTGTCAAAGTCAGGAACACCCAGGAGACGTTTACACAGCACCAAGTTCAGCTGCCAGTCTGAGATGCAGTCTTGGTCCTGCTCTGGAAAATACTTTGTATATTAACCTTGAGGAAACACTTTCCAGAAGATTTCATCTCAATAATGCTGATCTCATGTTAATTATAAGTGGGGTTGTTTGTTTTTTTGTTTGCTTGTTTGGTTGTTTTGGGCCCCATTTAACTAGCATCAATTGTCACAGTAAAGCAAAATGGTCTTTGTTTTTTTGTTAATCACAATTATCCTTAAGCCCCCAGCTGATCAGAACCAAAGATTTGTAATTCAAAATGTCACATCCATTTGTTTCCTTAAACCTTTAAATGCAGACCTCCGGTTGTCTATATTGCTCTCAACGTTTTCATCTTTCAAGCTCCCACAGAACGGTCTACTAAACTCTGATCACTCAATGACTTTTTACACACAAAGTCCCAAATTTCAACATAATCCTCCCCCACAAAAAAACAGGTCAGGTTTCAGAGAAATACCACACAATCTTGGTACCAATTTCTGTTCTAGTGTGTTCAGAACAAGTTTTACACATTTATATATAAAAGCCTATTTTTGAGTTCTCTTTCCTTTATATCTTTATCATACAATGTATCATTGATTAAGATAATATCAGTGTTTACTTGGTATAAACCTATATTATTGTATTTAAGTTACGAAACAATAAAATATCAAGCATACCTCAAGGGACTATGACATCTATTCTAAATTATATAATGTGTCTATAGCTTTAGGTGGGATAATTATATCATGTTTGATGGAATTATGGCATGATTATTATTTTCATTTAGAAATTAAACATGATATGAATAGATGAAAGTTATGTGTCAAGTTGACAATGGATGAACTTGTGATGGCTAATCTTGGTTGCCAATTTTAATGAATCTAGCATCAACTAAAACCAAAGATATGAGGCACTTCGGTGTACAGTTTTCTGAACTATATTATTTGAAGTAGGAAGAAAGACCTTAAATCTGGTACACAATAGAAGTGGTGACAGCCCAGATATAAAGGGCACTGAAGAAGGAAACTGGCTTTTGCCTGCTTGTCCTCAATCTTGCTGGCAAACCCATCTATCTTGTTGCTGTGAAATTCCTTCACTGATTTTCAAACCGACTTCCTCAGTATTTCAACACAAATTGCAGACTAGCAGCTCCCAAAGAAACCTTGAGACCTTCAGGGCCAGATTAGAACAGCTGAGACCTCCAGCCTCATAGACTGAACAACCACTGAGGACATTTCCTCTGTGAGACAGCCTTTGTTGAACTACCTAGACCACATCCTGTCAGCCAGTTTAGTAAAGCAATTTCTATCGGTACTGTTCCTTTAGAGAATTGTAACATACAAAGTATAATAATTTAACATAAATCCTTTCTGTTCTGTATGCATTCCTAGGCAAGTCACCCAAAAATCACTGAGTCTTAATTTCCTTGTCTTTTCTAGTGGGGATGAGAATAGAAACGACTTCAGGATTGAATTGTTAGCACCTTTTCTTCTCAATTTATTCGCCATATGTAGTCAAATTGACCTTTTAAATTAAAGATCAGAGTGTGTCATTATCCTGCCTAATTTCTCTCATCACACTTAGGACAGAAGCCTGGATCTTTACCATGG
The DNA here is from genome assembly GCF_018167655.1 of Microtus oregoni. Classification (NCBI taxonomy): domain Eukaryota; kingdom Metazoa; phylum Chordata; class Mammalia; order Rodentia; family Cricetidae; genus Microtus; species Microtus oregoni. The sequence goes on from NW_024544753.1 coordinate 2,066,778, forward strand.
CCTCCATGACCCTGTGTGATTTGGCCTTTAGGTGATGGTCTAAAGTCATCCTCTATTGTTTTTTCCTCAGGCCTCAGAGTCACTGGCCTCCCTTGCTATAGATCACACATGCTCTACTTCCATGCAAAGCACTCATTTCTTTTTTTTTTTTTTTTTGGTTTTTCGAGACAGGGTTTCTCTGTGGTTTTGGAGCCTGTCCTGGAACTAGCTCTTGTAGACCAGGCTGGAAAGCACTCATTTCTTTATTGTCTTAATTGACCCATGATTACTTGCAGAAATTTATGGGCTACAGTGGGATAACTCAATACATGTGTATAATATATCAAATCAAGACAACGCAGAATTCCTACCTCTTCAAACACTTACTATTTTTATGTGGTGGGAAATTTTGGGAATCTTGTACCAGACTTTTTCTTTTGAAGTACCAACCAGCTCCCAAATTATGATACAGAGACATTAGTTATGAATGCTCGGCCTAGCTCAGGCTTGTTTCTGGCTAGCTCTTTTAAATTAACCTGTTTCTCTTTATCTTTTGCCCTGAGGCTTTTTGCCTTCTTTTCCCCCTGTATATCTTCCTTTTACTCCTTCTCCTCATATCTGGCTAGCTGATGGCTGCCTGACTTCTTGCCCTGGGTGTCCCTTTCTTTCTCCCTCGTTCTCTTCTTCTTCTCATTTTCTCCCGACCGACTTTCTCCTCCTATTTATTCTGTCTGTCCACCATCCCCACCTATTCTTCTCCTGCCTAGCTAGTGGCCATTCAGCTTTTTACTAGACTAGTCAAGTAACTTAGGCAGGCAAGGTGAAACAGATGCAACACATCTTCACATAATTAAATAAACGTGGCAGAAAACAATGCAACATATCTTTGCACTGGTAACAAAGGCAGAGGAAACAAATGCTACACACCTTCACATAGTTAAAATGATATTCCACAGCTGACCCTCTTTTCTTAAAAAAACTTTTTTAGACTAATTTATTTTACTTTATTTATTTGAGTATTATGTCTGTCTGTATGTACATCAAAAGCTTGCACTGGAAGTCAGAAGAGGGACTTGGAACTGGAGTTACGGATGGTTGAGTGCTATCATATGGGTGCTTGGACTTGAACCCCAGTCCTCGGCAAGAACAACAAGGGCTGTAAACCACTGAGCCATTTTCTCCAATCCCAAGATCCTCTTTTCTAATTATGATAATGTACCATACATTTTTTTTTCTGGACCATATTTTCCCTAATGTGCTACAGGGGCACCAAAATGAGTTCATCATAAGTGGCTATCATCTTTCAGTAACCAATATCTAACATCTTTCTACTCTTGTCTACCCAACATTTCCTGGGCACTAGTGACCACCTATGCTACTCCCTTCCTCGCTTGAAATACTCCTATAGTCACTCTTTCCTTGGTTGGTTTCTATTAATTATTCAAAAGAAGATGAACGACTTCTTCAATGCAGCACAGTGCACAGCTGCTAATAACCTCATGCCGAGTAAATCAAGTGTGGAAGTGAATCTTAACTGTCAGCTTGAGGAGCTCCACCGTCACCAGGGAGATAAGCCTCTGGGCCCACCCGTGAGGGATTATCTTGATCAGGTTAACTGAAGTGGAAAGACCCACCCAGTTTGAAGGGCACCACTTGGGGGCTGTATGCTTGACTGTATGAAAAGGAGGTAAGCTTAATACATGCATGCATCACTCTCTGTTCCTGATCATGGATGCCATGTGAGCAGCTGCCTTAAGTTCCTGCTGCCTCAACCTCCTGCCACGGTGAGCTGTGCCCTCAAACTGAGAGCTAAGATAAACCCTTTCTCCCTTAGGTTGCCTTTGTCGGGAGATTTATCAGAGTAACAGGAAAAGTAACCAAGACACAAAGGAAGTCCCAGGAGACATGGCTGAGCAGCTATGAACAGAGTACAAAACCTACCAGAATGAAACAAGACAGTGTTTTCACACACACACAGAACAAAACAGCAAATGCATAAAACATCAGGCCATTTCTGGGAGAGATGGGAAAAGCTAAGCAGAAGTACATTATTAGCAATGTCCCAGCTTTGGGGTTGGATGATAGATAGGTTAACAAATATTATTAAGACATGACCAATGCCTGTGACAAATGCCCAAGAAACACCTGAAATCAGGGAGGGTTTATTTCACTTCAGATTGGCTGGATTTGCCAGGATATAGTGGCACACACCTTTAATCTCAGCACTCAGGAGGCCGTGGCAGGTGGATCTCTGTGAATTCATAGCCAGACTGGTCTACAGAGCGAGTTCCAGGACAGCCAGGGTTACACAGGGAAATCTGCTTCAGGGAAGAAAAAGATTGGCTGGATTTATTGCCTTTGAGCCTGTGCTGAGGCAGACTAAGCTAGAATATACTAGAGGCAGACATAAGTTGTAGAGGAGTCTGCTAAGCCCATGATTGCTGGGCCACACACACACACACAGAGAGAGAGAGAGAGAGAGAGAGAGAGAGAGAGAGAGAGAGAGAGAGAGAGAATGGCAGGAGGAGGAAGGGAAAGAGAGAGGGATAGCAAAAAGGAAAAGGAGGGCTTGGCAGATGGAAGGAGGGGAGGAGGAGGAGGAAGATGAGGAAGGGAGAGGAGAACCTGAGGAAAAATGGGGAAGACAGAGAAGGAGAGGAAGAGCGATAACCATTTAGAAGATAGTGATACAAGAATGACCTCAGTGAGCAACTCCTCTAGCAGGCCCCTCTGTCAGAAGTTTCTGAACCTCCAAAAAGAGTGGCACTGGTTGTAGACCCAGTTCCAGTACATTTCCCTGTGTGAGGCATGTGATTTCCAAATTATAGCTGTCAGTAAGGACACACATGTGTGTGCGCGCACTCACACACACACACACACACACACACACACATCAAATGTGAATGAATTAAAAAGCTATCCCTGCAAATACCTAAAGAGAACAGAGTTAGCTAAACTTAGCTTAGCTGTTAATGGCAAAGCTTCATTAAACAGCTACCTCTTCCAGGAGACCTTTCAGATCTCTAAGTGTTCTGTTTCGGTGCTTCCAGAAACAGCCAAAGAGCTTAAGATATTTGATAAATCCTGTCTGCCTCTTGTTTTAGAATATACTTGGGATTTTAATATAGCTAGGATGTAGATATGTTTTCAAATCAAAACTACAATGACAAAATCCTTGCTAGAATGAGACTTGTGAAAGTGTGTGGATAAAGCTCCTGCATTTTCTGGGTGAGCTCATGAGCGTATAAGAGTTGGGTACCAAGAGTAAGAAACTAGGAAATTTAGAGTCACTAAGCCAAGTCTCTACGGTACCTGGCCAACTTTAACAGAAATACCAATTAAAATAATTGGTCAAAGAGAGGACATGGTGGCACATGCCTTTAATCCCAGCAGTTGGGAAGGAAAAGTAGGTGGAAAAAGTTTGAGGCCAGCCTGGTCTACACAGAGAAACTTTGTCTCAAAAAGAAAAAAATAGTAATTGGTTGACAGTTCTAGAGAAACGACTCCCTAGAGTTAAGAGTACTAGCTGCAATTCCAGAGGACCCGGGTTCGATTTCCAGAACCCATATGGTAGCCACAACCATCTAGGACTCAAGGTCCAGGGGATCTGATGTCCTTTTTCAACACTGCATGTATATGGTGCACAGACATACATACAGGCAAAATTCCCACACACATTAAATTAAACTAAATTAAAAATAATAATTAGTGGCATTTCTCAGAGGCAATCTATAGTTGTTTGTTGGTGGTGGTTTTTTGATGTTGTTTTTTTACAATTTTGACTTTTTGGGGACCCACCACCCAGCTCCCAAATAAATCACACATGGATGCTTATTCGTTCTTATGAATGCATGGCCTTAACTTGGCTTATTTCTAGCCAGCTTTTCTTAACTTAAATAATTCCATCTACCTTTTGCCTTTGGACTTTTTCCTTTTCTTACTTCTGTATATCTTACTCTTTTTTTTTTCAAGACAGGGTTTCTCTGTGGTTTTGGAGCCTGTCCTGGAACTAGTTCTTGTAGACCAGGCTGGCCTCGAACTCACAGAGATCTGCCTGCCTCTGCTTCCCGAGTCAGAGGCGTGCACCACCACCACCCAATTATCTTACTTTTACTCCGTGGCTGACTGTGTGGCTGGATGGCTGGGTGGGAGGGAGAGAGGGGAGGGGTGGCAGGCTCCTAGAGTCCCCCTCCCTTGTTCTCTTGCTCCTCCTATTTATTCTCTCAGCCTTCCAGCCTCACCTATCCTTTCTTCTGTCTCACTATTGATCTTTTAGCGCTTGATTAGAGTATCAGGTATTTTAGACAGGCAAAGTAACACAGCTTCACAGAGTTAAACAAATGCATCATAAAAGACGCAACACAACTTTGCATCATTAAACAAATGTTCCACAGCATAAACAAATGTAACACACCTTAAACCAATATTCCATAGCAGCAATCTATGCATGGGCTTCAGTTAATATCTTTAATACCTTGCTTCTACTGCTTGTACGTATGCTCTAGCGCCTCGTGTCTCTGGGCCACAATTTCTGCAGTTTTTGGTGAATCAGTCCAACATATCTTCATATGACTATAAGGCCCTTCTCCTTTTCCAACTCTAAATCTTAGACAAAGCCATAACCTCAGCCGTCTACTCCCACCTATTGCTGAGAAAGCTCTAAACAACACTTCTTCCAAGTCATTTCATGCCTAGGCATGACAATTTTTCATTCAGTTTTCCGTACCTAATTCTTCCCACAAATGATCTGTTTGAAAATCACAGCTCAAGTTGCATCATTCTGAAATTTTTTTAATGGATTCAAATTATTATAGCTGCGTTTCCAAACATATTTTTGGTGCCTGGTATCAGCAGATGTTCAGAGAAATTTGTAACTTCGGCACGGCTTCTTAATTGTGTTTTCAGTTATGATTAGTATTCACTACGGATCTCTCTATTACAGTTCAAATTGGCGGACCAATCTAAGTAAACATTAGAACCTTCAGAATTTTCCGTTTGATGTCATGACTATCACTTTCAAATTGTGGGCAATTTGTCCTATTTCCCAGGCATTAGAGTACCCATGGTCCTGGGCGGTTATTTTGGAACACCATGACATGCTCTAATGCTACACCTTCTTGATTTCATCTAACGCGTTTCCGGTGGTTCTGATCACATAGTCCTAAGGAAAGATTTTACTTTTTTCTTTTTCTCAGGAGAAAAAACTTGATGGAAAGCTTCTCATTTTTTCCCTCCACTGTTTTACACCCAGAGTTGGAGATGGACCGTGGAGTCATCTTATCTTCTTTGTGCCTTTTTCCCATACTGTGTGCATGCGCATGCAGAGGCCCGAGGTCACCATCCAGGCTCTCCCTTCTTTACTCATCTCAGTTGAATCAAGAGCTTGCTCATACGGGTCACTTGGAATGGCCAGATTGCTCCAGGGCTCTGCTTTGTCTTTTGTGCCCCCAAATAACATGCAGCCTACCCCATTCACCCAACATGTCCGGGGTTCTGGGGATCTGAACTCAGGAAATACAGCCTGGGTATGATGGTACACACCTAAACTCCTACATGTCTAAGGCAGGAGGCTAAGGCAGGAGGATCACGAGTTTGAGGATAGGGTGCTATACACAGACTCTATCTCAAAACAGAAACCAGCACTTAAAAGCATATCATATTCAAGGTGGAACTGCCACTCTGGATCTTTGTTCTTGTTCAGTAAAGATTTCGAAGTCTATAACATTTTATCATCTCTTTTACTTTAAGTGGAAACCAAGTGCATTCTAGTACTGCACTATCATAAGGACCCAAATTTGAAGGCCTTTAAAAAATATTTTTAAGAAAGGACTGGACAACTTTCTGGAGTCGGTTCTCTCCTTCTGCTACGTGGGTCACAGGGATCAAATTCGGGGTTTAAGGTTTTGGTGGCAAATACCCACCAATCCATCTCACCAATTCTAAAAAATATTTTTTTAAAACCTGGAAGCTATTATGTCAAGACCACAGAGTTCCCCAGAAACCAACTAGGAGCTTCTTTTCTTCTGGAAAACACCAAATGGTGGAAGACGCCGGTGCAGCAGGAGGGCCCGGAGGACCCAGGGGCCCAGGATTAGGAGGCCGTGGCGGCTTTTGCCCAGGATTCGGCAGCTGTCTGAGGGGCCATGGCCTTGGTGGAGGCCGTGGCCGAGGACAAGGCTGCAGGGCTTACGGAGGTAAAGCTGAAGACAAGGAGTGAATTCCTATCACCAAGTTGGGCCGCCTGGTCAAAGACATGAAAATCAAGTCCCTAGAGGAGATATACCTGTTCTCTCTGCCCATTAAGGAATCTGAGATTATTGACTTTTTCCTGGGAGCTTCCCTAAAGGATGAGGTTCTGAAGATCATGCCCGTGCAGAAGCAGACTAGGGCAGGCCAGCGGACCAGGTTCAAGGCTTTCGTTGCTATTGGGGACTACAATGGTCACGTAGGTCTCGGTGTCAAGTGCTCCAAGGAGGTAGCCACTGCCATCTGAGGGGCCATCATCTTGGCCAAGCTTTCCATTGTCCCTGTGTGGAGAGGCTACTGGGTGGACAAGATTGGCAAGCCCCACACTGTTCCTTGAAAAGTGACAGGCCGCTGTGTTTCTGTGCTGGTGCTTCTCATCCCTGCCCCCAGAGGCACTGGCATAGTCCCCGCTCCTGTGCCCAAGAAGCTACTGGTGATGGCTGGCATTGATGACTGCTACACATCAGCCAGGGGCTGTACTGCCACTCTGGGAAACTTTGCCAAGGCCATCTTTGATGCCATCTCTAAGACCTACAGCTACCTGACCCCCGACCTCTGGAAAAAGACTGTGTTCACCAAGTCTCCTTACCAGGAATTCACTGACCATCTTGTGAAAACCCGCACCAGAGTCTCTGTTCAGAGGACCCAGGCTCCAGCTGTGGCCACCACATAAGGATTTTTATACAAAAAAAAATAAATAAAAGTGAATTAAGTCTGTTAAAAAAAAAAAAACAACAACAAGGAGACCGAGTCGTGTAAAAGCAAAGAGCCTTTATTCTTATTCAAGTTCAAACTTGGACTCTCTGTGTGTCCAACTTTTGGAGTGACCAGGAGAGTCCAAGCTCAGTTAGGTTGGGGTTTTCATAATAGCAGAGATTGGGGTAAGGGATTTCTAAGGTTCAGGACCTGTGGCTGGCTGACATTTGTCTAGGGGTGTCCTGGTGGAAAAACAATGGGTGTGTGCTGGCAGGTAATCCTATCTACAATGGTAGGAACGTTAGGAATTTCCTTTGGATGGTCTGTTCCTGGGTGGTACCTGGGTGGTCTCAGTTTGTGTCTTTCTCGGAACCAGATATTGCCTTCGGGTAAACTACTGAGACTCAGGCCTCTTTTGAGCTTGTCATTGCTGGGTACAGAAGCCAGCCACGTAGTCTTTGTATTATTTAGCCTTCTAAAAGAGAAAGGATTCACAAATACACACCCAAGCACCTATTTTACATTAACCATCAACTTCTGTTTGCATCCTCAGTTATTTATGATTACTGAGATTGCGACGTAAGACCAATCTTCATTGTTATTTTCATCCTGGAGATGTAAGCTTGTCAGTGGCTGACAGTGGCATCCTAGCAGCTGCTCAGTATTGAATGAGAAAGCTGAGGATAGCGGGCTTTTCCATTCTAAAACATGAAGGTAATGTGTAGAAAGACACTCACGTTTCAACAGAGAAAATTGTTGGCAAAAAGAAGCAGGACTGACTCAAGATATAACACAGAAATTCCTACCAAGTCCTGAGTTCAGAATTTTAATTCAGGCGACTCCAAAAGCACCTAGGGTCAAGAAAAATGTTCTCCCTCTGTAATAAGGACCCTCCCAGGATCCAGAAGACACACGTGGCTTCCCCAGCCCAGAGATGAGCTGGGGCTGTGGGGCTCTTACTACCATCTTTTCTTTGAGATGATAGCTCTTTTTTTATATCCAGGAATCAGCAGCTCCTACCCATTGTGAGTTAGTTAAATCATTAATTAACTTGAAATTTGTAATTAACTTTGTTTCTCTTGTGCAGCTGTGTGTGCACGTGTGTGTGTGTGTGTGTGTGTGTGTGTGTGTGTGAGTGTGTGTGTTCATGCACACGCTATAGTGCTTGTTTGGAAGTTAGAGTACAATTTGCAGGAATCAGATCTCTCCGACCATATGGGTTCCAAGGATTGAACTCCAGTGGTCAGGTTTGACAGCCAGTGCCCTTACCTGCTGAACCATCACTCTTTCTTTGCTTCCTTTGTTAGACAGACTGTGATCCTCTTATGGGGATTACCACCATACATAGTCCTTCCTTTTTATCCTTTATTTCCAATTCACTCTTGAGATCATCGACATAGAGACAAGATTCTTTATTTTATTTATTTCTTGGTTTTTTGAGACAGGGGTTCACTTTGGAGCCCTGTCCTAGAACTTACTCTGTAGACCAGCTGGCCTCAAACTCAGAGATCCACCTGCCTCTGCCTCCCAAGTGCTGGGATTAAAGGTGTGTGTTTTGGTGGAAGTTCCATACCAAATCCCCTCCCTTGGGAGTTACCTCAGTCCAGACTCCACCCCCAAGAGAGTTTTTCAGTGTGTACCACCAGCACCACCGGGCTGTTCTTTTCTTTTTTTAAGCAAACACATTTTGATAGTTATTTCTAGACTAGAATTCAAACTTAAGGAGATGGGAGGCTGGGAGGAGGTGGAAACTTGTTTTTTGTTTATGTTTTTTTCTTCTTTTCTTAATAAAAAAATTATTAAAAAAAAAACAAACTTAAGGAATAGGAAAAATATGGACAAAGAGATACAAGGCACAATGACGCAATGTTTGTGCTGAAGTTTTAAGAACAATCAATCTAACAAATGTTGGAATATTGTATAGTCTTTAATATTATGTTTGCAAAGTGGCTAATGACCTAATGACATGGAGAATGACTTTGAATATAATACTAAAGCAAAACTCAGTTAAAACAGTCTATAGCTGCTGAGTTCAGTTCTCTGACATAAAAAGTCTATAGAAAATGAGTAGAAACTTGTCCAAGGTTTTGTAATAGACACCTCTGGGTCAGTGAGTCTATCTGTGATTTTAACTAGGGCATACTATCTTTCTTGTTTTTTCTCCAGGTTTTAAAAAAAAATAAAACCAAGAGGAAATTCAATTGCAGGCAGTTGCCTCTGTGGGCCACTAGATGGGAATATAGATTGAAGAATGTAGAGATACTCTTCTTAATTAAAGAAAAAGTGGGGTAGAAATTTATGTAATTCAAATGAGAATTTATAGACATTGTTAGATATTTCTACACATTATAACATTGCAAACTGCCCTTCTGTTCAAGCATCTACAGTGTCTGCAGTGCTTGAGACGCGAGGAGGAAGTGAAATACCATTTGTGAACGTTTACCATGTGGTCAATGTTAACTCAGGCAATACTTCTTAGATTCCTCGTCAAAATCTTCATTGAAAATTTCTTTTTTTTTAAAGATTTTATTTATTTATTATGTATACAACATTCTGCCTGCATGAAGAGGGCGCCAGATCTCATTACAGATGGTTGTGAGCCACCATGTGGTTGCTGGGAATTGAACTCAGGACCTTCGGAAGAGCAGCCAGTGCTCTTAACCACTGAGCCATTTCTCCAGCCCTTCATTGAAAATTTCTTGTGATGAAGTTGCCACAACACAATAGCAAAGCTTACTATATGCAAATTTTGCTGATGAAATTCACATAGAAATTGTTAGGCATGAAATTGTAAGTAATAAATTCTGCCACGATTGAAAGCTAAAAACTCCATCACCAACTGGGTAATGGTGGTTCACCTTTAATCCCAGCACTTGGGAGGCAGAGGCAGGCAGAGTTTGAGGTCAGGCTGGTCTACAGAGTGAGTTGCAGTACAGCCAGGGCTGTTGCATAGAGAAACCCTGTCTCAAAAAAAATGAAAAGTTCCCGATAGAACATCCCCATTGTCTCAGTGTATGGGTGCACCCCTTGCGGTCCTGAGTTCCTTGCTCGTGCTCTCTCTCCTGCTCCTGATTTGGACCTTGGGATTTCAGTCCGGTGCTCCAATGTGGGACTCTGTCTCTGTCTCCTTTCATCGCCTGATGAAGGATAATATCCAGGAGGATGACTATATGTTTTTCTTTGGGTTCACCTTCTTATTTAGCTTCTCTAGGATCACGAATTATAGGCTCAATGTCCTTTGTTTATGGCTAGAAACCAATTATGAGTGAGTACGTCCCATGTTCCTCTCCGAGGCCAGCTGGACTGGGTCTACAAAAGCATGGGATAAAACCAGACTCGCTGAACATAGCGGACAATGAGGACTACTGAGAACTCAAGAACAATGGCACTGGGTTTTGATCCTACTGCACGTACTGGCTTTGTAGGAGCCTAGGCAGTTTGAATGCTCACCTTACTAGACCTGGATGGAGGTGTGAGGTCCTTGGACTTCCCACAGGGCAGGGAACCCTGACTGCTCTTCGGGTTGGTGAGGGAGGGGGAGTTGATTGGAGGAAGGAGGAGGGAAATGGGAGGCGGTGGTGGGGAGGAGGCAGAAATCTTTAATAAATAAAAAAAAAGTTCAAAGAAAATTAAAAATCCCACAAACTTAATCTCAAAATCAGAGTTTAAAGGAAAAGCAAACTATTGCACGTAGTGAGTCCAGTTAGGCTGATAAACATGGATACCTTTGTACCCTGTCAGTGTCCTGTGACTTGTGCGCCTTGTGACTTCTGGGAACAATCTTCATGGTACTTTTTGGTATTATAATTACTATAGAAAAGATTAGCAAATAAAAGCTGTGAAGAAGTGTATACAGCAGCATAATTATGCTCTGAAACTCCTCGGAGCCAAGACTGCAAAGAGAGACAGTAGCACTGAAGCAAAAAAAACTGTTTAACAGGAATTCTCACAAGGAAGCTGGGCTTCAATCATGCATTAGCGTTAGCCTTCATCTCTTGAATAAAGGGGGCAATCCTGTTGTGTCTACTTTAAACATACGGAAACGGACTCAGAAAGGTTAAAAACTTGCCTCCAAACAACACATATAAAAACATCCTGTGTGGCAGACTTGGCTGATAACCTCTCCATCTGTCTTTTAGCATGATGTTTCTTTAACACTTTTGCCTGTGGAGACCTCACTCAAGCCCCGGTTTCACTTAGCCATTGCTCTGTGTGCTTATTGTCATACCTTTATTTCCTTGACTTCAAGCTTTCTTCTGGGCTTCAAATCTATGTGGGCCTTCTGTTTACTCAGTTGCCTAAAGCTGTGTACTCACATGTGATTAGTGAAAAAGTAAGTCATTTGACTTCACCTCCAGTAATTAACAATAATAATGTGTATGTTATTCTGTAATGTATTGGTGTGTGTGTGTGTGTGTGTGTGTATGTGTGTGTGTGTGTATTCTGTGGTGTAATTGGTGTGTGTGTATCTGTCTGTCTGTCTGTGTGTATTCTGTGGTGTAATTGGTTCTCTCCTACTTTTATGTGACTTTAGGATATTCAACTCAGCCGCATGGTAGTGGCACACACCTTTAATTCCAGCACTCGGGAGGCAGAAGCAGGTAGATCTCTGTGAGTTCGAGGACAGCCTGGTCTACAAGAGCTAGTTCCAGAACAGGCACCAAAGAAACCTTGTCACCAAAACAAAATGAAAAAAAAAATATCCAACTCAGGTTGTAAGGATTTCAAGCCAGTGTTTATTCTGAGTTTTCCTGAACTCCCTTCCAACAGTTTTGAAATCTGACTCTTCTTTTTACCCCTAGATACTTGATCCTTTCATAAAGGATGAGGGGCACCAAGACCTCAACCCTATCTTCCTAGGGTTCCCATTTGTTTTATATTTCAAGCACAAGAAATCACTGTTTTTCTAAAAGAGTCATAGAAGAGACATTTATTTCATGCCTCTGTTTTATTTTCTTTGTTCCAAGCATGTGTTCTTTCTTCTCATGAACCTAACAAGTGTTCCTTCCTGCCCGTGGGACGTGGTGATGACAATGAACAAGACCTTTTTTTTCCTGAGTACCATCTCTCAGTGAAAAATATCTATGTGTGCGCGCGCGCACACACACGCACATGGATATACAATAATGATGCCTATTTCAGAGAGTGGCTGCAAGAAATAAACACATGAATATATGCTGGATCCTGTGAAACTGGGTCCTAGAAACCTGCCTGGGGCTACGAGGGAAGGAAGAAATGGCAGACAATGAAGAAGAAACAACACACACACACAGAGAAAGAGAGAGAGAGAGAGAGAGAGAGAGAGAGAGAGAGAGAGAGAGAGAAAGAGAGAGAGAGAGAAGCTGGAATCAGCTGGACTCTGCTGGCTCTGATAAACTGATAAACAGCCCCTACCAAACAAACTGGTAAGTCATTCTGCACAGCAGAATGAGGAGGGGTTGCAACTCTCAGTGGGAGGTCTCCGTGGGAGAGCAGGCCCAGGCTGTAAACAACTGGAAGGAGGAAGCTGCTGGTTGATGCTTTCTGCACACAGTCAACACTGGTACTTGCACATGGATACGGGAAGGCTTTGCCATTTCCCTGATGGTAACCTGGGGAGGGCTTTGTTATTTCCGTGGGTCCAAGCGAGGCACTAGGTCCTTGACATGCTAATGTTCGTGTTAAAAACACACATTCAATACTAAGGGATTTCTGAATTCACCACATCTCCCTGGTTCTTACTTTTTAGATATTTAGGATCAATCTTCATGATTAGTCCAGGGCAGTTCACTACAATGCTCAACACCACACTGTAAGGATGCTAAGAAAGGCCAGAACAGCTGTTGTGCACAGCAAAAACAAAAGGAATACTTTAACAAGTTAAAGGGAATGAAGCCTCGAAGCTCATCAAGGATCATTTTTATAATAATAGCAAGAGGAACAGTTTGATCATAAGCCTTTTATACTGCTAGGATGTGCTGACATAATTGGGCCACATCCATGCTATCATTATTGTGAATTCAAACACCCAGTCGATTCCCAAATATATCTGCTCTCAATTAGAAGGAGCTGTTGTCATACATATGTGTTGGTAATGATTCTTGTGATATATTAAATCCTGTCCACATTGCAAGGCTGCAGCCTACCCTGATGAGCTGAATGGAGGCCAGGCAGTCAGAGGAGTACCCTCAAACTCGTGGCAGCAGCTGAGGCCCACTCCTGCATTAGCTCAGGGGATGGGCCAAACCATTTCCTCACAACAGCATCTTGCCATCGCACACAGGGTTTTATTCCAGTTTCTTGGGAACCAGTAGCACTCCTTGTCTGCCAGATCATCTTCTGTATGATTTAAATTTTTAGTGTACATAAAACTTAGTTTTGAAAATTAGGATGGTAGAGAATTCTACCCCCCCCCCTTTTACTTTTTCTAATGGTTGTTTGAGCCATAAGAGGATCTTTCTACACTAGCCTGTCCTTGTGGGTTGTAAGGAATGCACATATTGGGAGCCATTTTCTGTTGGGCACAAAGGTTTTCAAAGGTGGAAGGGCTATAAGCTTGAGGCACTGAAGGCAAATGCAGCAGGGCAGCGAGTGAGCGGTCATATGTTTTGCAGTCTCCTCTGTGTGAACAGAGGCATAAACAAAAGGAGACTACATATCTACAGAAACATTCACAGATTTGACTCTCCCAGATGAGGAGACATGAAGAATATCTACCTGCCAAAGCAACCAAAGAGCACTGGAGGGAGACAAAAATGGATGGCTTTCAGTCAGGGTGGCTGACTAGAATATCATCCATATAACGGATACTATAAGCCTTAGGGATTGCGCTGCATATGGGCTTGAGAGCTTTGGCAACAAATTCCTGACACATAGTAGGGTTGTTTTTCAGACCCTAAGAAAAAATATTCCATTGGAAATGCTAGGCAAGAGACAGGTAAAAGGAACATTTTTACAATCCCAGGACGTGGTGGAATGGTGGAAAGCTACTCTTTAAGTCAACTATAATTTACATGAAAACAAGATGGACTAGCAGTAAGCCACAACAGTCCTGGCTGCAGGGGCCCCATTGTCTGTGTGACTTTATTTGTACCTCTTAAATCCGGCAGCAGCCTACATTTACTCAGTTTCTTTTCTATGATGAAGTTTGGGATGTTCTAAGGATAACTGGACTGTTCTATGTGTCCGGCTTGTAATTATATCTCCACCAAAGCAGTGGTAGCAGTTAAGTTTTTCCTTCAATCCACCCTGACCAATTTCTCTAATAGCCAAATGATCTGGGACTAGAGACCTGCTTCAATGTGTGTGTGTGTGTGTGTGTGTGTGTGTGTGTCTGTGTATGTGATTTCAGGTCCCAAAGAGGATGTGTGGAGTCAGTAAGGGGGAGGAGAAGGAGGAGACAGACACGATTCAAGGGTGAATCTGGATGGATGCCAGCAGTCTTTAATTAAAAAAGACCATGCCTTTTATATTCTATAGTTGCACATAGGATTAAACTGGAGACAAGGGGCAAATGAGCTGAGGTGTGGCATGAGACCAGCTGTTGAGGACTCTAGTATTGACCTTGACAACAGGTAGCGTTTACTGGAAGGGCCACAAGTTCCTTTTGCTAGAGATAAGAAGGACTGCTTTCTCTTCTCAAGCAGGAACTTTCCTCAAGATCCCAAGGGAATGGAAATCCTTATCCAAATGCCTGAGGATTTCTGGAAAGCAGACACAATACTACAGTTTATTAGTCTTACTATATGGCCTTGTTCTCCTTAGTACTTGCTCTCAAAAAGGAAAGTCTCTTTTTCCATTTTACTGTACTGTAACATGAATTCTAATTGGTCTTAATATAAAACCCAGAGTCAGATATAGGGGTTAATGCTGAAAGATCAGAGAAGCAAAGTAGCCAATCACTGGAGAGTTCTTGCTTCTACCAATGCTCAGATCAAAGGGGCGATCCTGTCTCTTCGAATCCTCAGACTGAATGCTGTCTCTACAAAACCTCAGACTGCATCTGAGTGCTTGTCTCCCACCTTATATTCCTCTCTCTGACCAGCCCTATCACTCCTGTCTCCACCTCTCTAGTGCTGGGATTAAAGGCATGGGATCCTAAATGCTGGGATCACCTTTGTGTGAGCTGCTTCTTTTAGACGCTTCAGTCTCAAGGCCTAAAGGAGAGATCTGCCTGCCTCTGTCTCCCGAGTGCTGGATTAAAGGTGTGTGCCACCACTGCCTGGTCTCTATGACTAACTAGTAGTTTAGCTCAGAACTCTGATCTCCAGGCAAGCTTTATTTGTTAGATTACGAACAAAATATCATCACACCGCACCATTCCGATTTCTCTACATTTATTAACTGAATACTTGCTCTTGATGGCCTCAGGCTCTGGATATGAATTGTAGACATTTCATCCTTGGGAATCATTCTTGGTGGGTCTAATAACTCTCTACCTAACTTTCCTGTGTTTGGTGTAATTAGGAGGGCACAATGGAATTCCCAGTTCCATGGTGGCGGGGATTTTTTCCCAAAGAATTATTTTGCTTAGAGAGGCTATCATTGTACATATTTTTATCTTTTACTGAAGTCCACACAAAATTTTCCAAGAGGAAAGACATTAATATTGAGAACCATTAAAAATGAAAGTTAAAATGTGCTGAACAAATATGGTCTTCAATGTCATAATGGTAGAACTTCGTCAAGCAGCAATGGTCACCATACCAGTCTGGGAGGGAAATTTCTATGGGGGGTGTGCCTTGTAACATTGACCAGGGATGTTCGCTAAAACAGTCAGCCATGGAATACACTAATTCCAGCCTTTTATACTTGGAGTATTTATGAGAGTGGTTGTACCTCCCTGAATTTACCCAACCCCCACAAAGGGTTAAATCCCTGGTGTAGCATCTGATGAGAGAGTGTATGGTTTGGGTTAAACAAAGGAACCCCCATTTGGTTCAAGATGTATCAGTCCCATAAATTCACAGGCATATTGAACAGGGCATATAGCCTCAAGACACCTTAATGACCTTTGACATCTCAGCAAATCATGGCAGAACTTAGTAATGGTAACCATGCCTTCCCACTCCCTGTAAGTCAGTAGCAGCTGGCTGAAATGTCCATGCTGAGATCCAGTGTAATCCTGCAATTACAGATGCATCATCCCTGGTCTCAAGAAGCCCAAGAAAAGCTGTACCATATAAGGGCAGTTTTATTTCTGGGCAATTATTCATTATTTTTTGTATCCAGTAAGCATGATTCGAGGACTGACTGGGGCAACTTGGGGAAGAAGATACAACATATAACTCATAAATGTCAGATACACATACAGAAAATCTGAGATTGGTCACTCTGATGGAGGGCACTATTACACAACTGAGAAGCACAAGGTATTTATTGTGTGTAGCAGAAGGAGGAGGGCTTAGCTTCTCTGCAAGGAGGTCTTTGTAGGGGAACAGCCTCAGGTTGCAAACATCTTGGAGAAGCATGCTGCCGTTGATGCTTTCTGTACACACTGTCAATATTCCTACTCTAAAGAAAAAGACTGTCATTTCTCTGAGCATGACCCGGGGAGGGCTTTATCATCTCCATGGGTCTAAGGCTTTGGGTCCTGGATATGACTGTGTTCATGGCAATGATACACATTAGCTCAGGATTTCAGTCTCTCCTTACACAATTTCTCAGAGAATCCTCTGCTTCCCACAAGTATATATATGGATATCAAAGACCACCAAATATCATATATATATATATATATATCACATATATATGTGTGTGTATGTGTATACATATATATATATATATATGGACATCACAGACCACCAAATATTACATCATCATCATTATTATGTGATATGATATTATATATTTCACATTCAGGAAAGATACATTTTGATATTTTCTCAAATAAACTTGTATATAACCCAAAATTTTATTATTTGTACATTTATTAATGTATATAATTCCTATTTTATGGGAAACTTGGTGAAAGGATGAAATATGATAGAGAATAGAACATAAAAAAGGAATCAAGTAGTGGTGCACTCCTGTAATCCCAGCACTCGGGAGGCAGAGGCAGGTAGCTCTCTGTGAGTTCGAGGCCAGCCTGGACGACACATAGTGGAAATATTCAGTCACCCAGGCTCTTGCATATTTAATACTTATTATGGTAGACTAGTCATAGATGCCAGTTTGCGTCAAGGAAGTTTGGAATAACATACGATGGGGATTGGAATAGAACTCTGAAACATGTTAGATCTGAAAATACCAGTCAATCTACTGTAGTTCAACTCCTTTACCTTTAGACGCCACTAGAGAAAGGACTTGAGCAAGGACTTCTCACAACATGTGGGAAGTTTTTTCTTAGCATTCGACATCAATGACCAAAATAATCAGACATCTTCCATGTTAGAGGAGCATGCATTTAATTGGTAAGGCCTATTATTTCTGTACTTTTGACCATCTCTCTCTCTCTCTCTCTCTCTCTCTCTCTCTCTCTCTCTCTCACACACACACACACACACACACACACACACACACACACACATCAGGACAAGACTTCCAAATTTCCATGCTGGCCTCTTTAGTAAAGTTTTTCAAGGGGCTGAGGCTTGGGGAATTTTGTTTCTTTATTCACAGACAGTAGCAACAGTAAGGCCCATTTGACAATGTGAAATGAGCCTCGAATACAGATAAGCCTGGTCTCTCAGAACTGCTAAGTCTATCCATCTGCTCTGAGGAAAATGAAGTGAGATATTCTGTACACAAGGAACCTAATGCTCAGAGCCCTGAAAGCAATACAATATTTTTGTATTTCAAATTCAATCATATTATCAGAAATCTCTCTTAGTTGATCTTTACTGCGCACAATAGGGAACATTATAGACAATAGAACCCTCAGTCTTTAAAGCTGTAAATAACTCAAGAAATTTGTCTTTCTAAGGTTAGAGAGATGGCTCAATAGTTTAAGGCACTTTGGGCTTTTCCAGAAGACCTGAGTTCAGTTCTCAGAACCCACATCAAGCAGCTCACAACCAACTGTAATTCTAGGTTCAGGGGATCTGATGCCTTTGGCCTGTGCAGGCCCTTATATGTTGTAATATGAGCGGCGGGGCTGCGTCTGGCCACCCGGCTAGCTTTATACCCGAAATAATTACACGGAAACTGTATTTTTTTTAAACACTGCCTGGCCTATTAGTTCCAGCCTCTTATTGGCTAGCTCTTACATATTGACCTAACCCATTTCTAATAATCTGTGTAGGCCACGAGGTGGCTTACCAGGGAAGATCTTAACCTGCAGCTGTTTGGAGTGGGAGAATCATGGCGACTCACTGACTCAGCTTTCTTTCTCCCAGCATTCTGTTCTGTTTACTCCACCCACCTAAGGGTTGGCCTATCAAATGGGCCTAGGCAGTTTCTTTATTAATTAACCAATGAAAGCAACAGATTAGAAAGAAATTACTCCCACATCACTTATACTCACATCAACATAAACACAGAGAGACAAACATCAGATGCATACACATAGATAAAAATAAAATAAAATATTTTCCCCAAAACAGCTGTCTTTCTAGAATACAATACTTATGTCAGAATTCTCATTTATGTATTTAAAAGATTCTTATATACCATTACGGAATCATACAATAATATATCTGATCAATGACTCATTTTGTAAAAATAAACATATGTGTCAATGTTTCTATGCTTGTGGATTTGTTACTACAAGGGTACCCTTTACAATGTAGGAATTCGGCCTTTTGAAAATACTACCCAGACATATAAACAATGCTGTTTCTACCAAAACTAGACTTCATATGTCTGGGTATCAAGGAATGGATATATGAATGTACCCACAGTCACCCAATGCAAAGTTTTTGTCTCCTGTTCAGGCATCTCTGATTTTTTGTTTTGTTTTGTTTTTGCCCAAATTGTAGAGGAAAGAATGCCTTCAATATCTGTCTGTCTGTCTGTCTGTCTGTCTGTCTCTCTCTCTCTCTCTCTGTCTCTCTGTCTCTCTTTCTCTCTCTCTCACACACACACAGGGTAGGAAGACAGTACCTTTTACAGCTTTTATATCAGAATATATCAAAATATTTATATCAGAATAATGCTGAACTAGTAGAGTGTGTTAGAATTAGTTCTTCTTCATCAATGTTTTAGGTAGTTGGTACAGATTGTTTTAGACATCAGATCCAGAGGTTATTTTAGTGCTACTCATCATTTTAATATCCACATTTGACCAAATGTGATGGAGAAAGGTCATTGGTTAAGTAATAAAGAAACTGCTTGGACTCATAGGTTAAAACATTGGTGGGAGGAGTAAACAGAACAGAGTGCTGGGAGGAAGAGGAAGTGAGCTCAGATGCCATGCTCCCCTCTCCCGGGCAGACGCAATGAAGCAAGCCACCAGGTCAGACATGCTGAATCTTTCTCGGTAAGACTGGTGCTACTCAGGTTATTAGAGATGGGTTGATCGGGATGTGAGAATTAGTCAGTAAGGGCTAGAGCTAATGGGTCAAGCAGTGTTTAAAAGAATACAGTTTGTGTGTTGTTATTTCAGGTAAAGCTAGCCAGTGGCGGGAGCTGGGTGGTGGAATGCAACCCGCAGCTCCTACAACACAAATGTTTTATTCTATAATAATATTTATAATATTATCTATACTAATACATAATATTTATATATATTTAAGCTCAATATGACACCTGGCTGTTGCCTCTGAGTCAAATAACACAACAAAATGGGTTTTCTCTCTACTGATGACCCATCCAGCAGAGGTGTCACTGTCTTATCAAAGACCCCGACTGAGTTTGAATGTGTTCAGCTGGGAGCGAGCTTACCTTGAGGACTGGCCAACCAGGCATAACTGCTGGAAGCAGTTGTCTCTCTCCACTCTACCAAGGAGCTATACTGCCCATTTGTTCCTCCCCCTTTTGGGCATCCTTTTATTTTCCTTGTGGATTCCCAAGCCTCTCTCTCATATATGTTTCTCTGGTCATAGGTTTGGACCCAGTATACAAGGCCATTTTAGGATCTGCAGAGAAACACTTGGGCTATCGTGTGGGCAGCAACACTCGGAGATCTCAGATCACAGGAACTGAAGTCAATATTCAAGGTGATTTCAAGGCCTATAGCTAGGACTGAGATTTATGTGCCTGTCACCTAAGGGATAAATAAGCATAGCTTCTACCAGGTGTCTCGGCAGATAGTTCTCATAAAAGAACTCAGGCCCAATGTGGAGAGCTAAGTCCACAGTTAATGAGCCTGTCATCTGGGCTAGGTCTCTCCTCGCAAAAGACCTCTGCTATGCCATAGTACCACAAAGATATCACAAATACCTACCTCAATTCCAAAACTCTCGAAAAGGCCATGCATATCTGTGAACTGATTGTTGCCCTGTGGGGAATATTAGCAGGGACTTCCTATTCTGCCGTCACACCGCATCATCACTCCATGTAGCTTGAATTATGTGTATTTGTGAGTAGAGCAAAGCTGAGAATTTCTTCATAACATAACCAGCTGGGCCTACAATTTGGCAAATTGCTTATAAATATCCTCTATTGAATGTCCTGAGTTTTGGTTGATTTATTGCTTTTTCATCCTTCCATTATTTATAAGGAATTTTAATGGAAATTTCATTAAATGTACAAATAATTTGCGAGATAATTAATATTGTTGTTATATTATCTTGTCTCAGTCATGAATATGATATATTTTTCCACATTCAGATCTTCTTTATGAAAAATAACGTCATTAAAATAAAACTTATCAAAAAGTTCACCCATTTAAAATACCAAGTTTATTCCATTTTTGACTTGTCACCACTATTGAACATTGCTTAATTTTTCATAAGCTCATTATGTTGAAATAATATTTTGCATTTTCAATTTTATAGTAATTGTGTAAACAGTAATGCATGCTTAATATTGATCTTAAAATAATTGTATTTCATCTTTAATACAAGCAATTTAGTTGTAAACACGCTGAATTTTGATTTCACCCATTACTTTATTATGAAATTTAAAAACACCTCTAAAATGAAATGCTGTCATTTCAGTATTATGCAAAATAAATACTGGTATGTCCCTTTTGATATTTGTATTGCCTTCTAAACATTTATCTGGCAGTCTGAGGATAAAAAACATCAGGCTGAACAAGGAAGTGAAGTCTGGAACCCACAAAAAAGCATGGGAAGCAGCAGTAACAAGCAGAACTGGAGACTGTGGAGAAGGAGAGGGAAAAGGACTTGGAGACAATTTTCATTATGATGATAGAGGACCTTCATTAGGAGCATCCGGATGAGGAAATGACTCCCTACATCATATTCTAGCTGAAAGATGGATGTTAGCACTCATACAAGAGCAGTGCATGTAGGGACAAAAGTCAAAAAGACAAAGTGATGACACCAGTACCTAATCGAGTGACACTTATGTCCAGACAATTTACTGCCACACTCTGTTTTGATCTACTCCCTCCCAAATCTCTGCTGGTAATAATAAGTGAAGACTATCATTTGGAGATCTCGTTGGAGACCTCCCTACCTAGCCAGCTCCATTCACACTCTTTCTCCTCTTTCTTTGCCTCTCCTTCTGTACCTCTGCCCCCAGCCTGCCCCAAGAAAAAACATCAGGAAAAATAACAGAAAACGAACATCAAAACAGTCAAACTGAAAAAAAGAAGAAAAATCACTAAGACAAAAAATACCAAAGCAGAACAAAGCAAAAAGGGTGTACGTCTGTGTGTGTGCACACATGCACAAACACACACAGCAAAACATGTAATCCATTTTGTGTTGGTCAACTACTCCTGGGCACAGGGCCTGCCCTGGGCTGTGGTTGATATATCCAATGACTTTGCCTTGGGAAACACTGAATTTCTCTTTCCTAGGAAGTGTGTAGCACAATTAATAAAAAAAAAATCCAGAAACAGATATTGGGGTTCAACCTGAAGGTAAGAAAAGCAAAACAACCAGCTACTGGCTCTTACCTCTACCTCAGTCCGAAATGGTGATCCAGGAACCTCAGAATGAGACTGTGTCTAAGAGCTGTCTTTTCCTGTCTTATATATTCCTCTCTAGGGCTGGGATGAAAGGCATATACCTCTAACGCCTTTTTTTATGGCAACTAGTATGGCTACAGGGATGAAAGGTGTGTGTCACCACTGTGTGGTTTGTAAGACTGACCAGGGTGGCTGTTTAACTGTCTGATCTTCAGACAAGCTTTATTTATTAAAATACAAATGAGCTATCACTACAGAGGTGTCAATTGCAAATAGCTTTTTGACTAATGTGAGACATTGTGTTACCTTTCCCTTCTCGGTGCTGGCAAATATTTACACACACACACACACACACACACACACACACACACACACACACACACACACGTTATATATGCTAGTTCCAAGTCTTAGCTCTTGTGGCTAGTCCAGCAGTAAACACAAATATGCAGGTGTCTATGTGGTATCTTTGGCTATATTCCCAGGAGTAGTATAGATATATTATATGGTAGTTGAACTTCTAGCTTTGTGAGATACTTTTACATTGATTTTCAGAGTGCCTGTACTGACTTACTTTCATACACACAAAAAGTAGCATTTGCTGCTTTTTTTCTTGATGGTAGCCATTCTGGTTGGATGAAAAATTACTCTTTATACTTAATATAATCCAATGCTTTATTTTCCCCCTCCAGGTACAAGGAATTTATTTTATAATTAGTGGGACTTGGGAACATTCTTGTGGGCCTTCTAGAAGAACCACCTATCCTTGTGCATCTTGTGATTGGGTGTTCTCTTCCTAGGAAGATTCTGATTGTTTTGTTGCCTGTTAATCCAGTTGGACTGGCCAGTCATCTGACAAAGGGACCAACCCTCCAGACAGCAGATTCACCTTAAGTCATGCTAAAGAGAAAAGAGGAACAATTAGTCCTTTATGAAGTAATGCACTGTTCCTATTTAGAGTTGCAGCCCCCAGCGCAATAGCTTGCAGGGCTTCAGTCTTTGAGTTTGTGTCACTCAGCCCATCTCTCTAAATTCCTGAGAAGAGAGTAACTTTCCCATTTCTTCTCTCCTTTCTTTTATTCTGAGCATGCTTTCCTCTAACATGCTGGACTCCACTCTTTTCTAGAAATCTCCACCATGTAGCTGTGTGTCTGCCATGACCAATGTCCACACCAATGTACATACCGTTGTCTTCCTCCAAGTATCTGTTGAGATTTTCATCTTTCTTGCCCTGAGATTTTTCTTTTAAACTCTAATGAAATTGTCCCTATTGAGTCTACCCTTAAACTTTTTTTTATTAATAACACTAAGAACCCCAAGAAGGAACCCTGATTTTCCTTGTAACAAATAGTGATTCCACCAGGACTCCCTAAACTTTCCAATTTACCAGAGCCCAATTGGTGCTTGGTTGCTTATGCACATAAGACCTCACAGATTAGAGATGGAATGGGGTGGCGCACGCCTTTAATCTCAGAATTTGGGAGGCAGGGGCAGGCAGACCTCTGAGAGGTTGGGACCAGCCTGGTCTACAGAGTGAGTTCCAGGACAACAAGGGCTACACAGAGAAACCCTGTCTGGAAAAATTAAAAAGGACCTCATAAATCTCACCTCATCTTATTTTGTTTTTCTGCTCTTTCCATAGACCTGTTTTTTTTTTTTTCATTTTTCTTTGGTTCCCCTCTTTTCTTGTGAATTTTCAACATTACTGAAGTTTGATTATACAGGAGTTGTATAACAGTTTCCTCCAAGGTTGGATCATTTCATCCTGTAGGAAGCTCCTTAAGACAGAACATAAGCAACTCAAAACAGTTTCAGGAAGTCCCTGAAACTGACCAAATCCACTGGGCCCCGCCATCCCAGAGTAAGCAATGAAGATTTCCGAGAGTCCTTCTCAGACAAGACAAGCTGCAAAGAAGACTCTGAGAGGACCCAAGCTGCACAGAAGACTCTCCAGCAAACCCAGCTGCCCGAGAGAAGCAGAAACCAGCCCAGCTGCCTGGAAAGATTTAACCCATTGGGACACCTGGGAAGGGCACCCTCCATCCAACCTGTGGAGCTGCCTGCAGGATGTGCAATGTTCTCTAGGGCCCCATCTTTGGGAGCTGTCACTATGCTGAAGTGGGCCTTGTGGATACAGCTGTCTTTGAATCATTTGAGCTCCTGTAAGTAACCCCTTACCCATATTCCTGTAACTAACCTCAGTGAAACTCATTGGTTCACCAAGTTGGACTTTGAGGATATCCATACTTTGGTCTGTCATGGGCTCTCTATCTGGGGTGATTAGACAGGTATGTGTTGTGTCTCCCCAGAAAAATCAGTCACACAACAAAATTAAAATTCTGTTTGAAAACAATAATGAATAAGACCTTGATATTTATAGTTCTTTGCTTTTTTCCTATGAGTTACATGATCTTTAAAAAAATACCTTAATTTTGAACCAATGAATCATACAATCTTGAGATTAGAATGTAAGTGCATGTGTAACTCTCCCACCAATAAAAAAGAAAACTTGAATTTTACTGCAGATCAAGTCACATCCAGAGCAACACAGCTAATTTGAAAATACAAAGAAACACCAAAGATAAATGACCTTATAAATCAAACAATCTTAACACATCTGCAGAAAATTTCACCCCAATACTGCAAAATATCATCTCAGCAGTATGAGGAATAAACTATATTTTAGGATACAAAGTAAGTCTTAGCAAGAATAAAAATATAAATTTCTTTTTATTGTATCTGATTACAATATAAGAAAACTAGAAATTGGTGACAGGAAAAACTATAGAGAATATACAAAAGCATGCAGATCAAACAACAATCTGTAAAGTGATGATGAATCACCAAGGAAATCAGGGAGAAATTTTAAAATGAAAATATTACATACCAGTACTTGTGGGATAAATGCAGTTCTAAAAGCAATGTCTTAAAGATTTGTTTATTTTTGTATTTTGTGTGTATTAGTGTGGGTCTGGTATCCATAGAGACCAGATGAGAAAGTTAGATCCCCTGGAATTGGAATAAGAGATGGTTGTGACATACTGTATGTATGCTAGAAAATGAACCTGCTAAAAGCCACTTCTCCAAGCTCTAAATCCAGTCCTATGGTAGTTTAGACCCATAAATGCTTGCATTAAAAATCAGAGTGATCTAGGTTGTCTTCCTCAGGCAACTCAGATCCAGAAAGACAAATGTGATAACGTACCACTGGTCAGTGAATATTAGCTGATAAGTAAAGGATAATCACAGTCTGATCCACAGATCCAGAGAGGCTAAGTAACAAGGAGGGCTCTAGAAGGGGCACATGGATCTCCCTGGGAAGGGGAAATAGAACAGATTTTGAGGGCAGACTTGGGGTGGGGGGGCATTTGGGCAGCAGTGACTGGAAACCTACTGCAGTGGAAAATTCCTGTAATCTATGAGAGTGACCTCGGTGAGGCCTCCTAGCAATGGGGGATACAGAGTCTGCCCTGGCCATTCTCTGTAACTAGGCAAGGCTTCCAGTGGTGGGACTGGGACACCAACTCAATCACAAAACATTCAACACACACCTATCATGCCTTCAAGATGTGCTAGTAAGTACAATGGTGGCTCAGAGCTTATGGGCATGACCAACCAATGACTGGTCCAATCTGAGGCCCAAACCCAGACAGGGAGACCATGCCAGGCACCAAAAGTTGGATGGCTCAGAGACTTAGGGTAGAGCCAAACACGAATGATAGAAAAAGGAGAAGAGAAGGAGGAAGGAAGGAAGGAAGGCCAAAGTCAATGAAATGATTTCTAAGATATCTTGCTATACTCATAGACCGATGCATCCCTATGGTAGCCCAAAAATGTGAGCTTTTTCTACGTTGTCTGAAGGTCAGTGAGTTTGAGCTTATTTTTGGCTTTTCCAAAGTTGTTGACAACAGGTGTGGCTACAAAACAAGACATCCTGACCTAGGGCTGTGGTTACTTGGCTCACAGAGGTAAGTCCACTCCACCCTGACCAAAAGTCAGAGAATTCAAGCAAACTTCTTCTCCTTCTTTTGAAATAGGAGGTTTGACTTAGGGAGTGGCTGCCTACAGGATTCTTGTTCTAGAGTGTGTTCACTGCCCAAACATCAAATGGCTTTATTCAAGAATTAATGGCTTGATGTCTCAAGCATCAAAACAAGAATCTGTTCTGGTTGTCCTCTGTGTCATGTTAAAGCAGCCTTTTGCATTCTTCTGCCTTTTGTATAGGGATATAAAAGCATATGGAAAATAAACACAGGCGAACTCAGAAGTCAGAAATCCAGCATTCAGGATTCGCTCTATTCTACATCTCTGTGTTTCTTTCTTATCCCTGTTCTTCCTATCTACCATTTCTAATCCTCACACTCTGACCCCGAAAAGTACGAACCTGCCTACCATGGCTAGAAATGCGGCAAAAGTCGCCACAAAATGGTGGCTTACGACATAGCCCAACTGTCATCAGAGAGACTTCCTCCAGCAATTGATGGAAACATGCAAAGACCCACAGCGAAACAGTAGGCAGAGCTCAGGGAATCCTGTAGAAGAGAGGGAGGAAGGACTGTGGGAGCCAGAATAAAAATAAGGAAAAAAATGGAATGCTCTTAGCACTAGAAAGAAGGTTCAATTAGTAAGAATGGAGAGATATTTCAGGGGTTAAGAGTGTGTACTACTGTTTCAGAGACCTACCTAGTTCAGTTTCAAGCACCCAAATCATTGGATGGCTTACAACTGCCTGCATTCCAGTTCCAGGGAACCAATGGCCTCTTCTGGTCTCCACACACAACTGTATTCACACACCCATACTCCCAAAGAGATACATGTACACACATAATTAAAAACAAGAATAAATTTTTAAGGGTGGTGGTGGTGCACGCCTCTAATCCAAGCACTTGGGAGGCAAAGGCAGGCAAGACCAGTCTGGTCTACAGAGCAAGTTCCAGGACAGCCAGGGCTGTTACACAGACAAACCCTGTCTCAAAAAGCCAAAAATAATAAAAAAATAAACAAACAAATCTTTAAATAAAAAATAATGAAGGTTTTATCAGTAATAATACATCTGTACCAAGGAAAATACAGAATTAGGTGACCCTACCGCTGAATTCTACCAAGCATTTAAAAATTAATTTCGGGCCCTGTGGATATCAGTGTGGTGATTTCTCAGAAAATTAGGAAACAATGTTTCTCAAGACCCAGTAATACCACTTTTAGGTATATATCCAAAGGATGCTCAATCATGCCATAAGGACATGTGCTCAACTATGTTCATAGCAGCATTGTTTCTCATAGCCAGAATCTGGAAACAACCTAAATGCCCCTCGACTAAAGAATGGATAAGGAAAATGTGGTACATTTACACAATGGAGTACTATACAGCAGAAAAAAATAATGACATCTTGAAATTTGCAGGCAAAAGGATGGAGCTAGAAAACATCATTTTGAGTGAGGTAACCCAGACTCAGAAAGACAGTTATCATATGGACTCACTCATAAGTGGTATTTATTTATTTATTTATTTATTTATTTTTTGGTTTTTTCAAGACAGGGTTTCTCTGTGGCTTTGGAGCCTGTCCTGGAACTAGCTCTGTAGACCAGGCTGGTCTTGAACTCACAAAGATCCGCCTGCCTCTGCCTCCCGAGTGCTGGGATTAAAGGCGTGTGCCACCATCACCCAGCTATAAGTGGTTTTTAAACATAAAGCAAAGAAAACCAGCCTACTGGCCGGGTGGTGGTGGTGCACACCTTTATTCTCAACACTCGGGAGGCAGAGCTAGGTGAATCCTTGTGAGTTTGAGGCCAGCCTAGTCTACAAGAGTTAGTTCCTGGACAGCTAGTACTGTTATGCAGGAAAACCCTGTCTCGAACCCCCCCCCCCAAAAAAAAAGAAAGAAAGAAAGGAGAGAAAGGAGGGAGGGAGGGAGGGAGGGAGGAAGGAAGGAAGGAAGAAAGGAAGGAAGGAAGGAAAAAACAACTTACAAATCACAATCCCAGAGAACCTAGACAACAATGAGGACACTAAGAGAGACTTACATAGATCTAATCTATATGGGAAATAGAAAAAGACAGGCTCTCCTGTGTAAATTGGGAGCATGGGGATCTTGGGAGAGGGTTGAAGGGGAGGGGAGAGGCAGGGAGGGGAGCAGAGAAAAATGTAGAGCTCAATAAAAATCAATAAAAATATATTAAAAAATTAATGCTGGGGCTAGAGAGATGGCTCATTGGTTAAGAGCACTGCTCATTCTTACAGACGACCTGGGTTCAGGTCCAAGCACCCACGCAGTGGCTCACAACCATCAGTAGTACAGTTCCATGGGATCTAACATGCCTCTCTGGCCTCCTCAGGTACCATGTACACACATGGTGCATATAAATACATATAGGCAAAACATTCATACACATAGAAATATTCAATGCTATCCAATGGAATTCAACAGCATAACAGAAATATTAAACACCAAGTGAGAGTTATTTCCAGTATACCTAAATTCCTCACCATACAGCAATCTATGAGACATGTTATATTAATAGACTAAAGGGGGGAACATAAGATTGTGTTTTTTTTCAAATGATAGAGGATAAAGCAATTGAAAAACATTAATATATATTCCTGAGGAAAACCAGAAATGGGAGGAAATACCAAACACAACAAGGGCTGGCCAAGATTCCAGCAGTGAAGACCAATGCTGCGTGACAAGATGCCCTACCTCACCATTTCTGTCCAACGCCTTGTGACAAGGAGCTCTAGCTGGAGCAATTAGGCAAGAAAGGGGACGTCAAACCAGGAAAAGAAATGACTGCACATATAGAAAACCCTAAAGATTCAATAAAAGTTTAGTAAATTGCAGCACACAGATTAATGCGAAGCTAATTATATTTCTACATGGCAATGAAAAAATTCTGATAATTTAAGATAATGATTTTGTTCACAATAGTATCAATACTAAAATATTTAGAAATAAACTAAGGAGACAAGAAGAAACTTAAGACAATGACTGGGAAAATAACCTTTTACAAACTTCAAAGTTTTTATTTAGTTATGAATTTGTGTCACATCTCTAGAAACACTGACGATACAAACACATCAGTAGCAACGAACAATACAGAAGCATGTAATGATCCAGGCAAGATGCATGTATCACCAGACAGGCAGAAGTCATTCCTTTTACAAATGTGTTAAGAAAAGGTGTTAGTTATATAAGGATTTAAAATTATAATTCAAAGATAAAATTTTAACGAAGTTTATGTAAAAAGGTCATCGAAGTTAGTCTTTTGAGGTTTTCTTTTTTACAAAGACTATCGTTAAAATTCCCCAGGCGTCAGTGAGTGAAGGGTGTTTAACACATGGGCAATTAAAAAAAATCAAAACAAAAGAAAAGCTAGCCTTCCTTTCATGGTGATCAGAGAAGGCCAAATGAAAACAACAATGAAACCCCACTCTTGATCAGAAGACTGCCAAACATTAAATAGAGGAATAATATTGGTACAATCCTGAACACAGTTACTGCCACATGCATTCAGTATGCATTACACTTGGTTTATGGATCAGGAAAGCAAGAGCATTTCATTAAAGGGGGCTGGATGAGGCAGGAGCAGGTGGGAGAGCCCTGGGTGCTATACTCACGGACTGCCTGTAGCCAACGAGGCTGCTGGAGTTAAGAGGACACAGACACTTTCACATGGGAACAATAGATGACATAACCACAGAGCCCACAGGAAATGAAGTGGAAAGCCTCAGACCACTGGCATAGGTTCAGCAACCCCTGATGATGTTTCCACTTCAGTGATGATAACATTCATTACTGGGATGAATAATTCAAATTACTGACAGTGTGCTAAAGGAATCAGGAAAATTCAAGGACTCAAAGAGAAAGTCCCTTTCTAATGAGGCCTAGTAATCTGCTGATGAGGGCCTTATGCTTTAGTGTCAGAGCTTCTCTCTGATGGGAGTTCTTTCAAAGATGGCAACCATTTCTAAGGAGTGGTCCAAGACTCTGTGCTGATCCCATCATCACTAAGTTTGAGACCTATACTACTTAGTTTTTGTCTACTAGAGTCACCTGAGAAGAGAAAACTTCAACTGAGAAATCGCATCCATTATATTGGTCAATGGGCACGCCTGCCCAGCATTTTCTTAACTAAAGATTGGTATGGGAAGGCCCATCCCACTGTGGGTGGAGACCCCCTTGGGAAGGTGGCCCTGGGTTGCCTAAGAAAGGAATGTGATAAAGGCCAGAGGAGCCAGCCACCAGAGCAGTGGTCTCTGCTTCAGTTTCTGCTCAGGCTCTTGCCCTGACCTTTCTCCAGGATGAACTGAGAGCTGTAAGATCCCTAAACCCTTTCCTCCCCAAGGTGCTTTTGGTCAGCAACAAAAAACACAAACTAGGCCAACACCCTCTCTTAGTGCAACAGGGCAACACTTTTCAAGAAGACTGTGAGAAAAATGCAAGCACTAAAGCCACACCCAGATAGCAACTTAGGGCAGATGCAGAGACCCATGCTGCATGCATTAGAGCAAGTCCCACAGGGCAGGGAACCCTGATTGCTCTTTGGGCTGACGAGGGAGGGGGACTTTACCGGGGGAGGGGGAGGGAAATGGGAGGCGGTGGCGGGGTGGAGGCAGAAATCTTTAATAAATAAATAATAAAAAATAAAAATAATGTCTCCGAGGAAACATGGATAAGAATTTTTTGAGAGCCTAGTACACGAAAAGATTTCATCTGAAGAATGTAATCTGCTAAAGCCAAAGCCTATTTGAGGAAAACATTAGGCTATGGCGTTCTGACAGCTCCAAGTACTATCTCCCTGAGACCTTTAACATCTTTTCCGAGCTAACCAGCTGAAGCAGTAAATGGAAATGCACAGTTTTGAGCCAACCCATGTGATTTCAGCTCAAAGTTGTCATAGTTACCAGATCCTCACTAGACACTATTTGTACATTACAGTCTCTATAGCCCAGTGCTTCTCAACCTGCGTGTCGCGACCCTCAGTTTTCTCAGGGTCGCCTAAAACAATCAGAAAACACAGATATTTACATTACATTCCTAACAGTGGCAAAATTACCGTTATGAAGTAGCAACAAACATAATTTTAGAGTTGGGGGTCATTATAACTCGGGGAATTGTACTAAAGGGTCGCAGCATTAGGAAGGTTGAGAACCACAGCCCTAGCTATTCTCTCTCCCAGAAGTCTCTTAGCTGTTCTCCCTCCCAGGAATCAGGCCTTGACCCCAGCTGTCTGCTGTAATCTTGCAGCTTTCCCGGAGCTGAGTTCCCCCCCTCCCCTTTGCAGCTGCAGACAAGGTTAGTCTCCCTCTCTCTCAGACTCCAAAGAACCTTGAATTTTAAATTCCTTTTATCAGCACCTTCTGGATTTCTAGGGTACAGACTAGAATTGTGGTATGGAACTCCCCCTACTGAAAACCTATGAGAGCAGGACACGCCCTTTGTTCTTTGGGAAAGAAAGGGCAGCCTAAGGCCTCCTTAAAATCACATTGCACAGCACTGCATGGTGTAATGTGTTAGCTCCCCTAGGAACCAAAGGGTCTTTTCATTTAGGAAGTCACCACGCTATCCGCTATCCCTGGTGGCTATCTCTCCTGATGAATCTCATCTTTGGACCTGACAGCCCACTCACTCTCCCTCCCTGCAGACATGGCTGCTTGTGGCCTTGATGCCATCATTTTTCCTAACAAAACCCACCTGAAGGGTAATTCATCACTGCTTCTGTTGTGTGACTAAGCTTTTCCTGGGGAGAAGCAACACATACACCTACTCATCCCAGATAGGGAACTCATGACAGAATAAAGCACAGGTACTACCAAAGCCCATCTTGGTGAATCAATGAATTGTTTTTTAATGTTTATTTATTTCATGAGCATTGGGGTATGTCTGTGTGAGGGTGTCAAATCCATCACTTGCAGCTGGATTACAGACAGTGCTGAGCTGCCATGTGGGTGCTGAGAATTGAACCCCAATCCCCTACACAGCAGTCAGTGCTCTCAACCACTGAACCATCTCTCCAGTCCCGAACCAATGAGTTTCATTGAGGTTAGTTACAGGAATATGTGTAAGGGGTTACTTACAGGAGCTCATAAGAAAATAGGAGGCAATGGTAGCATCAGCATTGTAGGTTTCTCTGGAGCATGTTAGGGGACAGAGCGCACACAAAGTGATTACCCAGAAAAAAAGGCAGTGTTGTAAGCAAACCCCAGCCTGAGGTTGAAGGAATCATGTTTGGGAACACTTGAACTATGTGGAGAACAAAACACTAAACAAATGAGAACAGGATCTGATACTATGTGACCAATAGTGACCCCTTCAAAGAATGGTGCTGGGCTTAGAAGGGACAAAGAGCATCCTTATCAGAGCCTTCACACTCAGTGGCCTACTTTGGCTGGAATTAGAATTAATGGGGCACAGGCCATACATCACACCACTGTGGTCAGAAACTACAGAAGATTTAGCCACCCATACATTTTACAGCTCCAATGTGAAATCAAAGTTGACAACCTTTGCAGTTCTTATGTTAATGTGCTTTAATATATTTTGACGTTGATATCTAGAAAAGCCTATAGATTTTTAAAGATTTATTTATTTTTATTTTATATGTATAGATGTTTTGCCTTCATGTATGTCTATGCCCCACTGTGTGCCTGGTGCCCACAGAAGACAGAAGAGGGCATCAGATCCCCTGAAAATGGAGATAACAGATGATTGGGAGTCACCATGTGGGTGCTGGGAATCGAACTCAAGACCTCTGCAAGTGCAGCCTCATTCTTAACCACTAAGTCATCTCT
Organism: Microtus oregoni; assembly: GCF_018167655.1. Taxonomy (NCBI): domain Eukaryota; kingdom Metazoa; phylum Chordata; class Mammalia; order Rodentia; family Cricetidae; genus Microtus; species Microtus oregoni. The sequence continues at coordinate 2,099,447 of NW_024544753.1, forward strand.
CCAGCCACCTATATATTTTTAAATACTTGAAAATGATACAATCTTTGGTGTCATAAATGTTGACAATTAAAAATACACTGTAAACTCTAATGGGAATACCATAATTTAAACTTATGAATATAAATAATTTAAATTCAGAAATGAAAAAGATTGAAGAATTTTACATTGCTTTTCATTGTATTCCAGAACCTCTCTTTGGTATCATTATACATTTTTGATCTCTTTATTGATATCTTCTCTTTGATGAGATATAGTTTTCCTGTACTATATGAGGCATAGTTTTCTTTAGTTTAACATTGTTAAAACTATGTATTTATTTTCATTTAAGAGTGTTTTGCCTGCATGTGTGTATGCTTAGAAACCATGTGGGGGCCTGGTGCCCAAAGAGAAAAGAAGAGGGTACCACCCAGATGCCCAGGAGCTGGAGTTACAGAGGTTCCGGGCTTCTGTGTGTGTGTGTGTGTGTGTGTGTGTGTGTGTGTGTGTGTGTAAACCTAGATCTTCTGTAAGAGCAGTATGTTCTCTCCTGCTGAGCAACCTTTTTAGTTCCCAATATGACATCATTTGATAGCTTATTGGTATCAGTTTGCAAACATCTGTATGGACTATAGTTTTCCTCTATACAGGCCATTTGTTTCTTTATATGTCTTACAATTTTTGTTGACAAGAGATGCCCCATAAGTGGGTCCCAGAAGTCTGACAGTGAAATTTACAGTGCCGGACTACAGTTTTCTTAGATTTGATTGTCACTGTCTTCTGGTTCTTCCTTGTTGGAGTAAAAAGGCATGTATCGTATTTTACATTTTACAGGCACTCATAGTTAAGAGACTTTGGAATTTACATAGACTTTGTATTTTAGGGAGACTTTGGATAATGTAAAGAGTCTGGACTTCTAAAGTATTCAGTTTTTAAAAGATTGTGGCAGTTTTCAAAGTTGGAATGCTTCATATTGTGATATAAAATTAACATGCCATGTTAGGAAGAAACAGGAAAGTTTGGAGTTGAAGAGTGATGTTTGCACAGCTGGCTGACAAGAGGTTAAGTGTGCTGGATAGGTTTTTTTTGTCAGCTTGACACAGACTAGAGTCATCTGAGAGGAGAGGGCCTCAGTTGAGCAGCTGCCTGCATAAGCCTGGCTTATCCATAAGCCTGTGGAGCTTTTTCCTAATGGAAATTGATGTGGGAGGGCCCAGCCCTGTGTGGGTGGTACCACCCCTGGCCTGGTGGTAGTACTTTGAGTAAGCAGGCTGGATATCCTGTGAGGAGTGAGCCAGTCCACAGCACTCTTGCAAGGCCTCTGCATCAGCTCTTGCCTCCAGGCTCTTCCCTAATTTGGGTCCCTGCCCACTTCCTTTGATAAGGATTGTGATGTGGAAGTGTAAGCCCTTTCCTCCCCAGTTCCTTTGGTCACAAGGTGTTTTATCACAGCAGTAGAAACCTTAACTGAGACACAAGCTTTAAGATTTGGGTTGCTTAACAGTCTGCCCCAGGCTTTACTTCCTGATTTAACTGATTCTCAAGTTACCTGGAAATGAGAATCTTCACTGAACATGCTCAACATTTGAAGAGTAAACGGAGACTTCTGGCTTCCCAGAATATATCAGAGCTGTTCAAAGGCATCCTCGATTCAGATTTGCCTTTTATGTTTTTTGGTTTGGGTGGGCAATTGTTTCTCAATATTATGCTACTGACTCAGTTAGCTCAGAGTCCAAGAACTGCCTGTGTTTTGTTTTGGTTTGGGTTTTGTGAACACCTGATGGGAAATGGATAAAGTGAGCTCTGAATGAAGTCAAATACAGATAAGCGCTGTGAGTGAGCTTTTATAGGAAACTCCCAGACAGTTCAAATACTGAGCTTTTTCTAAGAATGGAGCTTTGAAGCATGGTGGCTGCATTGCCGCTGCTCCTGTGGTTGCCAGGCTCAGGTTTATCATGCTGATGGCTGGCTTTCCAGTCCACATCGGAGCTGAGGAGGGACTAGAGCAACAAGACAAGCCACACGGTGGGAAACTGCTATTCTCATCGTGATCACCCACATGACTTGGATAAACGTTTTCAGGCTACTGTCAGCCTGAGTTAATTTTCAAAATTCTGAAAAAAAAAAGATTCATTCTTACTGTTTCCTCTTTTATGGAGAAGAAAATTTCTGAAGGTTCATACTACAGTATTTTTAGATCACAACTACCATTCCAAAAGAAATACTATGGGGTTTATTCTGAGCCACATGACTGACCATGGTCCAGGAGCAATTCCGGCATGAAGGACATGTTCTATCACAGAAATGCATTTCTATTAACCTTTTCTAGTTATGGAACAAAAGAAAACTATGAACCATTTACAAGATACGCTGGTGGTGACATCAGGTCAATAGTTAGGCAATGCAGAGGTATCCGCTACCGGTTTCAGACCCTAGCTTATGGCATCACAGGCTTCAGACGCTATCTTATTCTTAGCGTTTGAGTCACTGGAAGAAAATGGCCTGCCAGGGTAGCACATATTTTCAATGGTTATCTGATAGTCAGGAGGAAGCTAGGGCAGAAACAGAGGTGAGTGATACATGCGCGATAAAGAGGATAATGATCGCCCAAGATGATTTTGGTCCATTATCTGCAACATTCCAACTCCTCACCATCAGGAACTTCTAATGAGAAAGTCTGTAGAATTTGTAACATATCTGTGGCTTTTCCAGGAAACCAACCATTACTACACTCAATCTGTGAGGTGAACAGGGAATCAACAACTGGACTTTAAAAACTAAAATTTCTTTATATAATCCTATGCTACTGATGAATTCTTAAGCTATAACATCAGAAGAAACCCTACCAACTGCATCAGGAAGAGATTTTCACACTTCTAATACCTTAGCTCACAGCTAAATGTATAGATAGTTTTTAGCGTCCGTTACATTCAAAAAATTGTTGTAACACTGAAACAGGAGGAAATGAAGTTTTTGAAGTTTTTCCACTCTAGTTGTGGCCCCAAAATAAAGGAACTTATTTTTCTTTGCTAATTTGTAGCTCCTGGGTTTTTTTTTTGTTGTTTATTTGTTTCTTTTTGTTAAGACTGGAAGTAAGCAGTAACCTTTGTGCTGCTCCTGCATCCGTATTGCTCCTGGTTTATAAAATCAACACAAATAAAGCACTCACCTAAACTGAAATCAGGTTGTTCCTGCTCTAAATTCCTGAATATCAATGCAAAACAGTGGGCAACTCCATGTTACAAGCAGAATTCAGTGCTCGACTTTGCATGGCCAGTACAGAAGCAGGGGGGCTTGAGCACACTCCATTGGATGCATAAGCACCAGCACGGGTCAGCAGTACCAGACTGACAAATGACTTATTCCTAAAAGTCAAACGGAATCATTCTGCAAACTTACTAAAGAAGATTGAGAGGTTAAGGTAGATTAATCTTACTAAATCACCACAAAGGGGTATCCAAACCATGTAAGAAAAACTAGGCCTGAGGACTTACCAAACACACCAGACCAAGGAAGGTGCAACACCCTGACCTGAATCCCATGAGGAAAAGGACACCAGTGTCAAGGTTTCACTACTTGTAGATGATAAGATTTAGTACATAAAACACCCTAAAGCTTCCATCAAAAAACAAAACAAAATTTTAAAAAATCATCTTCGAGCTGATGAACACTTTCAGCAAACTGGCAGGATATAAAGTTAATCTAAAAAAATCAGCAGCCTTCCTATGCACCAATGACAAACGAGCTGTGGAGGAAATGAGGGAAACAATACTACTCATGATTTCCTCAAGAAAATCCCTGGCAGTGTACCTAAACATGGAAGGCACAGACCTCCAGGATGTGCATGATGAAAACTTGGGAACAGCAGAGAAAGAAACGAAAGAAGATACCAGAAGATAGAAAGACCTCCTGTGCTCTGGATTCGAAGAATCAGTAAGTGAGAATGGCTAGACTGCCAAAGGACTCTACTCAATGAATGCTCATCAATATCCCCGTGAATTCCACCAGAACAATCTTAATATTCACATGGATGCACAGAAGAAGGCCTTTAGTCAAAGCAATCCTAAGCCAAGAGTAACAACGGGATATAATGCTTGCAACACTGATGTTCACTGCAGCAATATTCACAGTAGGTAAGTCACGGAAACAGCTTATGTGTCCAACAACAGAGGAATCAACCAAGAAAATGTGGCATACATGCACAATGGAATTTTTTTTCTAACCATAAAGAAGAAAATCCTTTTGTCACTTGCAGAAAGGTGGCTGAAAGATGACTAGCCTAAGTTTTCTCTTACACACTATCCCTCGATTTTACAGAGACACACAAGCATGTATGTATGTAAGCATACTTATGTATGCATATATGACATGAAGGTAGAAGTGAATCTTTAGTATGACAAAGGAGACTGACAGGAGGGGTGGTGAGGAGGGTAAGGAGGAAGGCAGAGACTGTGCCCAGGCTGTAACATATACCTGAATGAGAATGCTCTTAGACAACACATCACCTCGTACAATAATATACAGTACAACAAAAGAAGACACATAGCACTGAGACCAAGGCAGCCTCCCCTGTCTGTCAGTTAACAAACCGATTAGGTACAGAATCCTATTTCCTCGAGGGTTTCAGCTCAGCTCAATCTAGACTCCTGGCAAGGCCTATTCCAACTGTTATCTTGATGCTGTTCTGCACCTCAAATCAGGCCCACGCCTTCTTGGCTCAGTCCTGTGACCTTGTGGCTCAACTTTGCAGTGTCTGCATCAAAGTTCTTTCTGTACTGAAGAATCTTTCCCCAGACTGTCTAGACCACCTCTTTTTGGCCACCAGTGATCCTTCTTTGAGCTCCCCAACAAGTCTGTGGCTTTGTTAACCCTTTGTGACCAATCTGCAACTTACACAGAAACAATTTGTGTGAACTAAGACTTAATATTACTAAATAAAGTTAAATCAAAGAACATGTCTTCCAACAGCCAGACCTCAAGGGAAATTGGGATTACTTGACAAGCTGTTGATACAGTTTGGAATTGTTATTCAACAAATTCTGACACCTGGGAAAGACACAGACATGTCCATCTATGTTTCTGGTAATGGGCACTCATGAGAATGGTCCAATTCTGAGTAATTTTCCACAGCTCTTCTGGAAAGACATTTATTATAGCTAAAGGGCTAATGACCCAAAAGCCTAAAGCTGGTTAAGAACCAGGGCAGGAATGTTGATAGCTACTAACATCTGCAGGCTGCCAGGATGCTGGAAGCTCCCGATAAGGAAGCCTGAAGCTGAGGGGCCTCCTACTCTAAGGACAGGCTGATAGCATCTGCCAGGCCTCTAGGATCTGGGAGGCTCCTGACAAGGGAGCCCAAATGATGATCTGGTCCCATAAACTAAGCAATCTCCCTTGCCCTTCAAGAAGAACATCCACGCTTCTCCTGATAACACCACACAACCTCCACTGATAATTACAGCCCTGATACCATGGGGGAATAGCCCTGCAGATGGACTCTTTCAGCTCAAGAATTCTGTCTGCACATAAAACCCCCATTCTCCATGTACCATGTATGCATGGTCCCTATTCCCATGGAGAGACTGTCATCTCTCATTGTTCTGATTAAAGGACAATCTGCTCCTGTCGAGGGTTGTTTTATTCTTTCTTTGATTTCTATGCCACCTAGGTCAATCCTCATCTAATGGTAACAACGTTTCTAATAGCAAAACACAAGAAATACACTAAGCAAGTTATAAATAGGAAAGCAATAAAATGTAAATTTTCTAGCTATGACTATAATACTGTACTGTAAAATAAAGCTTTATACTTATTTTTAAAAATATTTATTTATTATGTATACAATATTCATGCCTGCAGGCCAGAAGAGGGCACCAGATCTCATTACAGATGGTTGTGAGCCTCCATGTGGTTGCTGGAAATTGAACTCAGGACCTTGGGAAGCGCCATCAGTGCACTTAACCACTGAGCCATCTCTCCAGCCCCCAGTCTCAGGTTTTAAAGCTTTTGATCCTTTTTGAGTTGGTTTTTGTGCAAGGAGAAAGATAAAACTCTAAGTTCACAATAAATAAATATATAAAAAATGCTGGGTAGTGTTTGTGCACACTTTTAAGCCCAGCACAGGTGGTTCTCTGTGAGTTTGAGGCCAACTTGGTCTACAAAGCAAGTTCCAGGACAGGTTCCAAAGCTACATAGAGAAAGGATCTCAAAAACAAACAAACAAAAGGAGAAAAGAAAAAGAACCTATGTTCATTCCTCTGCGAGTAGAAATCTAGTTAGTTTTGCCTGCACCATTTGTTAAATCTTTTTCCAATGTAAAGTAGGCATGTGTTTACTCTAATTCCAGGACCTCTGTTAGACTCCATTTTGTTCTTGTCTATTTATGTCAGTACCAGACTGTATAATTATAATTCTGGAATATAATTTGAGGTCTCTTATTGTAATACCTACAGTATTGTTCTTACCCTTCAGGGTTTCTTTGTCTATTCATAGTCTTTGCTGATTACATGTGGAATCTTGTATTATTTTTTTCTGAGCCTGTGACATGTGACATAGGAATGTTGGTAGGGGTCTGGAGAGAGATGGCTCAGAGGTTAAGGAATGTTGACAGGTAATTGTATTCATCTTGTAAATTAATTTTAGTAGTATGGCTATTTTTCCAGTATTAATTCTGTTGATCTAGGTGCATGGAATATCTTTTCATCATCTAGTATCTTCTGTGACTTCCTTTTTCAATATCTTGATATATTTTGATATTGAAGTCTTTCATTTCTTTAGTCACATGTATTCCAAAATACTTAAATTTTGAATAATTTTGAATGGAATATAAAAATAAAAAGAATACATTGTTGGGTGTGGTGGTACACACCTTTAATGACAGCATTTAGGAGGCAGAGACAAGCAGATAACTGTGAGTTCTAGGCCAGCCAGATCTACATAGTGAGTTTCAGACCTGACAGGGTTACACAGTGAGATACTGTCTCTACAAAAAATAGGAGTACATGAAGTTAGGAGGAAAAGTGGTGGAAGGATATAGTAGCTAGAGGGGAGGGAGTTGGAGGTAAATACGACCAAGATGTTATTTCTGGGTTTCAAGATATGGGCATCTTCTTGTTTATCATCAAGAGGTTCTAGAGGAATGAGATGGAGGAAATCTTTTACCTAATCAATTAGAACGTAATGTTTCAAAATTCTTGGCTCTGGGTTATTGCTAAACATATCCTAGTAACTTTGTTACTGCAATATAATTACCATGGATGTGTATATATGCATTTGCTAAGATTTTAGATCTCTTTCAAAGACAAATACACTCATATTCTCCCTCTCCACCACTCTCTCTCTCTCTCTCTCTCTCTCTCTCTCTCTCTCTCACACACACACACACACACACACACTATAGGTATTTGTCTACTTTGCCAAAAACACTAAAAAAGCATTTAAAGCAAGAGAAAAAAGATCTTGTAGACCCAGAAGAACTATTCCTATACTATATAAAATTTTTGCAGCTGACTGCAGAGCAATCAAATGAGTTAGGCAGAAACCACCTGTTTTAGTCAGGGTTCTCTAGAGGAGTAGAATTGATAGAAAGAATCTCTATGCATATAGAATATATATTTTTTAGAGTAGATTATAGGCTGTAGTCTAGCTAGTCCAACAATGGCTGTCTACCAATGGGAGATCCAAGAATATGGTAGCTGATTCAGTCCATGAGGTTGGCTGTCTAGGCTGGTCATCAGTATATGTTCGAATCCCAAAGAAGTAGGCTGCAATGCCAGGGAAGGAATGGACTTGCTTGCAAGGATAGAGCAAGCAGGCAAAGAGCAAAAGCTTCATTCTTCCATGTCCTTATATAGGCAACCAGCAGAAGATATGGCCTGGATTATTTTCCCATCTCAAGAGATCCAGATTAAAAGTGCATCTTCCCACTTCAAATGATTTAATTAGGAAAAAAAATCCCTCACAGGTGTGCTGAGCCAGTTGGATTTTAGTTAATTCCCGATGGAGTCAAGTTGACAACAAAGAATAGCCATTATTCACCACCCACAACCTCGTATTAGCAGCAGAGCTGGAATGTGAAAGCTTCATTCCTTGTGCCTCAATGCAATACATCTGAGTTCGTGAGCTGATAAAGAAACATTTTGTCTGCTTGAGTGAGTGACTATACAGTTTTCCCATTTTTATTTCTCATAAGTGCTTCAACAGTGGTCCTCAATGGATGCACACAGCAATCAGAATCCAGGACATCATAATTTCTAAGAGCTTGGATCATAAGCTCTTCTCTTTATTGGGTTTGAGCAACATAATAGCATGAACCAAAAGGAAAATATGCAGATGCAGAGCCACAGGTCATTGATCTGGGGGGTTAATTATGCTTTGAAATTCTAGGTAATACAACCATGGAGATTCTGGCTCCTTTCTTCTTAACTAAGTCATGTTCTATCAGAGGAGACACAAGGAGCCAGTCTGTGTGGGGTGTCCACAGAAGTGGGTCTGCCCCAGCTTGACTGAAGGTCAGAGAGTGTAGACCTACTCAGCTCTTTCAAAGTTATTGACAGGAAGTCTGACTTAAGGAGTGGCTACAAACAAGATACCCTGACCTAGGGTGTGGATACTTGGTGTTTTGGGTGTAAGATAGCCCATAGAGGTGGGTCTGCTTCACCTTGAAAAAAGGGCAGAGAATTCAAGCCTATTCCTCCTTCCTTCTTCAAGGAGGCGCCTGGAGGTTTGGCCCAGGGAGTGGCTGTCCACTAAGGTGTGGTTGTTAGTGTACTGTCTAAACAACAGAATACTTAACTAAAGACTATAGTCACTTGGTGTTTCAAGTACTGAAACAAGTAATTATTCTGTTTGTTTTTTGTGTTATGTTAAAGCAGGCTTTTGCCTTCTTCCCCCTTTTTGGATTGGGGTATATAAGCATATGGAAAATAAACATGGGTGTACTCAGTATTCACTGGATAGCCTTCCGGGATCTATCTTAAGTCTTTCTGTTCATATCTGTTTCTCCTACCTAAATTTTCTAATCTACATACCCCTACCCTGGAACGTGTGAGTGTGAACCCCATTGAGGCTGGGCTCGAACAGATGTCAACCCAAAGTGTGGTTACAAGTGTGTTATAGTTCCTTTCTGATTGTGAGTCTTTGCCTGATAGGCGATGAAGTTCCAGTCACCTTCCCAAGTCTCACGAGCATGCCATGTAATAATCGCTTTTGGTAACCTTCCAAACACCACATTTTCAAGTGTTTCACTTGCATCTAGTATGCTTTCAGTTCTGATTTTGAAAATACATAAAAATTGAAATTATTTGAAAGAGCAGAAAGACCAGGAAAATATCAAAATGAAGAATGATAAACTGTTTTAAAAGAAAGATAAAGAGACAGATGGCTCATTTGGAAAAAAAGGTTTCTGTCTACATCTCCCATACCTAACAAAACAGTCTAAAAACACGCTCAGTGTTACTCTCAAGCTAGCTCTGCTAATTTCACTTTTTCAACTTAAGAGGGCAAACAAGGTCAGGTAAAGAATAAGGGTAAAAGTCAACTAGATGAATGTAAAGTATCACACCAGGAGACACAGATGACTCATTCAGGTTTACTTTTTTTGCAATAAAGATCTATTGAAACCTCCCACATTCTGATCATTATTAATTCAAAAGATATAATAGTAGGCAACAAGGCATGGTTCTTGTACTTATGGAGTATACAGATATACAGCAAAGGATAGATTTTAATCAGTTATCCCAAGGGTTATATAATTATGTGACAGGTACTTCTCTTATATTAGTAAGGATTCTCTAGAGAAGCAGAATCAAAGAATGAGTATATATTGTGAAAAGGGATTGGCTTACATGATATGGGCCAGTTATCCAATATGGCTGTCTGGATGCTGGAGAGATTGAGAATCCAGTAGTTGCTCAGTCCACAAGGTCAGGTGCCTCCACAGTCCCAATCTGGTCCTGAAGCCTGGAGGATTCTTGGAGAGTGTTAGTCTTCGGTTTATGTTAGAAGGCTGAAGAAGATGGGTTTTGATGTCAGTGAAGGTGGTAGCAGCAGCAACAGCAACAAAGTAGATGCACTGACCAGCAAGGAGCAAAGGCAGACAAGAAACAGCAGCACTACTTTTCTCTGGGTCACTACTGGAAAGTGACACCCACCCTGGAACAATGAGGAGTCATGTTGCTTAGCTGATTACAGAGCCAATCAAGTTGACAGCCCACAATATTAGTTTCCAGTCCCATAAATCTGAAATTATCATGGTTCATTTCAACTGACAATTAAGAAACACCTGGGTTATCTGTCAATAAAGCATACCTTCCAGTGTCTTAGGGTTTTTCCAGGAAGAATTAGAAAGGACGGGAAGACTGTCTCTGAACTTGTGTGGCACCAACCATGGCCTGGAGTCCTGACCCAAATAAAAAGGGGAAGAGGAGTAGCCCACTGATCTCTGGCATCTTTCCTGATTTCCCAGGATGTGAACAGGCAGCCTTCTGTTGTCAACGACAGGAACTGATGCTGTTGTTCTCATGGTCTTCATGGTACTCTGAACGGGGAATCAAAATAAACCTTTCCTCCCTTAAGTTACATCTTGCCAGGAATTTGGTCATAGCAATGAGAAGAGTAAGAAACTTCATTATCTCTTTACTTTCTTTCAGTTAAGAAAATCTGCATATTTGGTGTCAGAAATGCTAGGAGTGAACATTGCAGGAGTAAAGTAACCTATATAGTGGCTAAATTTCTCCATTTAACTTGAAGGAGTAAAATGCTTCCTCTAAATAGACTGTGAAAATGAATTATATATAGTAAGATTCTAAATACCTTTCATATGCCCATCTTATCATAGTGGCAGGACAGTCGATACACAGCAGTAGTAAAATATCCACACCTCATTTCAGCTTGCATTCCCTATCCCACTCAACACCACACAGAATTGTAGAGCATTCAATCAACTTTCTTCCCAGATTCTTTTTCATAACATATAAACTTATGTAAAACCTGTATGACCCTTTGCCATTCAGATCTTTGGGGGTAGGGGCTGGAGAGATGGCTCAGCAGTTAAGAGCACTGACTGCTCTTCCAGAGAACCTGGGTTAAATTCCCAGCACCAACCTGGGAGTTTACAAATCTGGATCCAGGGGGTCTGACACCTTCATACAAATGCACACAAAGATAAATAAATTATATATTAAAAAGATGTTTGGGAGTGATCACGTGTTTGTTTTTAAATTTGGTGAATTTGAAGGATTTGTTTATAATTCCAGTAGAGATACTTAGAGATACTATGTGAGTACTTGCACTGATGACACAGGCAGATCATGAAAGCAAATTGGAAGGCTTCATATACAATGGAATTTAAAGCCTTTGAGTTTGTTTATGCAGAATATACAGTGAAAGGAAAATAAATAAGCTTTTTTTTTTAAAAACCTTCTTGGTTAGGGTTTCTGTTGCTGTGATTAAACACCATGACCATAAATAACTTGATGAGGAAAGAGTTTACTTCCTTTTGACTTTGACATCACATCCCAGCATTGAAGGAAGTCAGGGCAGAAACTCAAGACAGGAACCTAGAGGCAGGAGCTGATGCAGAGTCCATGGAGGAGAGCTGCTTACTGGCTTATTCCCTGTGGCTTGCTCAGCCTGCTTTCTTATAGCAGCAGGATCACCAGCCCAGGAGTGGTTCTTCCCACATCAATCATTCATCAAGTAAATGCACCACAGGTTTGTCCATAGGCCAACCTTAATTCTCAATAGAGGTTTCCTCATGTCAAGTGGCTGTAGCTAGAAACGAGACACTAGCCCAAGAGGCAGGGACGGAGAGATAAAGGAATAGAGTGTTCTAAAAAAGGGAGTATGGAAACAGTGCCAAGTATTGTCTTCATAGTCAAGTACGACGAGTAGAGAACGTGTCCATTGGCTTTGGAACATGTTCCGCATTGGTGACGTTAATAAGAACTGTTCTTGTAGAATGATGAGGAGAGACAGCAGATTGGAATAGGCCAAGAAGTGAATGGGAGCTTAACAAGGTTTGGCTATAAAAAGAAGAGAGTTAAGATAGTCCTTAGGGGAGAAAGTGGAATCTAAGTAAATCTTTTACCCCACAGATGGGACTTAAGTAGGTGCTCCAGGGAGAAATGGAGCTTTTCTTACACTGGTGACTATGCACGAGACCCCTCTCAGTGTAGGTCTACAAAACGAAAGGCTGTTCTACAGTATGACATTAATTACACGACATTTTTCAAAAGGAACAGTTGATGCTAGAGAACTGAGCAGGAGGTACAGAAGGAATGACCCGAGGGAGGGGTTGACTAGAGGAAACCATCCTGCATGATACTGTCCTTTTATATTTGTCAAAGCTCATAAATTATATAAAACCAGTGAATCCTAGTTTATCACTGTCAACTCATGGATTTCAATAAATGTTCCATACATTGGCACACTGCTGCTGGTTGCTTAAACTAGAGGGCTTCCAGGATATCCAGGAACTCCTTGCCTTATGGGGATTGTAAGATAAACCTAAAAGTACTTTGGAAAAAAAACTGTCTGCTTACAAAAGTCCTTTACCAAATGCCTTGTGACAGTTATTTGTATGGTGCCCATTCAGTGTCTTCTCTATTAGTTACTTGTGTCATCTGTAGCTCAAAACCTTTGGAGATGGTTTTCAGATTAGTATAACATAAAAGTAAGGTGTGCTGGTGGTTTTATGTCATCTTGACACAAGCTAGAATCATCTGGGAAAAGAGAAATTTAACTTAGAAAATGCCTTACCAGAATGGTCTGTGGTGAACTCCCTTGCCTGATGATTGATGTGGGAGGGCCCAGTTCAATGGGGCAGGACTATCCCTTGGCTGGTCCTGGGTATTTTGAGAAAGCAGACACAGCTAGCCCATTAGCAGCAATCAACTGTGACCTGTGCATCAGCTTCCAGCTTCTTTCTGCTTCCTAACTGCTCCATGGGACTATAAGCTGAAACAAACCCTTTCCTCTTCAAGTTACTGTCAGTCATAGTACTGGTCATAGCAACATTAAAGTTACTATAAAAGCAGGGGTCTCAACTCTTCCTAAAAACACAATGCAGTGACGCTGAGCCCATCCTGTTATATCAAAGCACTAGTCACAAAAAGCCCCCTTTTCTGGTATCTGTCCAATAGCAACTCAAGGACATGCAGGGAAGAAACCCTAGTAAGTACCATGAACAGCACACTCAAGCACAGTGGTTGGCCAGAGACAACCAGTCAACTACAAAGCCTGTCTTGCATAGTCTCTGAAAGTAATGATTTCCTGGACATATGTGGGCTTGTGTAGGATTACTTTCCATTCTGTGGTCCTTTGGAGCAAGCCATTTAAGTTGAAGCCACATGTTGATATGTGCTCCTGGCAAGAAGAGCTACCATGCTGCTGTGGCACCCTCTATTTCACTGATATGGCCCTCCACAGAGATGGCAGGAATAAGCAGCAAAATCTTCCATACACCAAACTCTCCTCCCATATCCTAAAGCTAAATCTACTCCATGGCAAGATAGATGAATATATCTAGCCTACTGTGCCCTAAAATGTACATTTTCTTCTCAGTTCTATTAATTTTAAGAAAATAACTAACAATAAACTGTATGCTTTTATACCTCCTCAAATTACCTGTTCATCTTTTTCAGTGACTATTTCAACCAACTCATGATGAGAAATCTTGAATTAGCAACTAGTCATTTCGCCCAGATGTACATTTGAATTATTCAAGAGAAACTACTTTCCCAATTGAAAAATAAACACAATATCCCACCTTCTTTCCCCCTACTTATTGTTAAAGGCAGAAACAGTGAGGCACCCAAAGGAACATTTTTCCTTTTACAGATTTAAGATTGCTAAGACTTTCTTTAATGGTGGTCTATGCATTCTACAGTTGGCCAGTTCATTCCAGATATAGAAGCTTGTAGCAAAATTGACTTTATTATATTATTATTATTATTATTACATCCCTTCTCAAGTTTCTTTACAGAAAAGCATGTTATTTAATTTGGGGATTCCATTTACCTAATGAAAAGTTAACACTTCTTAATTTCATGACTAGATTCTGGCCAATGAGGTGGGAATGGTGTATGTGTGTGTGTGAGAGAGAGAGAGAGAAAGGAGGGAGGGAGAGGGAGAGGGAAAGGGAGAGGAACTTACCGAAATTCTAAAACATTCTGTTCCCCAAAGGATGGTCATGATAGCTACAGTTTAAATGGTGATATTGAACTATAAGGTGGTATTTTTTAAAAAGAATATTAGCAAGGCAGTGGTACTGCATGCCTTTAATCCTAGCACTTGGGAGGCAGAGGTAGGCAGTTCTCTGAGTTCAAGGCCAACCTGATCTACAGAGCGAGTTCCAGGACAGGCTCCAGGGCTACAGAGAAACTCTGTCTTGAAAAACAACACAAAACAAAAAATGAGTATCAAAGCCCACGAAACGTCAGGGATGGCTCACTGGGTTAAGTGGTGCTATGTAAGATGAAGGCTTGAGTTCAGATCCTCAGCATTCATGTTAAAGTCAAGGGTAGTGACAGTGTCTATAATTCTGAGCTGGGAATGGGAAGATGCAAGCAAATCCTATGTGACTTGCTGGCCAGCCAGTGACACATCCTGTCTTAAATAGTAAGGTTGGGGCTATGTGAATGCATGGAAATTGCTGGCTACAACTGAAGGGCCTGGTTTAAGCATTCATTGAATATATAAACTATAAATTTCAATATTAAATCATTTGAAGTGGGAAGATCCACATGTCCTCTGGATCACACATTCTGATGGAAGCCTATATTATAAGGGCATGACTGCTTTTCTCACTTTGCTGGTAAGTCTATACCTTCACTGGTATTGGAGCCTATTTGGGATTCCCGCATATGTCGAGAAAAGAAGAGTGAGACATTCAGCCTTATGGACTGAACAGCTACTGGATTATTAGACTTTCTGTTCATAGCCTCCCTTCTTTGGCCAACTGGAACACAGCCTTAAGCCACTCTAATAAATACATACATATACATATATATTAGATAGATAGATAGATAGATAGATAGATAGATAGATAGAGCTTCATTCTATCAGTTCTGTTCCTCTATAGCAGTAGTTCTCAACCTTCTAAATGCTGCGACCACTTTAAACATTTCATGTTGTGGTGATCCCTCAACCATAAAATGATTCACTGCAGCTTCATATCTGCAATTTTCTACTATTATGAGTTATAATGTAAATTTCTGATATGCAGGATCTCTAGTATGCAACCCAAAGGTGTCATGACCCACAGGTTGGGAGCCACTGCTCTAGAGCAACAGAAGTGTAAGGATGATTTTTTTAAAAAAAGATTTATTTAGTGGGATGATGCTGGTGCACACCTTAAATCCCAGAATTTGGGAGGCAGAGGCAGTTGATTTCTGAATTCAAAGGCAGCCTGTTCTACAGAGTTAGTTCTAGGACAGCCAAGGTTACACAAAGAAACCCTGCCTTGAAAAACCAAGGTCAATAATTTTTTTTTTGATTTTTCGAGACAGGGTTTCTCCGTAGCTTTTGGTTCCTGTCCTGGAACTAGCTCTTGTAGACCAGGCTGGCCTCGAACTCACAGAGATCTGCCTGCCTCTTCCTCCCGAGTGCTGGGATTAAAGGCGTGCGCCACCACCGCCCGGCGGTCAATAATTTTTTTAAAATTTATTTATGTACCTTATGTATATGGGTGTTTTGTCTGTATGTATATTTGTACACCAGGAGAGGGCATTAGAACCCATGGGTCAATAGCTTGTGAGCCGCATGTGCTTGCTGGGAACTCAGGACCTCTGGAAGAGCAACTGGTGCTCTCAAGTGCTGAGCTGCAAGACGAATTTTTTAAGTAATCTACAAAAGGCTTTACTGAAGCTTGTCCTAGAAGCTCGTAGAGTACAGAGCTATGTGTGAACTCTTTTACAAACTTACAGACAAATGCATTTGATTATCCTAATTGACTAACTGTGGCAGGCAACTGATTTGGTGACTCTAAATAAAACTTTAGACAATTTGTGGAAAATTTGGAAAACGATGACACTGGTTTATCCTGGATAAACTGACAAAAGGAAAGAATGAGCTCCATGATGAAATTAACTGATTTCTACCATCTCAGAATATTGTGAAAGACAACAGTGAATTCAGTGATAAAATAAACTGGTTCAGAATGGTCATAAACAGTCTTATGATTTCAAAATGTGCCCTGGAAAAGGATGTTTTCTTCAGCAGACAGAGCACAAATTGTGGAAAATCAAACCAAGGCCCTCAGTATAAGAATGCTGAATTACAGCAAAAATTCAAACCTCAACCTTGGAGGGTGTCAGCAATTACAGTAAGGTTACTGGTTAAAAATAGGATTATATAACTTGTGATGAGGACATGGGAGGACCCCACTGAAGTTGAGAACTCTGAATCTTTAGATACTCACCCGAGGAAGTCCTCCCTCTGTCCTCAGCAGATGCACTCTCAATCCACCCCTGAAATACTGCCCTTTCTGCTTTGATTGAGGAAATCAATCCCGAGCTGTCCTCTAAACCAGCAGTGACTTTCACTGAAGGTGATGGCAGGCAAGACAATACTGTTGTCCCTCAGGACCCAGAAACAGTTGCCTCTAGACCTATAACCAGACTCAAGGCAAAGCAGGAGCCTAGAGGGGAGGTAGAAAGTGTAGTGCAGGAGGAGATGCACTAAGCTACTAGAGAGCTTAATGAGTTTGCTGTTTCATTCAAGCAGAAGGCTGGAGAATACGTGTGGGAATGGATTCAAAGGGTGTGGGATAATAGTAGAAGGAACATAAAACTAGATCAGGCTGAGTTTATTGATAAGGGGCTACTGAGTGGAGATTCCAGGTCTAATATAGAAACTTAAATAGTTAAAAAAAAGATGCCAGTATTTGATGGGTAGGCTGAAGCTATTGTCAAAAGATGACCTACTGAAAAGGAGTTGGAGATGCCTGGTATCCCTTGATTTAATGTTGATGAAAGGATTTTAAGACTCAGGGAAATTGCAATTGTAGTGTTGGTATGCTTTGTAAAGCTCAATCTTCACAATGGGAAGAAGGCCCAGAAGACATGGCCTTCATGAATCCTGTATGATGCAAAATGGTGAGGGGGTACCAGAACATCTGAAGAACTTCGCTGTCGCCGTTTTCCTTGTGCCATACCTTAGTTAGGGCTGGATATGCTGCTGCTCAGCTGAATGAATTAAATGCAATGAGTTTAGTTGGGCCCTGAAGTAGCAGGGGCCAGGTGGCAGTATTGAATTTCCAGAGACAAGGTGACCATAGTTATTGTAATGGGCAGCATAGACAATGCAATGTCCATAATAGCCTGACATAGGCAATGTGGTTTTTATGGAGGCGTGACCCATATATACCTTTGGTACTGGCTAATAAATCATGGTGTTTCCAGACATGAAATAGATAGGCATTCTGCATTTTTGTTTGATCTGTATAAGTGGGGAAAACTCAAACAAGAAAGGTTCCATTGGATTGTGGCAAAAGGGAATCTCAGACTGTAACCCAATTTCAAGACTTGAGCCAGTTTGGAGACCCAGAATCCCTTGAATGAAGGGACGGCTAGGTTCTCCTGACGTAGGAGCTTGATCAATTCTGTCTGAGTTTAAATGTTAGCCTTTCTCCAGTCCTTTCCCAAATAACCTATGGCCTTTACAAAATATAACTGTACAATGAGGGAAAAGAAACAATCAGACTTTGCAGGATCTGTTGGATACTGATTTTGAATTGACAAATTCCGGGAGACCCAAAGAAACACTGTGGCCCTCCACTTAACGTAAGGGATTGTGGAGGTCAGGTGATTGATTAATGAAGATTTGGCTGAAGTCAATCTTACAGTGGGTCGAAAGGTTTCCAGAACTCATCCTGTGGTTGCTTCCTCAGTCTTATAATGTGTAATTGGGATAGATATACTTAGAAGTTGGCATTGGTTCCTTGACTGTGGAGTGGGGGCTATTAGAGTTGGAAAGGCTAAAGGGAAGCCTTTAGAGTTGCCTCTGCCAGAGAAAATAGTGAATCAAAATTAATATGGCATTCCCAGAGGAACTGCAGAGATCAGTGCCACCATCAAGTACTTGAAAGATGCAGGAGGATGGTTTCCACCACATCTCCCTTTAACTCTCCTATCTGGCCAGTGCAGAAGACAGATGGATCGTGGAGAATGACAGTTGATTGTTGAAAACTCAATCAGGTAGTGACTCCAATTGCAGCTGCCATACCAGATATGGTGTTCTTACCTGAGCAGATTAACACATGTCCTGGTACATGGTTAGGAGCTATTCATCAATAAATGCTCTTTTCTGGTACGTGTTCATAAGGACCACCAGAGGCAATCTGCTTTCTGTTGGCAAGGCCAGCAATATAAAACTGCAAAGTTTTATGTCAATGATATATCAACTCTCCAGCTGTGTTACAACTTAGTTCAAAGGGATATTGATTGTCTTTCTTTTTCACAAAGCCTCACATTGGTTCACCATATTGTCAACATTGTGCCAATTAGACCAAGTGAGCAGGAGGTAGCAACCGCTTTGGAGTTGTTGGTAACAAATAAATGCATCAGAGGATGGGAAATAATCCAACTAAAATTCAAGGGCCTTCTATCTCAGTGAAATTCTTTGGAGTGCAGCAATATGGGGCATGCAGAGATGTTCCTTCTAAGGTGGAAAGGATGGCCCCTCCCACCACCAAGAAAGAAGCACAACACTTACTGGGCCTATTTGAATTTCGGAGGCAGCACATTCCTCACTGGGGTGTTTGTTACTCTGGCCCATATACCAAGTGACTTGCAAAGCTGCTATCATTGTGTGTAGCCTGGAACAGAAGGCTCTTCAACAGGTCCAGGCTGTTGTGCAGGCCGCTCTAGCACTTGGGGCATATGATCTGGCAAATCTGAAGGAACATGAGCTGTTAGTGGTACATTGGGAAGCTGTTTGGAGCGTTTGGCAGGCCCTTACAGGTGAATCACAGGAGAGACCTTTGGGATTTGGGAGCAATGCTCTGCCATCTCTGAAGACAACTCTTCTCCCTTTGAGAGACAGACAGTTCTTGACCTGTTATTTTTCCTCAGTGGAAACTGAATGATTGACAATGGGCCACCAAGTTACCATGAGACCTGAGATGCTCAACATGAGCTGGGTGTTATCTGACCCACCAAGTCACGAAGTAGGATGTGCACAGCAGCAGTCTATTATCAAATGGAAGTGGTATGTATGTGATTGGGCCTGAGCACATCCTGAAGGCACAAACAAGTCACATGAAGACACCACCCAAATGCCTATGGTTTCTACTCTTGTTACAATGCTGCCTGCTGCCAGGTATGCACCTTATAGCCTCATGAAATGTTCCTTAACATCAGCTGACTAAGGAAGAGAAGACGAAGGCATGGTTTACTGATGGCTTTGTACATTATGCAGGTACCACCCAGAAGGGGACAGCTGAAGCATTACAACCCCTTTCTGGGGCAACCCTGAAAGACAGCAGTGAAGGGAAATCGTCACAGTCGTCAGAACTTAAAGTAGCACACATGATCATACATTTTTTTTTGGAAGGAAAAATGGCCAGATGTGTGATTGTTCATTGATTCACGGGCTGTAGCCAATGGATTGCCTGGATGGTCAGGGACTTGGAAAGAACATGATTGGAAAGTTGGCAAGAAAGACCTCTGGGGAAGAAATATGTGGACAGATCTTTGCAAATGGGAGAAGGATGTGAAGATACCTGTGTCCCATGTACATGCTCATCAAACGTGACTTCTGTAGAGGAGTTCAATAACAAAGTGGATAGGATGACCTCTTCTGTGGACACCAATTAAGAGAGTATCAGTGGTTAACATATTTAAAAAGAATGCCCTTAGGGGACATTGTCACTTATCCTAAATTTTATTATTCATTTGGGGTTGTATGAGGGATATAATGCTAGGCATAATTATGACCTGGTTAAATATATAATACCTTAACAATTATACATGAAATAGTTTTATCATGATAGGCATAATTATGATCTGGTTAGATATATGATGTATTAACAATTGTATATGAGATAGTTTTATTATGCTAGGCAAAATTAATGTTTTCATTTGTAAATAAAGCATAGCAAAAGGAGATGATTGTGTATCAAGTTGACACGGGATGGATTGTGAGGGCTTATTTTTTTGGTTGTTAACTTGACTCCATCTGGAATTAACTAAAACCCACGTGGCTGGATAAACCTATGAGGGATTTCTTTCTTTTCTTTGTTTTTGTTTTTTTGTGACAGGGTTTATTTTGTGTAGGCCTGGCCAACCTGAAACTCACTCTGTATGTAGACCAGGCTGGCCTCAAGCTCATAGAGATCTACCTGCCTTGGTTTCCCGAGTGCTTGGATTAAAGGTATGAGCCACCACTGCCCAGTGGGGAATTTTTTCTTAATTAAATCATTTGAAATGGCAAGACCCACTTTTAATTCCGATCTTCTGAGGTAGGAAGATCCACCTTTAATCTGGGATATGTCTTCTTCTGGGAGCCTATGCCAAGGACATGGAAGATGGGAGCTTGCTCTCTTGGCCTGCTTCCTTTCTGTCGCAGAGTCACACTCAGACCCTTTAGCCATCTATCACAATGCCCATGAGAAGTCATTTCCATTTCTGAGGAGCTACTATTTTAAATATCTTCCTAATTCCTTTTATCTCTACTCACTGTTTACTTGGTTCAAGACTAAATGTGAATGTCTAGGCTTCATGTCACCTGAGTGAAGATTGGTATACTGGAATATGCAGATATGTCTCTGTTCATGCATGACATAGCACAACACAGTTCCCAACTCCCTTTTCAAGTTGGGTCTCCTGCAGGTACTTGGTCTCAGACACCTCTATTAACCTTGTTGCTCAAGCTGAAAAACCTGAGCTTTTACCTGATTCTTGTTGGGCACACCTCATTAACAACTCCTTTTGGCTCTAAGAAACTAGCTAGAATCCTTCGAATTTTCATTATTCTGGCCCCAAATTCCAGATTCTTATCTGTTGCTACAAATGCCTACACTTCATTCCTTCTCTCTCCAGTCTGATTTCTAGCAGCAATCATTTTTTCAAAGTATGATATCAGTCCTCAGCCTAAAACCCTTCCAGTGGCTTTCCAACATTAATGGGAATAAACACCAAATTCTTCAGTTACCTAGCATGCAGTGGTGGTGCACGACTTTACTACTCCCAGGACTCCAGAAGGCAGAGGCAGGTCAACGTCTGTGAGCTTAAACCAGCCTGTTCTACAGAGCTGATTCCAGGACAGTGAGGGCTGCTACACAGAGAAACCCTGCCTTGAAAAACAGAAAGAAAGAAAGAAAGAAAGAAAGAAAGAAAGGAAGGAAGGAAACCCTGATACTCTCCTCTCTCACCCACTTTTACTTTCTAACCCACATTGGAGCACAGGACTGAAATCTCAAGGTCCAAATCAGGAGCAGAAGGAGAGAGAGCACGAGCAAGGAACTCAGGACCGCGAGGGGTGCACCCACACACTGAGACAATGGGGATGTTCTATTGGGAACTCACCAAGGCCAGCTGGACTGGCTCTGAAAAAGCCTGGGATAAAACCGGACTCTCTGAACATAGCGGACAATGAGGACTACTGAGAACTCAAGAACAATGGCAATGTGTTTCTGATCCTACTGCACGTACTGGCTTTGGGGGAGCCTAGGCAGTTTGGATGCTCAACTTACTAGACCTGGATGGAGGTGGGAGTTCATTGGACTTCCTACAGGACAGGGAACCCTGATTGCTTTTCGGGCTGAGGGGGGGTGACTCAATTGGGGGAGGGGGAGGGAAATGGGAGGCGGTGGCAGGGAAGAGACAGAAATCTTTAATAAATAAATAAATTAAAAAAATTTTATCATATATGCTTGTGCACACACATGTGATGGTCACTCATGGAGATCAGAAAACAACTTTGTGGAGCCAGTTTGCTCCCTCTTCCTTTACCTGGGTTCTGGGGACTGAACTCAGGTTGCCAGGCTTGTTTGGGAAGCGCCTTTACCTGTTAGGCCATCTTGCTTGCCCCCAATTTTAAAATAAACTCACCATACTGTCTCATCTAACTTCTCTCGCCTCCCATCTAGTTATGTTAACCTTGCTGCTACTCGACTAGTATTTCAAGAATCCTCCCAAAACATAGACCTTATACTTAATTATTCCCTCTGCCTGGATAATGCTTCCCTAAGGAATGTCTTTATTCAAATATCATTTCATTAAGGAGGTTAATTCTGCTTTCCCTAACGAAATGCATCCCTGTTATTTGTTTCTGTCAACTCGAATGGGCATAAGTTGTACAAATATATCATGTCCATGACCCTGTTTTTGTATTAAAATAACAGTTGAATTGGTAGACTGAATAAAGCAGATTGGCTCTCTAATGTGGGTGAGCCTCATCTGATGAAGATGAACACAAAATACGGGATGATCCTTCTGGCAGCAAGAGACCGGCCTGACTGACCTAAGTGGGGATAGCCATCCTTTCTCTTCCTGTTTTACACAACACTGGCTTTCTTGGGCCAGTATTTACATTTGCCAGCATTTGGACTAGATCTTACGCAACCAATCCTGTTGTTTCCCTAGCTTTTGTATTAGACAGAAGGTTAGGTATTTGAGTCTCAATGGACTTTTATGTTGGACCCCTTCTTCATAGTCAACAACTTGGAAAATAAAATATCCAGAAAAATTATCAGGATTTTAATAGTTGTCAGGAAAATTGGATCCAAGTCATATCCCTCACTGTATAAAAAGTTAAACAGATAACTTTTTAAACCTGGTGCCAGGACCCCTAAACCTTATGTGATTACTGATAAAGAAGGATGTGTCATTCCCCGTCTAGGAAGACATAAGCTGTGGTGGTTTGAATGAGAATGGCCCTTATAGGCTCATGCTTGAACACTTAGTCCCCAGTTGGTGGGATTGTTGGGAAAGATTAGGAGGAGGTGCTTTGAAGCTCTCAGGTGCTGCTCCATTCAACATGCATGTTGCTTGCTGTCCATGCTGTCCTACCATGATAGTCATAAAGTCAAGGAAATAAAATGCTTCCTTCTATAAATTACCTTGTTCATAGTATTTTATCACAGCAATGAACAAGCAACTAATATATAACCCAAACAAGCCTATCAGTCACTTGGACAGGACAAAATCCCTCAGGAATAGCCACTTATTCTAGAGAAATACTTAAAATATAGTGTTTCATCTGCCTAAATTGCATATCAAGGTTGAGTCTCCCCGGCCATTGTTTGTCCTTGCCCCATGACTGTATACTCTAAACTAACTTTGTCTTGTCTGACTTTGACACTACACTTTGTGTTTTGCCTGAATTCTTTTGATGGAGATAATAAGGGTCTGGGAGATAAAAAGAGTCCAGACCAAGATCCTTGATACATGTGAACTCAGACTGAGACATGATTGGTTGGCTATTCTGTGTCTCATTTGCCAACTACAGATCCCTGGGATTTCTCAGATTTCCATAATCACATGAGCCAACCCCTATATTTATGCACTCATGCGCACAAGCGCCAGCATCCACACACATACCCAAGACATCCCACCTCTTTTTCTCTTGAGAAGGCCCAATATATTTTCATTTATTGCTTTAACGGGTTATCAGGAATTTGGTAGCTTGACATAATAGAAATTTATTATAGTTTTAGAGGTCAAAAGAACGATTTGTTTCATAGGGCTAAACTCCAGGTGTCAACATGGCTATTTTCTTCTTAAGGCAGCTGGGGTTCTAGAAGCCATTTCATCCCTGTCAGTTCCTAGTGGCTCCACAATAGGCTTGTGGCGACCTGCTTTCACCTTTTAAATTTTTTTATTGATTATTTGGGAATCTCACATTATACACCCCAACGGTGCTCACCTCCCTGTCTTCCCATGTCTGTCCCCCACCCCCACCTCTTACCCTGCCTCTAGGAAAAAACAAATCTGTTTTGTGCTGTCCATATATCACTGGTGCATGGTCAAATTCCTAGTGGCCACCTGCTTCCAATTTTAACAGTGATTTTTAGTCTTTCTCACAGTCTCTTTTGGTACTGATTGTCCTGTCATCCTCACCCAAATTTAAAGTGTCCTTATATGTGGTGCTACATGGATCATGCAGGAAAATCTTACTTCATTGAAAGGCAGCTGATCAGTAGCTTTAATTATGTAGGTAACCTTAATTTCTCCTTGCTAGGTAATATATGAACAAATTCAAGGAATTAGAAGTGGGTAACTATACTGCCTACCTCAATGCCTTCCTCCAACACTGTTGTAATTTTCTTCATAGTACATTTGTCTCCCAATAAAACATACATAATTGGTTACTGTCCAATTCCTTTATTTAAATAAAGAGCCCATGGGTTCAAGGGGTTTGTTTTGTTGACCCCTGTGTCTCAGGCTCTGAAGGTATTATTTGAACCATAATAAATTGTGGACTAAATTTCTGACTAAAATAATAAGGCTTGCAATTTTGTTAGTAAGCATTCCTGCTTCAAAGAGAAGTCAGGAATTTAAGTAGGAAATCATAAAGCTCTGTTTTGCAAAGTACTGTTTTTGGAGACCTAAAACAGATACACATCCCTCCTTTAAAGGGGCTCTAGGGAAACAGAGACTATAATCCTTCACAATAGCAGTTAAGGGAAAACTTAAATATTGCAAAATTGTCCTGGCACTCAGGGATTTTACCAGTTATACCAGCACTGGAAATTTTCTATCAAGATCAGGTCAGGATTACTAACATAGATTTTCCAACTGCTGTCAATCCATAAGGTATAGATAAGTTATTTTTTAAATATTGATTTCACATAATTATTCTGTGCAGTAGCTTTTTGTGTTTTTCGTTTTACTATAAAATTCATATATCACAGATATCAGACATTTAAAGTCTTTTCTAGTACTTGGTGCTAAAATTCTGGCTACATTCTAAATTTTATTTTAAACTTTTTTCCAATAAGCAAATTCTCTTCTCTAGAATAAATGAAACTTTAAACTCTTAGTGTAAAATTCGAGATATGAGAAAAAGAAACACAGACACTGAAATCCCTAACAGCAAACATTTATTTACAATCCAAGTTAAGGAATGCATATATTTATATATGTGTGTATATACATACACACACACACACACACACATATATATATATATATATGATTTTTTGAGACAAGATCTTGATATATATATATATATATATATATATATATATATATATATCCCTGGCTGGTCTAGTCCTCCCTATGCAGACAAACTGGCCTCAAACTTGCAGCAATCCTCTTGTCTCTACTTCCCAAATGCTGGGATTATAGGCATGAGCTACCATGCCTGGCTGAGTCACGGAATATTTTTAATGCATGCTGAGAAAACAGTAATACTTCAAACTTACATGTATATATTTGATAATGAATACAAGAGGATGCTTGGAAGGACTTTGGCATACACTATTTAAAGCAGGTTATCGGAACACAAACACCATTAGAATCATGTTATCAGAACACTTACATATATCACCTACATATATGTTACACCAACTTCATGGACACCCCATCTTCTAACTCCTCACTGGCTATTTGAATAAATAGCATTCAAAGTTAAATGGTAAGACTGGGGAGTAGAGAAGAAATACAGAAGTGTTAAGCATCACAATATTTTAGAGTCTACATTTATGAATACAACAATAAAATTAAGAAACAGTGTTTCAATTTTAGTGTGGGAAACAATATTCGGCAATGCTTAGTGCATGAGAAGACACTGTTTTGGTCCATCCACTCTTTCCAGCTTTTCAAAGTGTTTCCTGGCATTGCGGATGTTGATCAGAGTAGCTGCAGAAGCTGAGGGTGGGGAGTGGGGAGACACCCAATAGATTAAGAAGAGCAGTCAAAAAAGCAAATAAATTAAAAGATCCAAATCCTTCAGTGTATGCCAGAGAAACTTACAGGAGCAGGAAGCCTTAAGTTATGAAGATTTCATATTTCTAAAGCAGATTTTCACATATCCTAAACATAAAATTTCACAATCTTTTGGTTTGAGACTAATAGAATAGACCTCAAGAAATATCTGATGCTACCTTTAAATATTAACATAAAATAGATAAAACCAGAAGACAGATAATGTAAACATGTGGGAATATTCTGGAAACACTGAGAACCTTTAGTCTAATGGTTGTAGCAAACATGGCTTCCATGACATGGAAATAAAAAATACTACCCCCTAATGCTCATAACAGAAATATACAGCCGTGGAACATGGAGTTCACCTTTAATAACTTAGAGGTTACATGGCTAGTATTTTAAAAGTTCTGGGATCCGGGTTCTTTTTTTTTTTTCAAACTCCGCAATTAGTAATTTGCTGTGATAGTCTGAATGTAACTGGCTCCCATAAGCTCACAAGGAGTGGCACTCCTGGGAGGTGTGGCCTTTTTGGAGGAAATGTGTCACTGTGGAGGCAGGCTTTGAGGTTTCCTATGCACAGGAAACCACCTAGTCAACTTCCTGCTGTCTTCTGGTCAAGTTTAGCCAGCTCCATGTGTGCCTGCGCGTTGCTATGCTACCCATCATGATAATGGACTTAACCTCTGAAACCGTAACCCACCACTTCAATTGAATGTTTTCTTTGTAAGAGTTGCCATAGTCAAAGTGTCTTTTCACAGCAATAAAAATCTTAAGAAGCCTGCTTTCTTAAATTCTCATTAAGCAAAACATAATACATGAGAAAAAATCATTTTCAGTTCTAAAATGTAAGCTTATTAAATAAAATTATTTAGAACTACTACTACCACTACTAATTTCTTTAACTGTAGCTTTAATATGTACATTATACATTGTATATGTATATGTAAAATTTACCACACTTACCATTTTTAAATGAATAGTGAGATTAAGTGACTTAGATATTCTTATACAATCACCCTCATCATAAAATAATTATTAAATATTTAATAAAGTACTGTCTCTTCAGCCTTTATTTAAAAATTATGAGAGGTTTAAACTATGTCAGACAAGTTTAAACTTACGAATGGATGGATCAGACATCACGACCATGACGTAAGTGTTGGATGTGAATATGTCAATGAAAGCAGCAAAGTTAGAGTTCCTCACTTCCATACTCTGGAAAGAGGCAGCCAGCTTGCTATAGGAGAAAGGAAAATGGTGGTTAAAGAAAAGACTAAAATAAGTTGCCCTTTATTATATTAGAAAGTTTTACAGTACTATATCTCATTTCATCGTCTTGAAGTTTCCAAGGAAACTGTACTGATGAATCAACATGTTTAGAGAGTGGCTAGACTGAAAACCAGGATATGGATTGATAAAGACTAAAAAGTGAAAATGAGCTTAAAACTTGACATATATTGCAAAGTATTCCCAAAGACTTTCTAATACTTCTCCTAATTAGCAGACAATAATAATAATGGGTTGCATCATGTCATTTTCTCTCTCTTTGTTCTTATTTACCGCCCCCCCATTCTCCTAAAACCCTCTCCCCTCACCACTGCTAGTTTCCTTATTCCCAAAGTTGTGCACCTATGTATTTTCAAGTCATGTGCATCATATTTCCCTCTCTTCTCTCTAATACAACTTAAGATATCTTCCTATTCTCTCATGATCCCATTTCTTATTTTTATGACCTGAATACGAAGACACAAATTTAAATGTAGATTCCTCATATGAGAGAAAACATGGTATTTTTGAGTAGCCTATTTCACTTAAACATATTATTACCTGTTCCATTTATTTTCCTGAAAATGTCACAATTTTCCTTTCCTTATGATGGATAATATTCCATACTGTATACGCACAAAATTTTCTTTATCCGTGAATCTGTTCATGGGTACCTAAAGCTGGATCTATTTTGAAGATACTGTTAATAGATCACCAATAACATGAATGTTCAATATCTCTGTACATATGGAGTCCTTTAAGTACATGCCAAGTATTTAGCTGAGTCATACAGAAGTTTTACTTATAGTTTTTTGGTAAATTTACATGATGGTTCCATAGTGCCTGCACAAGTTCATACCTTGTACAGTGTACAAGGACTTACTCCTCCTTCTGATGTGCTTCTAAATGTGTTGTCTTTGTTTCTTGATGAAAGCCAGACTGATTGTGCTAAGATGTGATAATGAAGATGTTTTAACTATCATTTACCCTCATGACTAAGGTAATAATTATTAGTCAAACAATTATTGGCCATATACATTTCTTCTGATAACTATGTAATTCATCTGCCATTTACTGATTGGGAGACTTTTTTAGATTTAGAGTTCTTAATAGATTCTAGATATTCATAATCTAATCTGACAGATTTTGTAAAGTTTTTTCAATGTGCTGTTTGTTACCTTTGCGATATAGAAACTTTTCAATTTCATGTAACACCACTTGATAAATCTTGGGATTACTTCTTGAGCACCTAAATTTGCTTTGAGAAGAGTCCTTGCCTATATCTTGAACTGTTTTGCACTTATTTTTACCTAGTTGTTTTAGAGTTTCAGGTCAATAACAACTTTGATCACTTTTATTCTGCAGGGCAGGAGATATAGGTCCACTCTTATCCTTCTACATGTGAATATCTAGATGGTTTTCCCCAGAAGCAACTTCTGACATTTCTGCCAAAATTAGGGGCCTGTGGTAGTAGTGTTTATTTCTGTATCATCTATTCTATTTATCCACACATCTCCTTTTCTCGTGTGTGTATTCCTAAATATAAAAATACAACCTGTTCAGTCTATATAATGACTACTATTTTAATACTGATTTAGTATCCTGTTAATTTGTTGAATATGTTGATTAGCTACAGGTTTGACACATAACCCTTATTATGTAGAGTTACATTTTTTTAAAGACAGGGTTTCTCTGTGTAACAATTCTTTCTGTCCAGAAACTCACTCTGTGTAACAATCCTGTCTGTAGAAACTCATAGAGATTGGCCTGCCTCTACCTCTCAAGTAGTGGGATTAAAGGCGTGTGCTGCCACCATCTGGGGAGATACATTATTTTTATTTCTAGTTTTATCAGGCCTTTATCATGAGAAATTGCTAAACCTTGTCAAAAGCCTGTCCTGCATCTAGTAATATGCGTTCTATCTGTATGTTCATTTATGTATTATATTATACTTATTGAGTACCATACATTGAACCAACTTTGAATCTGTGGGACGAAAGCAAGTTGGCCATGGTATATAGTCTTTGTTCCATAATTTAGTTTTCAAGTACTCTGTTGAGTTTTTGCATCTATGTTCATCAGGAAAATTGATCTGGGTTATTTCTGGTGTGCCCTTACTGGGTTATGGTAACAACATAACTCCTTCATAGAATTAATTTGGTAGTATTCCTTCCCTTTCTGTCTCATGGGACAGATTATTAGGTATTAGATTTACCTGTTTCTTAAACGTTTGGTAAAACTCAGTAATCCACTTGATTCTAGGCCTCTTTGTGGAGAGACATGTTTAATTAGTACTTCAGTCTAGCTACATGATATGGTTCTGAGGTATTTATACCTTTTGTACTGAATTTAGGTAGGTTATAGATATTTAGGAATCTATCCATGTCTTCCAGGTTTTTCAGGGGATTTTTTAATATAAGTATTCAATGTGTTCCCTAATAATTTCCTAGATTTAACTAGAATTTGCTGCAACATCACCATTCACAGCTCTGATTCTATTAGTTATTTCTCTTCTGTTTAGTTTAGCTATAGGCTTATCTCTCATGTTTAGCCTTATAAGGAGGCATCTTGTTGCCTGATTCTATGTATTTACCTTTTAGTCTCGATTTTCCTAACTTCTGCCCTGATTTGTATTATTTCTTGTCTCCTACTTTAATAAATTTAATTTATTTAAATTTAAGGTTTGGTTATTCTCTCCTCCCTCCCTCCCTCTCTGTAGCTTTGGCGCCTGGCCTAGAACTAGCTCTTGTAGACCAGGCTGTCCTTGAACTCACAGAGTTCTGCCTGTCTCTGCCTCCAGAGTGCTGGGATTAAAGCTGTGCCACAACCGCCCAGCTTGTTCGCCTTTTTCTAAGACCTTAACGTACACCATTGTTATTTGAGATATCTCTGATTTTAATGTAAGCACTCATGGCTTATAAACTTTTCTCTTAGAACTGCTTTAGCTGTATACCACAGATTATGGTAAATTACACAATCCTTTTCACTTGATTCTAAGAATTTTTAAACTTCCTCTTTGATTTAGTCTATCATTGTATATTTAGGCATGTTATTTTCTACAGTTCCTTTATGTTTCTGTTATTTGCCTTTCTAGTTTTAGTCCCATTATAATCTGACAAAATAAAAATAATTATTTGAACTCTTTGGTTAAGGCTTATTTGGTAGCTTATGTGATCAAATTCAGAGAAAGTTTCATGGACTGCAGAAACAAATGTGTATTCCATGGACGTAAGATGGACTATTCTGCAGACATCTATAAAATCTATTTAATCTGTGGTAGGGTAGAGCTCTGACATTTGTTAGTTTTCACTTTGGATGACCTACCTAAAGCAGCATATTAAAATCAAAAGTATCAGGACCCATCTGTGTTTTCATGCTGTTGTGTATTTGTTTTAGCAAATTAAATTCTGTTAACACTTGGTACATATACATTTATAACTGTTATAAATTCTTAATAAGTTGCTCCTTATATTACTATGTAGCTTCCCAATTTCTAATTTCCATTTGAAGCATACTTTATCAAGTATCAGAATAGCTGTGGTAGTTTATTTTCTGCTTCCACTTGCTTGAGGAGTTGACTTCCATTCTTTGCTACATGTGTATAGATTTCTTTGCCAGTGAAGTGAGTTTATTGTATGAAGCAGTTAAATGAGGAACTGAAGACACTTGCATTTAAGATTTACTATTTCCTACAGGGCTATTTTATTGTTTTAAATGTTATGGGTTCGTTCCCAGCTATCCTTTCTGCATTTTTTCCTATGAAATTTAGTTTTTCCTGTAATTTTATGATGGGAACTGTCTTTCTACTGTACTGTAGTACTTTCTTATATTTTTTAAAGTGCTCATATGGTAGTCATTAACTACCACAGTTTTTACTTATTGTGAAATGTTCTTATTTTATTAATTTAAAAAGGTAGGTTTCGGGCTGGAGAGATGGCTCAGCGGTTAAGAGCATTGCCTGCTCTTCCAAAGGTCCTGAGTTCAATTCCCAGCAACCACATGGTGGCTCACAACCATCTGTAATGAGGTCTGGTGCCCTCTTCTGGCTTTCAGGCACACATGCAGGAAGAATATTGTATACATAATAAATAAATAAATAAATAAAAAATATTTAAAAAAAAAGGTAGGTTTCCTGGACATAGCAATTTTAGTTGTCAGCTGTTTGGTTTCAGGGCTTGAAATATATCATGTGATGTTTTTCCATCTTTAAAGCTCAGTTATATGCAATTTTATGTTATTCTGATGTTTGCCCTTGTTGGAGGTTTGACATTTTCTCCTTGCAGCTTTTAATGTTGTTTCTTTGTTTTGTATTTTGGGTGATTTATCATGCTAAGGCTCTTCTTTGGTCAAGGATACTTGGGGTTGTAAATGCCTCTTGTGTCTGGCTGTCCATTTCTTTCCCTAGATTTTGGAAATTTTCTGTTATAATTTCATTGAATATAGTGGGAACTGAACTCAGGTCCTCTGCAAAAGCAACAAGTGTTCTTAACTACTGAGCCATTTCTTTAGCTGGATGCCCTAACATTTTATCTTAGCTCTTCTCGCAGATTCTTAGCTTTGGGCTCTTGAACATGACCTCATAATTTTTACAAGGTTTAGTCATGCTAAATTTTTTCTTTTGGTATTTTGAGACAGGGTTTCTCTGTAGTCCTAGCAGTTCTGGAACTTGTTCTATAGACCAGGCTGGCCTCAAACTCCCAAGTACTGGGATTAAAAAGATGTGTGCTACCACAGACTAGCTGGTCATGCTAATTTTGTGCATCTGTCTGTCTCTCTACCTACCTGAATGCAATTTATCCTCAAAGTTTTGTATTCCTTTTTTCTGCTTGGTTTTATGTGTTAGTAATCCTTCACACTGTATTTTGATAGAATTTTTTCTGAAGTTTAATTTTGTTCTTTTTCAGAATCTCAATTTCCTTAGTAAATATTTTCTACATTCTTTTTTTAAAATTTCTCCTCCACACTGCTGATCTTTCCATCCATTTTGACAACTTTCATATCTAGGCCCTAAATAGATTTCCTTACTTAAGTAATCCTGATTCTTGAATCCTCTATTTGAGTACTGTTATTTTTTAAAGCAGTACTCTGAAGTCCTTTTCTAAATTTCTGGTATTTCAATATCTTTGGTTTCCAGTACGGAGAAACTGTGTGCATCTGTACACATGAACACAGTGTCACAGTGGTTCATTCTCTCTCTAGTGATGCTTTGTTGTGTTTGTATCTGTTGGGTGTAGTTTCTAGTTTTCCTATTTCTTTCTTTTCTTACTGGTTTGGTTATTTTATGTGAGTCATCATGGTGAGCTGCCTTTACTTGGTATATACTTCACTTCTGGCCTTAAGGTTCAAGACAGAGGGACTAAGGTACTGTGGGGAAATGTACCTTAGTTGCTTATAGCTAAGGTATTTAATAACTAAAAAGTAAAAAGAGGAAAAGGTATGAAAAAGGGAAAAGAAAGAATAAAATATAATAAAGGGAAAGTACAGGGCTACAGGTATGAGAAACAATAGAGAACAGGTACAGAAAAAGTAAAGACTGTCATAAAAGCTTATTCTTACAAGATACAAATGAAAACAAAACTATTAAATAATTAAAATACAAGCATGTAAATTAACAAAATATAACACTAAATATAATATAAAATAACTAAAATGAGACAACAATTATTATAATGTTAGTATTTCTTCCTTTGGGATGAATATAGTTCCTCTCCACTTTGGTGGGCTCCTTTAGCTGTTTCTGTAGGTAAAGAGACAGCTGTTAGTGCCTGAAATTTAAATGCATTTTATGGGCATGGCTTCCCTGTTGCAAGGTGTTTCTGTATTGTACTTGCTTTCTTAGGAGTTTTGCCATCGTAAATAATCCATCTGGCAGCTACTGACTGATAATGGATTATTCCTGACCAGTTTCCATGAGGATCTATACTTGTATTTACTTCTGTCATAGGATCCATCTTCGAACCCAGATCCCTACTATGTATTTGCTAATGACCCATACATATTGCCCAAGAATATACTTGTGTCCATCTATAACAACATGCTAGGTCCAGCACAATTCCTTTGTGTTATTACATTATTACTATGTTACTCCATGTTAGTCACTCTGGGACTCTTGCTCCATATTCCTTTGTTGCATTTCTACCCTGCTATCCCTGGTAGTCTCAATGCTCATGGTGTATCCAGTGCCTAGTTGTGTCTCCACGGCTTGTCTATCTCCAGATAACTGTTCCTTTGACACCCATGCTCAGGATTGGACAGCTTCTTCCTGGTATTATCAGTGCCCTTATCCCAGTGGACATAGTGTGCTATATTCTGGTATAGTTGTTCACTGTTTCTACTGAAGATAATTATTTCAATCTCAACTCAACTTATTTCTTTTCAATACCTCTCACTTCTCCTATATCAACACTTTTCAGCTGTTCTACTTTATGTTGGTCTCACCCTATTTCCTTCTTACCAACAGTGTTTCTTTCTTTTTTAAAAGCCCAGGCTTTTCTTCTTCATAAGTTCCCCCCTCCTTTTATAAACCTTGCTGGATATTCTCTACTTTTATTTATTAAATGGTATCAAATATCTCAAAAGGATACTTGAGTTTTTGTTTTGTGTTGTTTTTCAAGATAGGGTTTCACTGTGTAGCCCTAGCCATCTGGAACTTATTCCGTAGACCAGACTGGCCTCAAGCTCACAGAGGTCCATTTATGTCTGACTCCTGAGTACTGGGGCTTAAAGGTGTGTGCCATCATCACTGACAAGTATTTTTATACGGTTCTGTACAAGTTTGGGTCACATAATACATGGATTTGGGTTATTTTTCTTTTTTTTCTTTTTTTTTAAATGTTTATTTATTTATTTATTATGTATACAATATTCTGTCGGTGTGTATGCCTGCAGGCCAGAAGACCCCATTACAGATGGTTGTGAGCCACCATGTGGTTGCTGGGAATTGAACTCAGGACCTTTGGAAGAGCAGGCAATGCTCTTAACCTCTGAGCCATCTCTCCAGCCCCATGGGTTATTTTTCTTTAAAATTCCTGAATTTAGTAACTTCCTCTCTGAAATTCCCATGAATAACATACTATACTTGCACTTTTTGAACTTTCCATGTTCAAAATATGACTATTATGCTTATATTGAAAAGACAATGGACTGCTCTCTAGTCAGTTGTAGGTTCTCTTAGAACTCAACATTTATCTGACTAAGCAAACTATTGTAAACATAAATGTACAGTCAATTTAAATTCTTTAAATTTCAAAAATGATAAATATTACCCAGAAATTAACAGCTAACATTTAAAGTCTCTCACCTACAGCTCAGCTTGAACTGTTTAATAATGTTGCTGATTTTCTCAATTCTGTGGGCATCATGCTGTTCTTTACACTGATAATGAGAAATGACCTGTGAAGAGAGAGATTGTGATTTGAATCCATGCAAATACCCACACCTCTGTTACTAATTAAAATAGACATCTATTAGTACTTTAGTCATCTTGGTTTTAAGAAGTGAGCTGTTACCTGGCATCATGTTTCTTGCCCTCTCTGTCCCACATCCTTGTCAACAATTTCCATATTCATTTAGATAACATAAACAGGATCATTTTGTTATGTTTATTAGATAACTTGTGTATTCTCCAGAAATGATTTTTGTCTCATGATGATATGACTTTTGACTGATCATGGTGGGTAAGCAATACACATTCCATAGAAATCATATTTTGAATTTGAATATACTGTACATATACTGTTTTTGTACACATATTGTACAATACTCTTTTATAATATTGAACAGCACTAGTGAGCCATAGTCCCGATCTATGAAGATGAATTCCAAGATTTTAAGAATAAAGAAGGGATCATTTTTGGAGCATTTGCATTGCTAAGATATAGTGTTGGGTAGGTTTTCAAGTTAAGAGTTTATCAGAGCATACCTTATCCTAGTCAAGGAGCATTTGGTGCTTTTCTCAATTACCTTAATCACTAAATTTTAGCTTATTAACATTTCACAAGATGGTCTTTGACTTAAAATGGTATAAATAAAGAGAAAATAAAATTATCTAGCTGCTCTTAGCTGTCTCTAACATAATTGTGAAGAAGTCTTTAGCAAGCGGCTGTTGGAATCACATTAAAAACCTTTACTAGATGAACCCAAGTACTGATATCCAAGTACTGACATAAATTAATGTACTCAGAACAAATACACCAGGTAAAAATACTTTTCAATTTTAATAAACCACGAGTACCCTAAGAGCTGAAAATACGTTGCAAATTTCTAGCAGAGGAAAATCCACCTCATTTGCCAAAAGAACATTGACATGAAAATTCTGACATGATGTTAAATATTTGAAATATAATTCTTAAACCAAAGATAGAAGAAGTACATGCATATATTCTCTTTTGCTCCCAATTAAATGTCAGGGTTTGTGCTGGCTGCTTACCATTACACTGTCCCATTTTAAAGCGCACAAGAAATCTATGATATAAGCAGTATATGCTGGTTTTACAGAAGAAGAAACAAACACAAAATGACTAAATCATTTTGTCTAAACTCACCTAGCACTGGTAAAGATCAAAAACTAAATTATTCACTGGGAGCTGCTTTGAGAGGTACATTAAATGAGTCTATTACCAATTATTCAGGAGATGTGTCTGTCAAATTAGCTTTTACAATTACTTTCCTTGGTTTTTTTGAGACATGGTTTCTTCATAGTCTTGGCTATCCTGGAACTCACTCTGTAGACTAAGCTGCCCTTGAACTCAAACATCTACCACCTCTGCTTCCTTAGAACTGGGACTAAAGGTGAGTGCCACTACTGCCCAGTGACCACTACTATTTTCCAAATGTATTCACTGTGCTGAAAAGATGGCTCAGTGATTAGGAATGCTTCTTGGTGTTCCAAAGGACAAAAGTTTGGTTCCCCACATCCATGCCAGGCAGCTCATAACTACCTGTAACTCTAGCTCCAAGAAATCTGAACACCAGCCGGGTGGTGGTGGCACACACCTTTAATCCCAGCACTGGGAGGCAGTGGCAGGTGGGATCTCTGTGAGTTCGAGGCCAGTCTGGTCAACAAGGGCTAGTTCCAGGACAGGCTCCAAAGCTACAGTGAAAACCTGTTCCAAGAAAAAAAATCTGAGTATCTTCTTCCAGACTTCATGGACACCCAACACATAAGTGGCAGCCCCCCCCAAATAGAAATAAATTTTTAAAAAAAAAAATATATATATATATATATATATATATAAAATATAGATTTTTGTATCACTGACTGATGCCTGTACAGCATACCCTGATATCATTGCTAAATTCAATTTATAAGAAAAGTGGTACTATTAATATTCCTCTTACCTGCTCCACTTCTCAATCCAAACTCTTAAGTCACTGAGTCTTTTACATGTTAGAAGTTTTCGTATTGTATCAATCTTTTTGATAAATGGGTGGGGAAAGAATTTTCTTAAAAGAAAAATGCACTGTATTTCTTAATAAAGCTCAGTAGGTAATAAGATTCCTTTATCATAGTTAAATAGTTATTAGTAGAACTAATCTAAATCTCTAATAAGGCATAGCTACAAAAATCTAAATTTTACTAATTATTAAAAGGTTACTTACCAAAGGACTTTTTCCACACCACTTGCAGACAATAAAGCTTTATAAGACCATATATGCTTATATAAAAGGGGGTGTTTCTTCCTAAAAGTAGTAAAATCCTGTTCTCTGAATGCAAGAAGACTGCTTGAAATACATCTGTAGAGCAGAAAGTCCTTACCAGAAAGGTAGCTCTCTCAAACAGAAGTACTTCATCAGCCTCAATAATTTCAGCAAAATTTCGCAGGTTCATTTCCAGTTGCTGAACATTAGGAATCAGCTGATAAACAATACTGGACCAAGCCTAACAGGACAGAAGCACAATCAACTATTACTAACAGATAGAGAGTTCTAGGCCTTTGAAATGAGTAAGTACCCTACAAGACACAGACAGCAAAATACATTGGTAATTGAGTCCAAAACAAATACAGATGTTAAATATAACAAAAATCAAACAAACAAATTAACCTAATACTTGATTTGTATCCTTGAGTTGAATTTTTAGAGTTCAAACACTTGAAAAATGTCTTTCCATGAGTTAACAGGTAAATTAGTACCATCATGCAGCCTTAGGAAAAAAGTTGCAAAGTATGATCTATTGTGCTAAAACCATTCTACCCCAGACATCCAACAAATATTGAAGTCCAACATTATATACAGCTTTAAAAGAAGAAATAATGCTATATTCTGCATACATTCAAGAGCCAATTTGGTATCAGAGCCACAAAGACAAGTAGCCCCTCCCTTCAAAGATATAACATGTCATGATGCAAGAAACAACTGGGATTATAATTTTCAAATGTTTGGTCACATCTGTAAAAATTACTGATTCAATTGAATTTTCAAAAGTCTATCGTGTGACTGCCTGAAACTGAGTTAATCCGGGAGTATGACCAATGCATGCATACGAGATTAGTTTCACCCTCTGAGAATCCTCTTCAGGTGCTTGCATTCATACTTCTGTTAGAACACTTCCATTACTCTTACTATTTTTCTGGTTAGATGTACTTTGTTCTTCTGTCTCCTCCTAAGACGTCAGGAACCTATCTTAGCCATTTGTGAATGTGACAGCATCCAATAGATAGACAATGAATGCTTGTTGAATAAAACAATATAAAAATTTAAGTCAGTTCTATGCAACATTGATGTAAGAGATAGTAGTAGTGCCATGTCTCTGTTCCAATTAGTTTTACTACTTAGGCATAGTGTTCCAAGTTCCCAGGTTGGTGTTAATGTCACTGCTGAATTTACCTTGGAGAAGGCACCAAAGCTAACCACAGCAGAGACATTGTCACTCACAGCAGTGTTGTGATTAGCCAATTGTCTTTGGTCGTGTTATGTATAGCCATCCTTCACACCGCAGCTGGTTCTTATCAGTGCGTCATGTCCATCCTTATTGACGGTTACCTGTTCTATGGGAATAAGGCTTTGAGAGAAATTCGGCCCATGTTAATCTGGAACAGTACTTCCTAGACAGGTATCTCAAAATGTTGTAATTAGAGTGAGCCTGGGTCAACATCAGACTGGGGAAGAATGAATTAGTTAAAAAAATCAAATGCTATTTTTAAAAGTCCAGTGGCTTTTCTCCTTGGCAAGTCTGGTTTCTGTGTATCTGGTTATAGAAACTTGTCAGACGAGTTGAAACTGAAGCTCTAGCTACCAGTGACAGAGAAGGATCCTTTGCCACCCAGCGTCACACTTGTCAATGTAGACCAGAAGCAGTCTGAAGGAAAGGTCTGACCACATGAGGATATAGAAATAATCAATCTTTAAACCACGTGTATGCAAGACAATTGGAAGAAGCAGGAGACTATGTACCACTAAGGTAACTTCAACTTCATCCACAGAACTACTGTGATACCCTCTAGACTTGCAAACAGTATGATACTCATTCCAGCAATGCTACCAAGGAAGGATGAATGCTAGTGTCCAATTTGGCCTGAAAGCTCAAGTTATAATATACTTTACATATATCATATCTCATTCTAAAATTCACTTCTCCCATTCTCCACTAAATGGTTTTCTTCCATTGCTATCTGAATTTAGGCAGATTAGTTTATACCATAAGCATGTAGAAATACCTGCATATTAGATACCAAAATAATCTCTGAGACCACAGCAGGTCAAAATGGATGGAGGATTTTTTTTTTTTTTGGTTTTTCGAGACAGGGTTTCTCTGTGGTTTTGGAGCCTGTCCTGGAACTAGCTCTTGTAGACCAGGCTGGTCTCGAACTCACAGAGATCTGCCTGCCTCTGCCTCCCGAGTGCTGGGATTAAAGGCGTGCGCCACCACCGCCCGGCTTGGATAAAGGATATTAAGCAACATTTTTGCTATGACAAAGAACAGTAGCTGATTAATCATATTCAAACTGGCAAACTTGGTAACAATGTCAACCCAACCTAAGATTAAAATACAATTCTTTTTGATGTTAACTCTGATGTTCTTTGAACAATTTGTTAAAGATTATTTTCTTTTTAGTACAACAAATCTAGATGGCTGTGAAAGTTTTAAATATTTTAGTTTTGTTAATATCCTTCTAACTTTTATTCATGCTCCAAAAGTAGGAAATGGAGGAATCATACACACCTTATACAGAGTTTCATCCCAGATAGATGTTCGGAAACAAGAACATTCTAATGGACGAGATAAACGCCTTAAGTCTTCTTCTCTTTCTTTAAAAATCTGAATTAAAAAAATCCAGTAAATGGATCAGCATGTAACAGCTCTCCTCCTTCACTACAAAATCTGGCATGTAATTATTTTACCATATTTTGACAAGGACCCTTACTCTGTCTTCATAGGAACCCTCAGTTTTATTATTTCTCAAACAAGAGTACAAATGTGCTAATGGCTACTAGATTTCTTCAGACTTATCCTAGTTTTGCTAAATATTTATTGAGAGCACTGTTAGAAAAAGAAATTTATCATTATATGTACATATAGCATATGTGTTTTACACACTTACATACACACACACACATATATATACACACACATACACATAAACACACCCTCAAGTCTGCCAAATCTAGGTCATTTTAATATGGCAACACTTATATTAAAATTTTGTAAATTAAAATGTTTTAGTTCTCCATTATAGAAATATTCTCTAATTACATACATATATGCAAATACATATATTTATATGTGTAGTATACTTAATTTACAACAAATATATAACCCATACAAACAACTATGCTCTAGCCAGCTAGGATTTGTTTCTATGTATACATCCACACATATACAGAGAAAATAGTTATATAAAACATGTATACTCAAGATGTTTCCTTATGTGGGTGAATTGCTAGTATGGGTGTATACACATACTTTCATTTTTAAATTACATTATAATTATTAATTTTTATTTTAGGTACATGGGTATTTTGCCTGCATATATATCTCTCGGAAGGTGTTGGATTCTGGAGTTATAGACATTTATGAGCTGCCATATAGGTGCTGGAAACTGAACTCAGGTCTTCTGGAAGAAGAGTCAGTGCTCTTAACCGCTGAGCCATCTCTCCAGCCCTTAAATTACATTTTAATTTAAAATCTAATTACATTGCCTTTCCTCTTCCCTTTCCTTATTCCAGATGCTCCCAAGTCTCCTCCTTTTCACTCCTTTCTTGTCCCCCTTACTTCTTAAATTGATTGTCTTTTCTTTGGTATTTATTGTCACATACACACACAGGCATGGATATATAAATACGACCATTTTGTTTTGTTTTCTGAGATAAGGTTTCTCTAGTATTACAGTCCTGACTATCCTGAAACATGTACTGTCAACCAGGCTGGCCTCAAACTCATTGAGATCTGCCTGCCTCTGCCTCACAAGTGCTGGAATTAAAGGTGTGCATCACCACTGCCTGTCCTGAGTTCATTTTTGCTGTCTGTGTGTATTTTATTTCAGGGCTAACCACTTTGTACTAGGTAGTCAAACGCTGTCTAATATGACTTAATGTCTAACAAGTGGGAAATCATGCCTGGTACTAGAAGTCTAGTCAACTTCTAGGGACTAGTGAAGCAATGGATCTTAGAAGAGAATCTACTACTTTTCTAGAAATGTTAATTCCCTATTATATTCTAAATCTTACTTCTTATACCCACAGATAAGTGTAGCCACCACCACTCATCAAAGAAGCCTCTTTTAATAGCAAATGAAGAACATCACAGAAAACAACTAGATACAATGCTGAGCCCAACAAATCTTGTGGGGTCCAGCCCCAATGGATAGTTCTACATCACAACTCCTGCATCCATCTACTCTACATTGCAGAAAAGGGGGCAGAAATATTGTAAGAGCCAGACTATGAGGCAGTCCTGTGAAACACCCTTCTCTAGACATGTCTACACTGCCTTTTTACTTCAAGTACAACACTGAAGTTTTATGTTGGCCTACTCTCCAAACTTCATTCAGTTGAACTACTTCCTTTCAATAAATCAATCTCAACTTCTACCCTCTCTCCCCTATTTCACATTCTGTTATTCTGCTGCTCTGGTGAACCTTTAATACAAGATTTTAATACTAAGAGTGGGTTCTAGAGTAAAACCTTTTTTAATTATTCAAATTTTTTTTCATATAATATAGTCTGATCAAATCTTTCCTCCAAACTCTTTTCCCAGATCCTCCCCTCTTTCCTATACACTCAATTTCATGTTCTCTTGTGTTCTCTCTCTCAAAATAAAATAAAATAAATCCTGGAAATCAAAACACATTGTTATACCCATAGATCAGTGCATCACTCAACCCTTCTCAGAGAAGCTTCTTCTTAAAGTAGAAGGTAATTAACAGAGAACCACACTGGACATGGTACCCAGACTGAGAGACTTTGGCACACTCAGCACTATATGGGATGTCTGTAATCCTGCCCCTGACACCAAAGGCTCAGGGAATCTACTTCAGGAGTCAGAAAGATTCTAAGAGTTAGAGCAGAATCTTAAAAATGAGTTTTCTGAATTGATTTTGATGTAACTGAGATTAATTCTCTAATCAGGTTAGAATTAAAGATGTCATTTCAAGGAGAAATGAGAATACTCAAGGGAGTCTGTGGGTGATAAGAAATTCAGATACTGAATCATACTAATCAAGAACTTGTAAGAGACAACATTCTGCAGGACACAGAAGAAAGTGACTGCTGTCTTTGAAATTTCCTGCTTCATGGAAAAGTCTGCTGGATACTATGATGGGCCTGTGGACTGAAGATTGGACAGCCACTACATTCCTATCTAAGAATAATCCAACTTTTCCTGAAGAAACTGAAATGGACTCCTCAGAAGTAACTACAAGAGAGTTCTGATTCATTCCTAGCAAACCCCTTTGCTTCTATGTCTATACACATTCAAATGTCAGAAGTATCCTGAAGGTGGGATACAAAGCATGAACCATGAAGATTAGT
Source organism: Microtus oregoni (assembly GCF_018167655.1). NCBI lineage: Eukaryota > Metazoa > Chordata > Mammalia > Rodentia > Cricetidae > Microtus > Microtus oregoni. The sequence continues at coordinate 2,141,533 of NW_024544753.1, forward strand.
CTAGCCTCTAAAAGAAGCACATGATATTTCTAATAAATACAGATAAAAAACAAAGATAACTATGAGAACAGATATTAAAGGTGTAGAATATAGTGGAAGGGACATAACATTCACTCAGGCCAAATTTACTGATACAGGTCCAATAAGCAGAGGATTTGTAGGTCATGGGTAAAGAAAGTGTTCTTGTAACTGCCTGAGAAATGAATCAAAACACAACCTATACTAACTGAAGCTAAAATGTCAGATCTGCACTGTTCTACCACCCAGGAAGGCATCTAATGACATAGGGAGTTCACAGTCCTCAAGGTTTGTCATTTATAACCTATTCATCAACAGTGGGAAGTTCCAGAACACAATGTTGATGAGAAACAAATTTGTAGAAACCCCAGCTTCCCATTCCCTGCTCTTTGATCACGTTTCTCTGTAGGCCAAAATTTACAGTGGTAATTGCTACCATTTAACTGGGAAACCTAAATACAAAGGGAAAGTGGGTGCTATAGTAATGAGAACAATGTGGATATATTTCATCATCAAATACAAGGAGAGCCGGGCAGTGATGGCACACACCTTTAATCCTTGCACTCGAGAGGTACAGACAGGCAGATCTCTGTGAGTTAGAGGACAGCCTGGTCTACAAAGTAAGTTCCAGAACAGTTAGGGCTGTTACACATAAAAACCCTGTCTTGAACTCCCCCCTCCCCAAAAAACAAGGAGAGTACCCTTATTTTATTGAAGAGAAGGGTCAAACTCACAGAAACCTATAGCTTTGCTAGCTGATCATGGTGCTCCTATAAATGATCTAGAAGCGATATCTACTACATTCTTATTTGATCTACATAAATGAAATAATTTAGGTCAAATCACCAAAAATTTAGCACAAATCATAAAATACCATAGTTTCTCGACTGGTATCCAGATCTGTGCCACTTTATAAATCCAGAAATTCTTGAATGAAAGAGGAGGGTGGATCAACTTAAGAAAAGATGCTGATGCAATTCTATTCAGTCTGTTTATTCAGTTTTTGTAGAAGACATGGCTCTTGGAAGGTGGGGTATCATATGCTTAAGAAGTTTCTGACTGCAAGTTACAACTACTGGACTAGATATGATTAAAATACCAAGTCTTCTACTGGTATAAGAATCAACTTTTCCTTTTATGTATAAGAAGGCTACTTATTTGTTTTAATTTTGTATCCCACTACTTTGCTGAATGTGCTTATAGCTTGGGAGTTTTCTAATGGAGATTTTAGGGTCTTTATGTACAGAAATTTATCATCTGAAAATAAGGATATTTTACTTCCTCCTCTATGTATAATACTTTCATTCTCGGGTCTCCAGCTTATCTTCTCTGCTCTCCAGGTTCCAGATTCCTTCTAGGAGGCTTCCAGCATCAGCTGAGCTAGTTCCATAAATGAAATACCCTCCCATTTGTTTGCACCTTTGTTTTTCTATGAACAAACACATCTGATTGGGTCTGTTTCTCTGGAAAACTCAAACATACATAGACATGCATAGAAATATTCATCTTAGGGCCAGGCAGTGGTGCCACACGCCTTTTTTTTTTTTTTTGGTTTTTTCGAGACAGGGTTTCTCTGTGGTTTTGGAGCCTGTCCTGGAACTAGCTCTTGTAGACCAGGCTGGTCTCGAACTCACAGCGATCCGCCTGCCTCTGCCTCCCGAGTGCTAGGATTAAAGGCGTGCGCCGCCACACGCCTTTAAAACCAGGTCTTGGGAGGCAGAGGCAGGAGGATCTCTGTGAGTTTGAGGCCAACCTGGTCTACAGAGCAAGTTCCAGGATAGGCATCAGAGGTACATGGAGAAAACCTGTTTCGAAAAACCAAGAAAAAAAAAGAGAAAAAGAAATATTTATCTTAGCTGAAATTATTATTTTGAGAAGCACATACAGTCATTTTTATTTGAAACTTTTCTGTTTAAAATAATTAATATTTAATATTAATTTTATATTAACTATAACATATATTGTTTAATAATACAATATTAATTGAAAATTGATATCCAATGAAATTAATGACTTTCTCAGAATATTTATTTAGAAATATAGGTATTTTAACTTAAAATATACTAACTATATATATTAAAAGACCATTAATATATATTGGAAAGTATTTATATGACTAATTAAAAACTGTAAGAGAAATTACAAGTGATTGAAACATCAAGGGGAGCTCATTTGTTGGAATGCTCTAGCTTTTAAATTGCAATTTTGGCTAAAAAGTAATTTTTTGAAATTGCGGTGTACTGGGGATTTAACTCAAGGCACTCTACCACTAAGTAACACCCTCGGCTCTTAAAATTATTTTTAAAGTAACAGAATAAGGAGTCGGAGAGATGGTTCACCAATGAAGAACTTTTGCTGCCTCTGCAGAGGGCTCAAGGTTAGTTCCTGATTTCTAGCACCAGATCTCATAGATTCTTACCTAAGAATTTGCCTATTTTACTACACCTCTTCTGTACTGAGTCGCTGAGTTCTCTGAATTACAAGTCACTAGTTTTATGTGTTTTTGTTGAGGTGAAGGTTGATATTTCCTACTCTAACATTCTTGGTAATGTCTGAGTTATACTTGTGTATATAAATTCATTCATGCCAGCACAATTGTGAGGGACTGTAAATAGTGCTTGACAAACTGGGAGGCACTTGAACTGGTGCATAGCAGTTCCCGAAATCAGTCCAGTGACAGGAGCCACCTCTCCTCATTCTTACCCCTGGTGGGTCTTTTAGCTGTGACAATACAATAGAGGTAGTAAACTATTTTTTAAATGATAACAGTTACTTAGTAAAAGTACATGGTTGTATCTTCTTAATTCTGAAATATAGAATGCTACAAATTTACCTACACTTTTATAAAGAAAGTCTACAAAGCACGGTAACCATTTGGTACAGCACCTTTTCAGTTTCTTACCAAGTCTCGTTGATCCTTCTGTACCAGATCCATTTTGTGTACCAAGCAAAAGATTTTGGCTTCTGGAGAATTCTGCAGAATGGCCTCAAGGCATGACTGGTAATAGTGCATGTCCTTTTCAAGTTCACGGCTCTCCACATCAAAGACATATATTAGAACCTCCACATTTCGAAAGATGTTGTCACGCTGGCTAGTGAAATAATTTTCCATGAAGGTGTCTTGTCTGTTAGGAAAGAAAATCTAGATCGTAAACAAGTCCTCTGTTTAATCACTACTGCTTGAAATTTTCTTAGCTCGATCAAGAGAAAGATAATCTTAAACTTCAATTCAAAGAGCAAAGAACAGTCAAACATATTGAGCTCTACCTTACTCTATTTCAGTCATAACTTGCAAGCCTGTAAAATTATTTGCCTTTCTTCTTATGTTTTGTTTTGTTGTTGCTGTTGTATTTGAGACAGGGTCTCACTGTGTAGACCAAGCTGGCCTCAAACTCATAAAGATCAGTCTACCTTTGTATACTTACCATGCCTGGCCTCTCTCCTTTCAATTTAAACACCTTTCTGTTCATTGAGTGGCTGATGGTTTAACTCATGAGTCTTTTACACATATTGATCACTCTTTCAATTCTTCATCTAATTAATCCCACCTTTTCCTTTAGATTTCAGTCCAATCCACATGTCCTCATAGAAACCATCCCTACCTTGAGCCAGCTCACTTACTGTAGGCTCTTTACCAACACATCCCTGTCATTTACAACACTTACCACAAGTGCAATACTACACTTATTTGGATGAGTTTTTAATTAATAGTGTTCAATCCTCTATACAACCAGCCAAGGATCATCCCTAATATTATCTCCCACTGTCTCACAGATTTTAAAGGGTGGTAAATGCTTAATGAACATTTGCTGAATAACTTCAGTCAAATATTCTAAACTATATGAAAATGACTCCAATGATGACTTCTCAGCAGAATGTTACTCTCTGCTCCTAGGTTGGGTGCTACTTTCCAAAAACAATCTCAATAGCAGGAAATCAACAAAACAGTAGTATCATTTAGCAGTGTATATGGGGTGGTGTTTACAAATTTCTAATCCTAATCTTGCACCTTGCTAATTACAGCTGTGCAACCTTGGAAGAATCATAAATTCTCTAAGTTACAACAGATACTTGAACTACAAAACTGAATTTCATATTTAGTACCTAAAAGCAAGGAACTTGGATATATCTGTTGACATAGAGAATTAGAAGCAATCAAAATGAGGGAAGATTTATATCCTAGGATATTAATCCAGGTGCTAGCAAGAAAAGAGTTACTTTCTTAAGAGTATTTAGGTCTTACATTATTCTGTCAAAATACTAATTGAGCATCTTTTGTATGTTTAGAGCTAGGAAATAACCACCAGACAATAATATCTATTTTGTAAGACACTACAGTATATATTGTATATATTTCAACCTGCTTAATCATCATAATAAACCAACAAGTTGGTTATTTTGCTCTATTGTACAGGTGAAGCTACAGCACAGAGACTTTGAACATATGCCAGACAAAGAACCTATGCTCTTAATCACTATGCATTCACTACCGCTGCTTCAGCACAGTGATGTATATGAACTCAGCACACAGGCATAGTAAGTGTACATTTGTGTGGGGATTTTTGATGATTGCATTGATTATGAAAGGAAGTGCTCTCTTACTCTCCCAATAATAGGTAACTTGGTCAGATATAATATGCTCAGAATGCAATCTACAAGTGATAAGACTGCCTAGAAGTAATTACCAAAAATGACTATAAACAGTCTAGTATAATAAAAATAGCTAAGAACTCAACTCAATACTAGCGTCAATCAACCTGAGGCAGATTTAATTTACGCCACTGCAAAAGAGGGCTGATCTATCCCATATTATATATACTTAGATGGAGCTTAGATTGGAGCTACTTAAATATCTCTTATGTAGAGGGCATTTTCAAAGTTGTACAAAACACATCTTTACTAATCAACTGACAATTCTGAAATATTTTTAGGCAGGGGATCTATGAATATAATAGTTATTCTAGGTATAGTTGATTATACTTGATGACATCATTATTGCTATCAACTTCACAAACAAGTAGGCACATAGTACTTACCCACCACAATCCCACAGGTTCAAAACCAGGTTTCCCAGAAATCGAACATGAGAATGCTCTACATCAACTGGAAGATAAATGTTACAAATCTAGTATTTGCAGTAAAGACCATTAGGATCAGAAAGAAAATAAAAACCACTAACCCATGGTGTTTAGAAGGACCAAAGTGGAGTGAAATGCTCAAAGCCATAACAAGAAGGTGATTTTCAGCTTAGTCATGTGGTTTAGTGGCAAGGTAGGCATTTACACTACCCTAAGCTAAAGGATTGCCTTGTGTCAGTAATTTTTAAATTTCAGTAGTTTAGTACCCAAAGCAGAAACATTCCCCAATTATAATATTAATGTTAAGTTTTAACACGCAAGACAGTGACATACACCATTTAACAGATCTTCCCAACCCCACCTTCTTTCTCCAACTTTCCTCAAAAAAATTAAAGACAGAAAACAAACATAAAACATAACAAAACTAACTTCTGTACTGATTTCCTCAGCAGTTAATGACTTTATTGATTTTCCTAATTTTGACTCACCTGACCATGCTCAATTCTTTTTGAATCATTTTTAGTATCTCTTAATTTCATTCTTTATTTCATATTCTATCATTCAACATCAAGGAGGGCCCTTACTACCTCATGCCTACACTACAAGAAAGCCTTACTTACATCATCCATTAGGCTACTGCAAGGTTCATCTTCTTAACACTACTTTGAACATATCACTCCCCATTCAAAACACTTTAAATGGCCCCTACATATTTAATGGTCCTTCACTCAAGGTCCTTCACTTTGGCTTCCAATCTACCTTTATAATCCCCAGAAATTCCCATTAACAAATCATTTCACTTCAACCTATTATGTTTTATTCATAGTCCTCCCAACCCTACTACCTCCCCACCCCCCAACATATTTCACATTCAGGGGTCGCAAACTTGCTAAATCAGGCCATGTGAGCAAACCTATACCATTTAAGCTAGCTAAACGTGATGGTAAACATCTACCATGGGCTCACAGAGGTTGATAGTTACTCAAATCTTGTTCATTTGCCATGCAAAATTACTACTGGCTCAGGTTTACTAGATCTTCAACATTTTAAGTAGTAGCTTGAATTCTAGATTTTTATGAAAACTTTTACAGGAGATTATAAGTTCAAATCGTTCTAAAACAATGCACAAAGTCAAAGAAAGCACAACCATCGGCCTTCTCCAGCACATAGGCTGTTTGCGACCTCTGCTTAATGGTTCCCTCCTACAACCCATTACCTTTTCCATCTTTTGCTACAAAGTGCCATCCCTTCTTCCTTTCAAAGGTAATTCTAAAATCCAAACTAATTCCCACCTCCTCCAAAAGTTCTCCTTGCCTGACAAAAATCCCACTTACCATAAGCTGAACTCATTCAAACATTTATTAAGCAACTACTCTCTGCCAGGCACTAAAAACCTCAAGAAGGAATAATTTAAGATTTTACCATGAATATTTTTCACAATCTAACAATTTCATTCTATATAATTTATGTGCTAGTCAACTGAGTCACATTGAAATATTTCCTGTGTCTATCCCCAAGCTGTTACCTAAACCAACTGCTATCTACTTTTTTTTGCTATCTACTTTTATACAATTTCATAATATATAGACAAAAACCATTCATGATAATGTACATCATACAGATTGTAAAGTCAAACAGACTTTAGTTTATATGACAGTGCTACCTCTGTATGTCTTTGCGCAAGTCATGAAAGCTTTTAGAATTAGCTTCCACTTCTGGGAAAAGGAAGGAAGGAACATAGTACTGACCTCCCAGGATTGCTATGAGGATTCAAAGAGCTATATACATAAAAGTGCCTGGCACATAGTAGATGCACAAACTACTTCCCCTTTACCCTTTACTTCCCCCTCCTTGAAAAAGAAATCATATCTTACATGTCTTTGTATTTCCAACAGAGTCTACGAGAGAGTAGGTGCTCAAACTGCTATTAATTTGAAGACTATGTATACGGTCTAGTACTAAAAAAAAAATGGAAAAAAGTGCTACTGAGAAAGGGAAAGACAATAACAAAAGCAGTGACAGGATTCAATGACTTAATATGGGGCATATGGGATAGAAATCAGGTTTCTACTCCCATAGCACAGAGTGCACGTTTTAGTCCTTACTTTCTGCAGCATGACACTGTTGACTACTCACTTCTCCTCAAAAATAATTCTCTTCTCTTGGTCTCTGGCATCACATCTACAAACTCTGTGGAAGATCCTCCCTCATGGACTCTTATTCTTCTTTCTGTCCCTTAAATGTTAGGGTTCTTTGGGACTCTAACAGTGGCCACCTTCTCATCAAAACATTTTTCCCCAAGACAAGATAACTGTCATATAATATTACTTTATCATCTGGACACTAACTAGGTAACACCAGTACTGATTTCTCAATGTGTTCTGTCTGTACTATAAGCATTCCAAATGGAATCTATTAAATGTAATTCAGCTCTCCTTTCAGTTGGCTCCACCTTGGTGAATGTAACCAGCCGCCTAGTCGAAAACCTCTCATCCTTCAAGTCTTCTTTTCCCTTATAATTCTCTTCAAGTTCCCCAGAAAGTTCTGTTGACTCTGTCACCAAGCATATCCCCCAACATTCTAGCTTTGTACCATATCGACTACCACTACCCTAGTCCAAATCAAGCCCCTGCCATTTCTCAAAGTTTTTTAAAATTATAGAAATTACTTCTCACGGTTCCAAAATCTTGAAAATTCTGAGATCCAGCCACCAGTTCAGTGAAAACTAGCACTCTGGCTTACAGATGGTACCTTTTTCTACTCTTCCATCACTCTAAACTTCCATCCACATTACACATATAGTAATTCCTCCAAATTGCTGAGTTTTATACCATTCTTTAAAAAGACCATGTCTGTGCATGCATAATTGTATGCACTGAGCAGAGGGTCAGAATGGTAATCTGAGAAGCACTAATGGTGGTTGTCTCTAGGAAAGTGGCTTGACAATAAAGAACAAAGTAGACTTTTTATATTTAAATAACACTTGAAGCTTTCACAAGTATTTTGAATTAAAACTGTAGCTCTGATCATGTTACTTTTTATTGTTTAAAATTCTTTCATAGGTTGACTATCTTATATGTCAAGCTTGGCTTATACGACATTTTACATATAAATCCCATTTCCTGCTTCCGGATTAAATGTTATATTACTGTGTGTCCCTATGGTTCTTTATAACTTTCCTGCTCTGTTATCATGAGAGCAACTGAAAAGAATAAAGAACGGAGCGTTGGGGAATCACTTACACTTACGGGGCAGAAAGAAGAAAACATTATGATAAAGATTATCATTTTTAAAAAGCAGGGAAGGTTGTTTAAAGATAAAGGAAGAAAATCAGGGCAATAAAGCATTAAATAAAAAGCCAAGAGAAAAGAATTTTGAGAATTTAGAAAATCTTGGAGCCGTCAACAGTGTTTGATATTAAAATACTTCATCATCATTTTAGTGGCAAATTTACCATCCCAACAAATAATTTTAACATCTGCCTAGTGAATTAATTACATCATGGTTTCTTCTTTATTTCAAATTTCAAAATGCAGGAGGCTTTAAATTTAACAAAATAAAACAACATATTTTAGGAATGAAAAATCAGAAAAACACTAACACATTTAAGTCAAACAACATTGTAAAAGTAGTACTCTTTTTACTACCTTTATAGAAAAAAAATAACAAATAAAAAGCAATGCACTATATAAACCGAACTTGTCTATATATTTAGCAACAAACACAGATCTGTCTTCATTAGTGACAAACCAGTTTTTGATGATATGCTAAAACATTAATACTAATATTTTTCATTATATTTATACTCTCTTTAAGGAAATTCAGGAAATATTAACCAACCAATATACTACTTTACATATTCTTAGGAGCAAGTGCCCTATCCTACTAACAGTCTGGCAAGAGACACTGCTAGGTATATACTTGTTGAATAAATAGCCTATTCTAATGAACAGGATTATATAATGGGCAACATTATGCTTATAATGCTGCTGAATTATATCAACATTATTTTCAGCAGTTTCAATAGTTTTGAAAATCTTGCTATGAAACTATACGTTGGATTCAGTGTCATAAACCAACTGTTGATTAGTTAGAAACGGAAATCAGTGGTACTAAGAAAAGATGTTTCAACAAAATGTGTAGGATTTAAAATAAGAAGAAAATGTCTTCTAGGAATTGAGTAGTGGAAATATAAACAGGCTGTGTCATAATAAAGAGAAGAGCAGAGACTAATATCCCGTCTGACACTTAATACCAGAATGTGATTAATTTTTAAGTTATACTTTCATTACCTGTTAGAATAAAGGTAATATGAAAACTAAAGTAAATGAGAGCAAGAACAAAAGTCATAGTACTTCAATAAGCATCTCTACTCTACTAAAAACACACAGATAGGAGGCCTATCTATTTAATATGGAAGACAAAGTTTGAATGTATCAAATCAAGACACAGGAAAACATTTGGACGAGTATACTTTTTAGAGGGTAGAAATCAGCTCTACAAGTGTTACAAGCCATAGGAAACTATCTGGACCATCATTTTTACAGTAACTGAGATACTTATCAATAAAACTGTATATAACTATGAAGGATAAGAACCACATCAAGTGAGAGAATAAGTAGTTACAATGAAAATATGAAGTCCTTTTTTATTATGCATAAGAAAACTAATCCAATGGCTTGGATTCTAAATTAAACATGAGCCATTTAATATAAGGATTCACTACTAAGTTCAAATGATGAACTGTGCAAAAACCAAACGATGTGTACGCTTGAATAAGATATATGCAAATACGAATTGGGGCTTTTATTACAATTCTGTAAAATGAAGGGTGTTTCAAAACAAGAAGGTAGAGTTTCACCATACTGACAGCAAAGGAATGCCCCAAATAAGAGATGTAGTAGGCCTGCCTTGCTCTGATAAAACCACATTTGCATTCATGTCATATAAGAAAAATAGTGACAAGTTTGAACAAGTCCTTAAAAACATTCAAAATTATGTCAAATGAGGAACCAGAGATGTTTTAAAGTAAGGATAACAAAATTTCGGAGGCAGGGAATGAATAAGATAAATTGAGATATTCTGTGTTCTCAAATACGTGTAGAGAACAGAATAGAAAAAAAAAAGTAGACTTGGAACTCTATCTAGGAAACAGCTTTCTTTTCTTTCTTTCTTTCCTTCCTTCCTTCCTTCTTTCTTTCTTTTTTCATTTTTTATGACATGGTTTCTCTTTAGCTTTGGTGCCTGTGCTGGAACTAGCTCTGTAGACCAGGCTGGCCTCGAATTGACAGAGATCTGCCTGCCTCTGCCTTCCGAGTGCTGGGATTAAATGTGTTGCACTACCACCGCCCAGCGGAAACAGCTTTCTAATCACCAAGTTTCTGCTCAAATTATAGAAGTCTACACTATACACCAACCTCAAACAGAAATAAAGTTCCTTTTTCTTTATATCTCAGAGTCTGGAGCATAATGTGCTTAAAAGATGTTTGTTATTCTTAAAATCAGATTGGGACACCTTATAGAACAATGCTAACGTCGCTAAACAAACTAAAGATGCTAGAAACCCAGACTGAAATCTCTGAAGTCTAGGAAGAGTGATGCCTTCCTCAGCCAGAAGCCAAGAACAAAGCAGACTTCAGAAATGTTTAGACGCTTCAGAATGAAATAGCAATCTGATTCAGTATAAGGTACTCACAGGATTCTTGATTCATTGTTCTGCTAGCCCAGAAGTCTATACTAATAGTCTAGTCACAAAGTGCTATTAAGAAGTTATTTCCCAACTCAGAGTAGATGTTCCAAAGAGAAGCTATAGGTGTGTAAAGAAAGAGAAATGGCAGAGTATAGAACTCCTTACCATTCCCAAGTTTTTCCTTTAATAAGGACAAGGACCAACTTTTGCATTAAAAACATCTTCAGTTTTACTGCATGCTAGCTAATGCCTATAATGTTCCTCTTTGTATAAAAAGTTACAAACAAACATTCTCCCCACAAAATAAGCAGGCAAAGGGTCCCTATTCTTGCCTAAGAAACAGCAGGATACACAAAAAGTTAGCTAAGAACATCCCATTTTGCAAGCAACCTAGAAAAGAGAGCAGCTCCCAAGGATAGTGAGAAAAAATAACCAGAATTAGGCCACGCATTCTGAAGAGAAATGCAAAAGGGGAAAGCATGCTCCAAAGCAAATTCATCAACCTGTGCATTCCGAAGCTGCTGCAATCAAGTGTGTTATGCAGATTATTAATAGCCAAGGTCACCTTGCTTTACAATAAGATGAAACATCTTACTTGTTGCACCAAGGCGACGTGTGTCTCTGGCAATATAATGGGCAAAGATAATAGACCTCATGCTGGTCTTACCAGATCCACTTTTACCCATTAACAGCACCTAAAGACAAAGGAAAAATGTTAGTAATCTAGTGCAAATCTAGTGTAAAGGGATCCATTTGTCCTCTGTAGCTGGCATTTTACTGAAGTGTAAGTACCAATGACCAGTATGGACACCTGTAATTAGTTCAACTCTTCCCCCAAATAACAATCCAAATGCCAAGCACTTACCTGCTACCAGGGGCACATCATTTTAGCAATACAATGTCAATGAGTTTGTTATTATGCATAATATTTTTTAAACATTTATTTCTATTATTCTAATTTTGCATATGTGTGTGGAAGGTATGTGCACAAGAATGAATGCAAGCACCTGCAGATATCAGAGATGTGAGGTCCCCTAGGAGCTGCAATGACAGGCAGTTTTAAGGCCACCTGAAGGGGTTGCTGGGAATCAAACTCAGGTAGGTCCTCAGGAAGAGCAGTATATGCTCTTAACCACTGAGCCATCTGTGCAGTTCCTTGTTATTATACATAATATTTATTTAGAACAATGTTAGAAAAATGCCATCTTGCTGGAGAGATGTTTCAGCAGTTAAGAGCACTGAGTGCTCTTCCACAGGACCTAGGTTCAATTCCCAGGACCTACATGGCAGCTAACAACTGTTACTACAGTTCCAGGGGATCTGACACCCTCCCACAGACAACAGAAAAATAAATAATGCACATAAAAATAAATCTTGAAAGAGCAAATAATTAAGATAATTTAAAAAAAGAAAACTATCATCTTAATAGGAAACTAACCCTATTCTCCGATAATTCAAGGTTGTACATACATTGACCCAACTAGCAGCTTTCAGAGTAACTGAGAAGCTCCTCCTACTTCTCTGTTCAAGATCAGTTCTTTTTATTCCAGCCCATGATCTCATCCCTTTCGCATCTTTCTATAACTTTTTTTCAATCAGTTTTTTGTCTTTTCTTTTTAGCTTTCCTATGTCCTACAAAATTGGGCACTTAAAATTACACACAAGGTCATTCTTGGTTTAGCTTATCTTCTTCTGTCTTCACCTCCTGATTCTCCTAGCCCAGAACTGTTAGTATCCAGTCACATTTAACTGAATGGCAAATAGTCTCTTTGTTTCCAGCCCTCTAGGGAGTCCTGACTATGTCTGTATTCACTCTGTATTCTCTACCATCCTTTAGTCTTCTTTCAACTAAGTCCCACTTCAACACTTGCTTTAACAATCATCTCAGGAATTTTCTCTGGAGCTGGGGATGTGCCTCAGTACTAGGGTATTTACCTCCTACAAGTGAAACCCTGGGTTCAATCCCCAGCATCCTCCCCATAGTTTCTCTGACCCAAATGCCTTAGGCCAGTGGTTCTCAACGTGTGGGGTGTGAACCCCACAGGTTGTTTGAATGACTCTTTCACAGAGGTTGCCTAAGACCATTGGAAAACACAGTTATTTATGTAGTGATTCACAACAATAGCAAAATTAGTTTTGAAGTAGCAACAAAAATAATTTTAGGGTTGGGGCTCACCACAACATGAGGAACTGTATCAAAGGGTCAAGGCATTAAGAAGGCTGAGAACCACAGCCGTAGGCTGACTTAGGTATCTTGCCTGCCCTCTAGTGGTCTTACTATATCATTGCAGACCATAAAGCTCTGCAGTCCCTTGTTTTGGGAACTCTTCTCAGGAGTTCAAACTCTTGAAGGACAGAGGGAGTCTCTTGGTATCTTTTGTGCCCTTTTTTTTTTATCTTCAGTGCCTAATATGTAACAAAAGCTTGAAGTATTTTCATCAAAAAATGAACAAGCCATTAAAACTAAAATGCAATGACAACTGTCTGAAAGCAAGACCTGATACACATCTTTCTTGTGTTAGGATTTAACCTGCGAATAATGCCACATATTCTTGCACTAAATGACTTTCAAATAGACAAGATCTCCCGGGTAAACTGGGGTGGGGGTGGGTAGAGGGGAACTGTAGGGAGATGAGAACATCAGGGACCAGGATGGTCCAGTTGGGGGAAGGATGGAGAGGGAGAGCAATGAGAGCAATATTTTGATAGAGGGAGAATTATGGGGTTAGAGAGAACCCTGGGGCTAGGGAAACTGCCAGGAAACCACAAGGATGATCCCAGTTAAGACTCCTAGCAATAGTGGAGTGGGTACCTAAACTGGCCTTCCCCTGTGATCAGATTGAGGACTACCCTAATTGTTATCATAGAACCTTCATCTAGTAACTGATGGAAGCAGAAGTAGAGATCCACAGCCAAGCACTGGGCTGAGCTCCCAGGAGTCCAGTGGAAGAGAGGGAGAAGGGTTAAATGAGCAGGGAGCAGGGGGTCGAGATCACAATGGGGAAGCCCACAGAGACTGCTAACACTCCGGACAGAAAGCTGGGAAGCCTGTATGGGACCAAACTAGGCCCTCTGAATGTGGGTAACTGTTGTGTGGCTTGGTTTTCCTGTGGGGCCTGTGGCAGTGGGACCAGGATTTATCCCTGGAACATGAACTGACTTTTTGGTGGGTTACCATGCTCAGTCTTGATACAGGGGGGAGGGGCCTGGTCCTTGGTGTGCCAGGCTTTGTTGACTCACCACAGGAGGCCTTACCCTTTCTGTGGAGTGAATGGAGAGTGGGGGAGGAGGAGAGGAGGAGGGGAGGGAGGAGAAACTGTGGTTGGTGTGCAGACTAAATAAAAAAATTTTAAAAAGACTTTCAAAGAGTCCTTCTAAACATAAAAATGATGAAATACAATTCTCATAACCGTCTCATTTTCAAATGAAAGGGATACCTAGTCTCTACCTTCAGTCCCAATATATTTTATTGAAATGTCTGATTACAAGGAACATTAATGAAATATAAGGAACATTAATGAAAATGGATTTATTCAATCCAACAATTTATAGCTTTACCTCCCTAAGAAAATGTAACTGCTTAGCCAGTCTAAAATTAGTATGGAAGTTTTCCCGTCCTTTGCAAAACAATGTAATTGAAAACAATAACTATATATTTCTGAGGGTACAAACTGATTTTTTAATGCATGTACACTGTAGAATGTTTAAATCAAATAAAGTTTTACCCTTTTTCTCTTTTCGCAGTTTTTTGAGATTTTCAATTGTTTCTAATTTTTGCTCCTAATCATGTAGAGATTTCTGGCATTTTTAGGCTGCTTGTTGATAGCAACTTCAGACACTTCATCAAAAACATCTTCCTAGCAAACTTAAGGCACAGAATTAAATTTTAGATGAAGTCAGGCTAAAAGTATTAGGCCTTTTCATGAAAAGGCAAGGATAATTATATTTGAGCTCTACAGGGAGTTTACTCATGTAAAGTTCCTAATAGTCTTGGGAGGGTTATGACCCCTTCACAGATGGCACGAAATCTCACAAAGGTCAAGAAATTTGCTTCAGAGCTACAGTCTTAGGGATAATAACTAAGTCCCAATAAAAGTGCAAAGCAAAGAACATTCAATTCCAGCTAGCAAAACACATGGAACATTTGATTTGTGTTAAAGAATCAATGTGCACGCAGAGGGCTGTGTAATAGTTGTATATGGCTTGACTCCATGACTCCATAATTTTAGACAAAGGGAATCTGGCAGTAAATAAAGGGATGAGAGTCCAAAAGACCATATAAGTTATTGCCATAGTTCAGGAAAAGACAGATTTCCTGGACTGGGACTTCTTACCTTTTTCTTCATGTTTCTAATCCTAATGTACCTAACACATCTTACCTTTTTCTTCATGGCTGCGTTTGGCATTGCCCACCTGTAGATATAAACCAAAAGACAGTGTTTCCATGATCTAATTGCCTTAGAAATTTGTTTAAAAAAAAGGCAAGTAAACGGAGAGAAGCAGAAGAATACTGTTTAAAACAGCTAAGTACGCAGGAGACCTCGTTTCATTAGTATTCATTTTTCTAAATTATAAAACTGGGTCTATGTTCCCTGCTTCCTTCGTTAGCTCAGGAGATGCTTCCTGGGAAGACATATTTAGAAATAAAAACAATTTAAATTCAAGATCTGGTATTTGTCATAAAACTAACACAATACGCTGTGCACTTCTAGAAGTCAAACAATATTTTTAATTTGAATACTATATTTTTAATTTAGCTCATTTTCAAAACTGGAAGCATCTTTGAACCTTCGATCGTCCTTCCAAGCTACATTTCATTCATTAAAGG
Organism: Microtus oregoni; assembly: GCF_018167655.1. Taxonomy (NCBI): domain Eukaryota; kingdom Metazoa; phylum Chordata; class Mammalia; order Rodentia; family Cricetidae; genus Microtus; species Microtus oregoni. The sequence goes on from NW_024544753.1 coordinate 2,157,146, forward strand.
CACCAAGTACACATAATGCAGCTCGCAAACAGGCATATCAAACTATACGTCATTGGTCAGTAAAGGTCCTCTCCCCCTTTTTATCACTAACGAGGTGATATCTATCACCAAATCACCTTTGTAGAAAACGCAAAACAACTCAGAACTGCCTCAATTAGAGCACTACGCAGAAACCAGGAATCTCAGCTTCAGGCAAAGGGCTGTTTCAGGTCTCCGTTTTTCTCTATCATCAAGGGCATGATATCAATCAACCATGCGGGTAAATTACAGCAATTTATCCCTGGAGCTTAGGGGTTGTTGCCATTCGCAATACTCTTTCCAATTAGCACACCCTCCCTCCTAGGTACAACATAATATACCCTTCACCCACCCAAGCGATTCTTCCGGTTCCCCGAGTGGAGGCTCCACTCTTGGGCCTAGATTCTCTTTCTCCGTCTTTTTCTCGGAGTCAGATTCTTCCATCGCGCAACAAGTCCTTCACAGAGCCTTCTAAATGCGCAGTACTCTTGTCTTCCGACTCACCTCCTCAACTGCCTCTGCTCACTGCCCGTGGCCCTGCTCTAGCCCTGCCTCTGCCTTTGTCCACTGGGGGGCCGCGTTTCCCACAGTTACCCTTACCGCCCTGAACTTAGTCTCCTGCACGGCCGAGCAGGCCAGCCCAAAGGGACCAGCAACTCGTGGAGTGCGAAGAAGAGATGGAGGGGAGGGAGGGCAAGGTGGCTGAGGAGTTGGTCCCGAGTTGGGGCCTCACTCCCCAAGGGCTCCAGACCCAAAGGGAACTTGGTCCGCCTCAGAGCAGCCTGCTAAGGCTGAGCTAACGGAATGAGCTGACCCTAGCTGCAGAAGCAAAGTGGTCACCGCCTGGGGGCTCTTCCCAAGCTCGCCACCAGTGAGAATCCGCCTGAGGCCGCCTTGACTTCTGCACCCGCCCTTCAGGAGCGCAGAAGCCTCAGAGCAGCCACACTACTGCAGGCCAGGATTACGTGGGAACCTGCCATAGTCCCGGGCCGGTCACATGCCGCTATCCTAGGGGGCTGGGGGCGCTGGGGAGAATACCATAGAGACGGCTTTTGGGAAGCCAGAGTGCCGCCCGCCATCACGTGGCCCGGGCTTGCATTTCCGCGCCACAGGCCCTAAAGGCGGCCTGCAGGCGCTGGGAAACTGGCGGACATGGCCCCGCCCACCCGCTGCTCAGAGTTAAAGGAGAAGGTTGCAATTTCAGTACCAGCAAGGTACCTGTTTTCAGGGCTACTCAGGTTTAGGAGTGTGTGCAGAAAAGGCTATTGTGGTAACTTTTCCTTCCGTTGGCCCTTATGGCAGTTCTAATCATTTAAAAAAATTAGTACATCTAAAGTGCTTTAAACTGTCGTTCACATAGAAAATTCTCAATAAATTGTTATTGCCAGGACCAAAAACATACACAGGGTGTAGCATATTCACCACTTAGCTTTAAAAAGTTGCAAATGTGTTTTTAAATTGTCTGATTTACATGTAATATTTGTTCATACAGAATTTAGTGTGGAAAATAAATTCTCATAAGAGAATGTCCCCTCATAAGAAGTTAGGAAAGCACAAAACCGATAAGGGACTATGCTTCATAGCTAAATTCTATTCATAATCTTTTTTTTTTTGGTTTTTCGAGACAGGGTTTCTCTGTGGTTTTGAGGCCTGTCCTGGAACTAGCTCTTGTAGACCAGGCTGGTCTCGAACTCACAGAGATCCGCCTGCCTCTGCCTCCCAAGTGCTGGGATTAAAGGCGTGCGCCACCACCGCCCGGCTTTCTATTCATAATCTAAAGAAAAAATATTCTTCATCTTTCCCAAGATGTTCCTGAAAATTAATAAGAGAGGAATACTTCTAAATGCCCCTTGGCAATAATGGAAATAGTTCATAAATTTTCTACTTATCAAAATATATTTGTGTGTGTGTGTGTGTGTGTGTGTATGTGTGTGTGTAATTTAGAAACAAAAATACCTATTCACAGCTGGGTGTTGGTGGCACACGCTTTTAATCCAGCAGTCGGAAGACAGGTAGATGGATCTTAGGACATTAGAGGCCAGCCTGGTCTACAACGCAAGTTCCGGGAAAGTCAGGGCTATACAAAGAAGCCCTGTTTTGAAAAACTAAACCAAAAAGACGAAAAAAACCAAACCAAAGCAAAAAAACTCCATTCACCCTATAAGGCGTTTGAGTATAAGACTTACTAATATATTATGAGCTTTTTCATTTTCCTTTCCAGATGTAATGACTATCCTGGATTTTGGTAAATCTCAGTTCACTCCTGTTTTTATCATATGTGTATCTAGTCCCAGAGTGATGCAATAGTTGGTTTTTATGGCTTACCTATGTGTATTCTATCTTGATTTGATTGAATTTACTTAACCTGAAGATTTATGTTCTTCATCAAATTATCATCACCCCATCACATTGTATGTACTGTAAACATATACAATATTGTGCTGATTGATTTTAATTGTCAGGTTGAAAAATGTAGAATCACCTGAGAGATTGCCTTCTGAGTAATAATCTCTGGGATTATTTTAACTATGTTAACCAAGATGAAATGATTGGCGCTTAAGTGGGTGGCACGGTTCCCTAGACGACATGTCATGAACTGTAGGAGTGAAGAAAGGGAGCCAAGCACTAGCATGTGTGCATCTGTTGTTCTCCCTTATGGCTGTGGATGGATGATGAGCATACTCTTGCTGCCATGGCTTCCCCACTATGACAGACTGACTATTCCATGAAACTCTGATCCAAACAAAATGAACAGACCCTTTCTCCCTTAAGTTGCTTTCGTCAGAGTATTTTATCTCCAGTCCAGAAAAGAAACTGAGACAGATGCCTTTCAACGAAAAAGAGAAATACGTTAGCTGTAAATAGGACGACTTTAGAGTACATATATTAAAAGTTTGGGGCATCTAAAGAGCAGCACACTAAATTTGTACTTTACAGATAGTAATCTGAGGAAGAGAGAAGTGAAAATAGTTGCTTATATTTCAACTACTGTTTGTAGGAAGAACAAATTCCAACCAAGCTCTCTTATACTCTCTTACTGTGAACACTGACTTATTGTTACAAAGAAAAAAATGACCTAAGGCAGAATGGCTCTTGGCCCAAAAGACCCAATGTACTCTCACTTTGAATGTCTGAGAGCCCTGAGGCATAAACTTGTAAGGACCTGAGAGGATCATTTAAGAAGAAACATTCTGTCAGTACGTGGTACATAGTATGAGATCGCATCTATGTCAAAGTGTTCTGAGGAAGTGATGAAAAGATGCCAATAGAAAGAACCCAACCTGTATTCATGTTTTCCATGGGAGAAAACACCTCAAGGAAACTGGTTAATTCTCATAAAGGATTCAGAGCTTTGGTTTTCCTAGAATCCCTGACATAGATAATGTAAGATCACGTGCTCATCTGAAAAAGAGTTCTTGCTGGTGAGATAGATGGACCTGTTATCCAGATGCTCAGGAGACTGATGAAGAAGGATCCTCGCCTGAGTGTCGTAGCATGACTTTTTCCTCTGGGAAGCTGGTGAAGCCTGGCATTTCGCCCTTGACTCGGTGTATACCCAAGAGCAGGAAGAGAGCTGAAATCAGGCATAGTTCCTCTCAGTCTCTTGGGCTTGTGCTCCTGGCTGTTACTGTGATGGCCAGAGCTCTCAGGTTGCTCAAGGTCCCCTGAGCACGTGCCTATGGGAACCATAGTAGCCCCTATCACCCTCCCAGTAAGGGGCACTGAGCATACATAGTGCAGTGGGGAGGGGATGGTGGAAATCTTATGGGCACCTGCATTTAGTCCTGGCCATGGCATGGGTCTGCATGCTGCTGGCCACGCTGCCTGTGTTACAGAGAAAGGCTGATCTGGTTTAGAAAAGCAGTATTTGCAATCCCTGTTGTGTTACAGCACACATACCCTACAGAGCAGGGTGCTAAGTGGGCTCCATTCACAATCACTCTTACTGACAGATTGGGTTTAGGCAGTTAATCCCTTAGCCAGTGCAATAGGCTCTCCAGGTTCCCACAGAGGGGGAGAATGCAGGAATTTCTGACCCATTCAATAGCCAGCTCACACAATAGCTCCTTGTTGAGATAACTTCTGGCTCCAGCACCCTGGTGGCTCACTGGGAGATGATGTAAGGTCCTTTCCCAAGGCAATTATTGTGCATTTTTCACACTGTTTGTAGAAGTGGGCTGCAATTTTGTGAGGACTTAGACACTGGGAGAGTTTACTGGGAGTCTGCCTCTTCCCTGCAAAGGGTAGTCTTCACTTCCTGCAGCTGTGAAGCTTGAGTACCAAATGTCAGGATGTTTTCTTTCTCTTTTTACGATTCCTTAGGTCTATGAATATTAGAAAGTTACGTCACCGTCTTGTTGACTTTCCCCATAGTCATTCATCTCAAAATGTGGCTACAGATCTTCGTTCTCCTTATGAAGGAAAAAGTCACTGCTGAGTACTTTAATTCATCCATCTTGATTTTCAAAGTTGAAACAGTTACTTTTTTTTGTCTCTTTGTCTGACTCCTCCAGAATTTGGAAGCTCTTACTGAATATAATTATGCTAATGGCAAGGTAACTTGGCATAAGAAGAGGCAACAAGAGTCTCTCTTCATTGTTACCTGGATCTAATTGAACAGTTGTTAGATTGTCAAGTTTTCAACTGCTATGTCAGGTTTGAGAACAAAATTCATTTAATTTGATAAGAGCATGCAGTTTTAGAGACTTAAGGTTGCCTTTCTGGGATCAATTTTTCGAAAGCTCTACTGAGAAAGTCAGAATGGTACCAAGCGTACAAAGCCCCCAAAATTTCAAGTATGTAAATAAAGTCACTCGCAGGTGGGTCCAACCAGCTGAGTATGTTTGGGGACTTTGAAAGAGATTTTTCTCAAATGTGTAAGTATTGTGGGGGAAATTTGTGTCAATGATTGTGCTATCTAGCATCCAGAAAGTTTCACGTTTCACCTGGGAACCCACATGAAGCCTGCTAGAAGAGGAAAAAGTGCTCTAATAAGGTCATTGCTGGGATTTTGTAAGCAAGAATAATGTTTCTTTGAGATTTTTTTTATTAAAAAATGGAGGGAAGACTAAAGAGCTATTTTGTATTTCAATGGGAAATTGCTCATTGTGTCATTTCGGTTGTCAAAAATTGAGCATTGTTTATTTTCTGAGTCACCTGGAAACTCTGGGACTGTAAGAACTGGAAAGCACAGTGCACGCGTGTCCTTTAGGCCCAGGGATAATGAGCTCTCCCATCCCTAGTTTGAAAAAACACTTGCAGTTCATCTTAGTGGTCCTTTAATGATACAAATCTGAGGTTTGACTTTGCCTTAGAAACAACTGTAACATGTGAAGTTTTCTTAATGAATGAGGAAAAAAGTTACATGTGTGTGCAGGTGTGTGGCCAGAAGTCAACCCCAGGTGTCATTCCTCAGAAGCCTGAGACTAAACTTCTAATGGCAACTGCGAATCGCTGGCTTGAGCCTCTGGAATCTGCCTATTTCTACCTCCTCAGTGTTGGGAGAATAAGCATGCACTATTGTGCCTAGTGTTTTTAGGTGTGTGTTGGGGGATTGAACTCATGTCTTATTTCTTGCATTGAATTCACCTGATTGAATGAGCTATCTTCCCAGCCCCAATATATATTTTAAATTTTTCTTTTCTTTTTGAGGTAGAATGTGGTGTGTTCAAGGCTGGCCCTGAACTCACCATAGAGCCAAAGATGACACTGAACTTCTAATCTTTTTGCCTCCAACTCCTGAGTGTCAGCAATATAGGCATGTGCCGCCACACCAGTTGTATGAACTGCTAGGGCTTGAATCCAGGACTTTGTGCATGCTAGGCAGCTACTACCAACTGAGGTATGTTCTAAGCCAGACTTGATCATTTTGTATCTGTGTTAGATTCATGTTTTATCTATTCTGAAAGATTGGATAAATAAGTTTTAGAATTGTTGTGAAATGGTCAAAATTTAATTTCTTATATATTTTCGGGCCATTTCTATTCTGCATGATTGATATCTTCCTATCTACTGTCCAGATGACAGAATTAAGAATTCAAACTTGTTTCCTCACTAAAGCATTCACACGACTTAGAGGGTCTACTATGAGCTCTTTTAGCTGTTTTAAAAGATAATTGGGCCAGTCTTATCTTTCTCTATTTTGTCTGTAATAAGCTAGACAAGAAGTCTAGATATTTTCATTCCTTTGTCAAAGAGAGAAGCCAGCTACTGGGCCAGGGTGACCTCTAGGCAAGAACATGTAATTATGTGTGTGGTAATAAATTCTGAGGAAGAATCAGGATGTACCATGTAGCAGGCCACTTCAGATAACTGCTCCATGTAATGTACTTTCCAGAAGTTAATTCTATTTTCATTTTCCAGGTGACACGAAAGTGGTTTTCAAATAATTTGTTTATAGAAGTAAAATAGTCATTGACAATTGGCCAAATCCACAGCCTCTGTATGCTATCAGACTAAGCTTAGCGGAGCAAACCCTCTTCCATTTCTCTTTGTTTTACCTTTCCTAAGGCATCAGGCAATTTGTCATGAAATAAAAATTAGGTCTTTTTGTCTAAAATAAATCCCAGCAGGTCGGCTGAATAAAAACAAAATGAAAATGATGTCTAGTTCCATTATCCATTTTATCTTTTTAGAACCAGGAATGGTTAGCTGCTTACTGTTTATTTATTTGTTGTTTTTTTCCTTTAAAGACAGAGTTTCTCTGTGTAGCTTTGATGCCTTTCCTGGAACTAGCTTTTATAGACTAGACTGGTCACAAACTCAGCGAGATCCACCTGCCTCTGCCTCCTGAGTGCTGGGATTAAAGGTGTGCGCCACCACAGCCTGGCTCTGCTTGCTGTTTTAATCAAGACAGAATGGTTAGCAAAAGAGAGCAGAAAGATTTATGGTGCTTGAAGGTGCACTGAACTCCAGGTTTCAAGTATACAAGTTATTCTTTTTCAAAAATGTCCTGTTGCAGCGCCGTTGACAACAATGACTTTGACTGTCATTATTCAATTTGATATTTGACTAATTATATGCTCCAAAGTCATCCTTAGTGACAGCCACAAGGCATTATGGGTGGTCAGACACAGGCTCCACAATGAGAAGAAACACCTATGTTGTCTCCAAGAGTACTTTTCATAGTTGTCTCACTGATGCTATCACCCAGCTTGGCTGGTTGGCTTCATGGCCGTGAAGACATAGGAAGCTGGAGGCTTAGCTCTCCAGCCCACTTCTCCCTGTTCTGGACACCTCAAACACCTGTCTGGCTCCTCTTCCATTCTTGAACCTTATCCTGGTCCTGTTACCCCTCCTGAAACCTGAGATCATAGTAGGTCCTGTATCTGTTCCCATCATCATTCAAGAACACAATTCTGTGGGTGGTGGCGGCACACACTTTTAGTCCCAGGTGGTGGTGGCTCACACCTTTAGTTTCAGCACTCAGGAGGCAAAGAGAGGAGCATCTCTGTGAATTCGAGGTCAAAAAGCAAATTCTAGGAGAGCCAGAGCTACACAGAGAAAGCCTGTCTCAAAAAAAAAAAAAAAAACCTAACAAACAATAAAGTACTCAACTCCACGTGCTTCCAGGGATCCCAACAGCTACTCTTGCTCCCTGCTGCCTTCCCTAAAGATTCACTCTTATGGGACCTCCCTGAGCAGAACATTGTCTTAGGAAAACTTGACATCATCAGAAAAGAGCTGATAATTAATATCACAGTACCATAGTATCATTTGTCTCTCTTGCCTTTGTGCCAGAATGCTTTGATGTCAGTGAAGAGAAAGTGCGAGCGTTCAGGGCAGGTGAGAACCCACTGGGGAAGCAGCAAATCCTTTGATGAAAATGATTTAAATGACATAAAGGTTATCTTGACATGGATAATAAGAGAAACAAGTCTTTTGAGAGAAGGAAAAACTAAGACACTAGTGGTGGCACAGAAAGGAGTTGCCTGCTGCTTCCAAATGTTCCCAAATGCAAGAGCTTGAAACTTAGGTGATGGCAGGGATAATATCCAAAGGTATTTTGCCTGGCGATATAAAGAACTTGTGAGATCTAGAAAAATTAAAGGTGGAGATTTGGTAGATTTAACAGAAATCTTTATACTGTTTTTTATAGACAATGAAGATGACAAAAACTCTCCAGGTTAAAAATAAAGCATGGGCCAGGCAGTGGTGGCGCATGCCTTTAATCCCAGCACTCGGGAGGTAGAGGCAGGCGGATCTCTGTGAGTTCTAGGCCAGCCTGGTCTACAAGAGCTAGTGCCAGGACAGGCTCCAAAGCTACAGAGAAACCCTGTCTCAAAAAACTTAAAAAAAAAACAAAAATAAAGCATGGGTTGGGGGGAGATGGCTCAGAGATTAAGAACACTTCCTGCACTTCCAGAGGCCCTAAGTTCGATTCCCAGCACCCACATGGCACACAGTACTGCCTGTAATTCCAGTTCCAGGGGATCCTAGGCCTCTGGCCTCCCGGGGTACTGCATTTGTATGCACATTCCCCCACCTATATCATTAAAAATAATAAAAGTAAATTTTAAAGCATAAAACGAGGAGTATAAACGTGCTACTTACCTGATTCTTATTGAAGGCAATTCTCAGTGCTGGGGGATGGCTAAGAGGGTTAAAGTACTTCTTGGTCCAGTGAGAGGCCCAAAGTTCAAATCCCTAAAATCTTACACAAATACCAGATGAGTGTAGTAGCTTGCCTATAATTCCAGCCTTGGAAGCAGAAGAAAGGGCATTTGCAGAGTAAGCTAGCAGGCAAGGTTAGTCGAATTCATGATACCTGCATTTGAGTGAGAGACTGCAGCTCAGTGTAAAAAGTGAATGAGTGGCTGAGGATGATTCCAGATATCAACCCTGGGCGTCCATGTGTGTGTGCCAGCATGCACACGGGGGGAATGGTAAGTCTTAAAATGAGACAAACGAAACTTATAGATAACACTGTTTAGGAGAATATAATCCTATGCCAACTGTGTATCTGTTTTTTCCATTCTGTTTCACTTCAAAGGGCTCAAATAAATAAGATAAACTCAGTGACTCTAGAATCATCTGAGGGGAGTGACTGCTTCATTCATGGAGCCAGAGCAGAAGGAAGGACCAGAGCCACTCCAGGGATGGAAAACCTAAAGGTGTTAGGTTGCAAACAATGGTTGACTTCCTAAAATGGATGTTTCTCTCCATAGGAATGTACAAAGAGGGTCTATGAAGAGTGTCGCTTGTGGAAAGCACAGAATGGACACATCAGGGATCGTGCTTATAAGGAAAAGGCTTCCGAGTTTCAGCAGAGCGTCTTACACTCGGAAGTGTCCATTTTGTGAAAGCCAAGAAACAAACATCAAGTCTTTTAGCTAGAAAATGTTATTATTTCCCGAGTGTCCTGTCAACATTTTCAAAGTAACTATGTTACAGAAGCAGTATTTACAATTACTTTCAGAAATAATTTTGTTTGATTATTCACCCTTCGCAATTAAACCTAAGCAGTTTTGTGTCTACTGTAGTAAGTCATTAAAATCTCCCTTATTATAATCATATTAAATTATCTGCTTTTATATTGTACAGACATTTTAATAATCTCATTGAATACTTGGCAACTAAATACATACTTAAAAGCTATTTTCTAGATGTTAGTATATATTTAAAACTGCATTAGCACAAAAGGAAAAAACTATTTAAATTTAATGAACTTAGTACCTACAAAAATGAATTTTGAAATTATAAAGCCAAAAGCTGAAGTATTTGTTATGTTGGTATTTTATTTGTGCTTTTTAGCAATGTACAAATTATGTCTTTAATACTGTAGAGCCCTAAACACCAAAGTACAACTTACAAGCTGTTTGCTTAGCTTTAATACAGTGACGCAGGGCTCTAGTGTATGAATGGTCCTAGAATTCGCTAAACACCTGGCCAACAGGATTCACACTGTTGCCCGTATAATGTTTCTTCGCCAGTTTATGTGTTCAGCAAATTCGCGTTTATTCTTTAACCCTAACTCAAAAGGCACTTCAATTTTAATGCTTTCCTGTTTCCAGGAAGGACGTCTCCCTGTTTCCATGGCAACTTCCCACCTCATTTTAATTACACATAAATTATCTAGGCTTCACAAATATGTGTTTGCATTTAACACCTAAAGATGGACCTTACATTTTCTCAAATAAAGTTTGGTGAAAAACACGAATGAGCACCATACATTGTCATCATAAAGCTTAGAATTAATACAGAAGCAATGTAAAGACTTTCAATATTCAAACAAATAACAGCTGCCTGCATTTGTAACTACCAGAGCTGGATAGCAAGAGAACAAAGCTGTTACGTCACTCCAAAAGAAAATGCAATCGATGAATGGCAGAGGGGGATATTTAAGTCTCCAGACTTTAAACACCAAGTCTAGCTCTCTTTATGCACATATACCTTCACATGGCACCCAAGGTTCCCATAACCTGGGTTTATTTTGCATTTGTTCTTTATATTTCACAGTTTACTCCAATAAACATAACATGCGCTTCTATCCTTAGCTTGTCTGCCATCGTTCCTAAGATTTTCTGTCTCTGTCCAAAGCACAGAGCAATTGCAGCTGCTGTGGAACTTTCCATCATTCTACATCTGGATTCAATCTCTGCCCTATCTGTAGCTGCCTCTGACTACTTAATGGTGGCTAGAGATGGCTTGGCACTAATCAAACAGAGTAGGATCACAAATAAGTGAAGGTTAGTCCGGTACAGTAAGCAGGGCACTGTTCCAGAAAGTGAGCAATTGTACTTCAAAGGCGAAAGAGGAGGATGGGGAGATGGCTCAACAGTTAAAGTGCTTGCCATGCAAGCAGGAGGAACTGCGTTCAGATCCCCAGAGCCAAACTGGGTGGGTATGAGGACCTGCTTACAATCGCAGCCTTTGGAAAGCAGAGACAAGGGATCCTAGCAAGCTGGCTAGTAAAACGAACGGTATCTATAAGTTCTAGGTTTGACTGAAAGACCCTACTTCAAAGAATAAGGTGGAAGAGCAATGGAGGAAAATTCTTGATGTCAACCTTGGGCCTCCACACACATGTGCCCACACATACAAAAGCATGCATACGCACACTTACACACACACACACACACACACACACACACATACACACACACACACACACACACACACACACAAGAAAAGAAGAAAACATTAAAGTTGAAAGAGAAGGTCTATCAGTTCTGGTTGGCGCATGCACTGCTTAATGCTCTCCTTTTGAGCATAGGCCAAGACACGGGTGTCCTCCTGAAAGAAGCGGTGTCCCTCGTCAGTGAGTTTCCAGAGGAAAGCACGAGGTTTTCCATCTGTCTCCTCCTCAACCGGGGCTGGCACCTTTTCAAAGCAGGTCAGGGAACAGAGATTGTGGCGAATGGTGTTTTTCCAGCCGTCTGGTGCAGTCCGGAAATACGGGAAATGCTGTCGAGTAAAATTGTAGATCTGTTGCACATTGAGGCCACAGGAAGGGCTGCTTTTTAATGCTAGGGCAACTAGATGGCTGTAGTTGAGAGGAGGGCGTGGCCAGGACTCCTTGTCCTGGAGTGGATCAAGGTACAGTGTGTGCTTCTTGGTGTATTTGTTAGAGGACGTGCATCCCTGTTCCTCAGTCTCCTCGTCTTTGTGATCAGGGCCAGTGGATAAAACGGGCAGCCTTTGTTGCTGACAACGCTCAGTGCGGAGAACAGACAGGGACTTTAACACCCTCTGAGTCCCTAAGCGGCTAGACTCGTCAGTCTTTGGGATTGGTGCACTTGGCAGAACTTTATGACTGAGATTTGGAAACTCTTTGATGTTGGCAGGGTACACAACGTTGGGATTCACCCACATCCACAAGCTGGGTTCTGTGGGAGGATCATCATCATCAGGATTGGGTTTCCTCTCCTGAGGCAGCGCTGGTGGTTTTAGCAGTTGAACTTTGTATTTGACAAGACACTGCTCAGCGAAAGAGCACTGATCTGTGGTACAAGGCAGGAAAAATTCATTCCCCATGTCCCATTCCAGCATTCCGGGGACTTGACCATGGAGACTGTACCAAAATTCCCGATCTTTTAGCCTTACATCCATCTTTACTAGAAAGATAGATGGAGGAAAACTTTCAAACTGTAAAGTCTCTCTGGCACTTTGGAAAGTTTTTGTTTGTTTGTTTGTTGTTTTTGTTTTGGCTAGGGCACTGTTTAACACAAGATGTCTCAGCTATAATGTGATCTATCAGTAGGCCTGCTGGGAGTGCTCTCACGAGGACACTGATACTTCATTGATCAGAAGTCTGGCTCAGAGAAGCCTTAGCTCTCTGGAACACAGCTCAAAACAGTAACCGAGAAGATCGTTTTAGCAGAAAAACCTGCTTTCCAAATTTTCCAAGTGTTTTCTCACCATTGACCCCAAAAGGTGTCTTGATAGCTCTGTAAGGTAACATGGTACATATTATTAACCCTATGTCATAGATATGGGAAATGACATTTACAGAATATTTAGAACTGCATACCTAAATAAATATAGGATAGCTGGATCTATACTCCTTTCTTAGCCTTTTACAATAGCCACGGCATGCTGATCTATCCAATGTACTACATAAAGTAAGCACAAAACTGAGTTGTAGACTATATTTGTACCTACAGGAAGGTTGCCCATTAGACTCCCACTCAAGCTATTTTCTGCACTCTTCTGAATGCAGGCTTCTACTTCTCCAGCTTGCCTTCCTAGGCTATGGCTTCTAAGCTGTACTTTAAACACTGCATTAACAAAGGTTTGCTACATCATCTGAGAGCTTACCTTTCATGTAGGTTCATGTTAAGGAAATTCTCAAGAAGAAACAACAGAAAGGTGCCACTTAGCCAGTCTCAAAAAATCTATAAAGTATATGATTTCACTAAAAACATTATATAGGACTGTATCAGAAAAGGTTCCAGCAAATGACCATGGCAACTACTAAAGGGCATTAATTCCCTATGCTTTCCTATTTTCTGGTACTAATTTGGTCAAAAATATTGTTCGCATAATCATCTAGAATGACTTTTCTATTGCACAAATATAAGTATTAACAACAATAGCATGAATTGACAATATTTGTTGAATTCTGTAAGTATTTTACATGACTTAGCTCTATGCCAAAAATTACTCTATGAAATAAGCAATCATTCTTCCCTTATGTAGTAAAAAACTTCTAAGAATAAATTACACAGCTAGATAATGGTGAAGCTGACTTTCAAAGCTATGTAGAGCTTGTGCCTTTACTCACTGTATTAATTTCTGTTGATTCTGTATCACAATACAGAACCCTACAACATAGCTATTGTTTTAGTACCATTGCATCATAATTCATGTGTCAAAAGTACTAACCAGCTAGGATTTTCACTATATCTTTTTCCTGTGTCTGTTTGATCAAGAGCTTCTCCATAGAATGCCCTTCTCCCAAGTACCTTGGTTTAGCTAATACCTACTCATCATTTAAGTATTATTTATTGTTTGTGTGTGTGAGAAGGGGGGACATTCGTGCCATTATGTCTGTAGAGGTCTGAGGCAAACTTTGTGGAGTCGATTCTCTCCTTCCACCTTTATATTCATTCCAGAAATATATCTCAAGTCATGGAGTTTGCACAGAAAGAACCTTTATCCATTAAATTGTTTTGCTGGACCCCTACTCATCTTTTAAGATTGAAGAAATGTTGCTTTCACCTCCATATAAATGGATCCCTTTTACAGTAGGGCATTGGCCTGGAGAGAGCATGGAATAGAAACTGAAATATTTAGATTGTGCCAATTTCCAGACATCCTGGCAATATCTGAGTTTTTCAGCAGCCCATTGTTCTTTAAAGGCAGGCTCTACTGTTGTAGAATGTCTCCTTCATCTTTAGAGAATAGAGCCCAATTCTCAGAGTGCTTAATAAAACGAGTTCATTACTGTGTATTCTCGTGTAGGTGTGCACAGGTGTGTGTGTATGTGTGTGTGTGTGTGTGTGTGTGTGTGTGAGACAGAGAGAGAGAGAGAGAGAGAGAGAGAGAGAGAGAGAGAGAGAGGGAGGAAGGGAGAGAAAGAGAGAGCACATTTGCACATGCTAGAGCATGGAAATGGAACTCAGAGGACAGTTTGCAGAAGTTAGTTCTCTCCTTCCACTGGAACTCAGGTCATTAGGCTTGGCACCAAGTGTGGTTACCTACTGGGACATCTCATTAGCCTCAATTGCTGGGGTCAAAGGTGTGAGACACCACACCCAGCTCCTTCGATATTCCAAAGCATCCCTCTGCCCTGATATTGCTTCTCATCTAAAGAACTGGTAAACGAGATAGCTAATGTTTTAGGTCATGAAAAAAAATTCTTTTGCTATTACGAATTTCCTGAATTGTTTCAATAATGTCAGAGGCAGTATTAAAAGAATGGAAAACCACCATCAAGGGGCTTCCATAACTAAATTTTATTTTTTGAACACATGTATTGTCATTAATTGAAACTATTTTAGTAAAAGACTGAGTATATGATGATATACTCAAAACTTATGAAAAGAACAAATATTTCAGAGTAGTTATGGTTCGCTATTTCTATATAGCAAAATGCATGAATATTTAAGCATATGCAAATATAGATATATACTTGTTTCTGTAAGTGGCTAAGCAGGAATGAACATAGGAAAAGCAATGAGTTAATCATAAATTATTTTGGAAAAAACAAGTATCATATCAATGGCTGTTATGCATAAATATTTAGATTCTGTAAAGTTCAAGGGCGCCCCAAAATAGAAAATGAAAATCTGTCCAGTCTTTGTTTTTAAAACCAGGCACCCAAGTTCTGGGGCTGTCATTCTGCAGGAGGTGCCTCTCTCTAATTCATACAGAAGAATCATTTATTAACCAGAAATCACACACGTGTAGAGAGGGACTCACACATAACTAAGAACTTGGAAGAATGATAAACGCTGATGGATACACGTAAAAATCAGGTAGAAAAAACCCAATAGATGAAAATGTATTTTAAAGAAGAGAATAATCAAAAAAGATTCCATCCTTATCTACAAATTTATGAAAATTATAATGAAATGGAAATAATGAATTTATAAATCTGAATAATGCTAAAAGACTAAATTCATAGTAAGAGGTCAAGATAATGGGGATTACAAGCCATGCATAAACTAAAGAATGCCTCAGTTTTGATGAAAACAAGTTGCAAAGAAACAGCTCTAAGAGATACAAATGAACTGCTGTTCTGCAAAACTCCCAACCCACTGCACACATTTCAATACCCATGAGATGAGCCCAGAAAATCAGTTTTACTGTTTTACCTTGGCAAGGCTGAGATGTGTGTTTTAGGTAGTTGGGTAAAGTCAATGAAATTCAAAAGAAGTAAAATCCTGAAAAGACATCAAAATAAAATAAGTGTAACATTAAACAGAGGAGGAAAAGTACAAGTGCAAGAATAAAAACAATAAGTTAAACCCACTGTCTATATCTTGTAGTAGACTTAAAAGGAAGTATGCGATGTATTTTTAATTGCTGTATTTGTGTAGACTTCATATACTTCTTAAGCAGTTTAACTTGCTTCTAAAAAAGCCACATTAATTTGTAATTACTGTTTATAACCTTTAGGATAGTCAGTTCATCAAAATTGATAACCAATGTTTAGATGACCAAGCAAAGGCGGTTTAAAAATAGTTTAAACATCTGGTTCATGAGCTACTTGAATTTAATAAAGTTGAGCAATAAGCAAAACACAAATAGTAATGAGTTGCCCTCAGTGTACAAAAAGCATGTGTAAGAATTTATTATTTTACTAGTTTTTCTTTCTAGCAATCAGATTAAAGTACCAGATCCATGTACCAAAATTGGTGGTGTTTGGGGATGGCAAGATGGTTCAATTTATAAAGACACTAGCCGTCATGTTCAATGGCATGAGTCTGATCACTGAGAGTCACATGATGGAAGGAGAGAATTGACTCCACGAAGTTGTCCCATGACCGCCACATACAGGCGTGATCTGAACACCCCCCATATAAACAAATAAATGCAAGAAAAGTCACAACAGAATTGAATTTTGAACACAGGTATGTTTGAAGCCATGTTTGTAAGAAACTATAGTAGGCATTGAGAATAAATTACTGTCATTTTATTCATCAACTTATCTCTGCCATGACATGCTAAGTTTCCTCATTTATGAAATAAGCATAATAAGAAACTTATCCTTTTGGGTTGTGGCGGCAAACACCTTTTATCCCAGCACTTGGGAGGCAGATGTGGGCAGATCTGTGAGTTCAAGGCCAGGCTAGAATGAGTTCAGGACAGCCAGGGCTGCAAAAGAGAAACCCTGTCTTGAAAAAACAAAAAGAAAGAAAGAAAGAAAGGAAGAAAGAAAGGAAGAAAGAAAGAAACTTACCCCAATTAGTCACTGATATAAAATGAAATAATGTAAGTTAATTTATAATGTATACTAATACCTAATTTTAATGTTTGACATATGAAGTTCCATAAATATAAGATATTATTTATGTTATTCTTTTGAAGAGAAGTATAAGTTTTTAAAAATATTTTTAAATTTTATTTTATTATTTATTTCTGTGTGTGTGTGTGTGTACATGTAAGTCCACATGTGTGTAGGTGCCTTTGGAGGCTGGAAGAGGCTGTTGGAGCCTCTGGAACTGTAGTGGCAGGTGGTTGTAAGACTCTCTACAGGGATGCTAGGAACCAAATTTGGATCCTCTGGAAAAACAGCATGTGTTATTAACCACTGAATCATCTCTCCAGCCTGAAGTATAGGCTCCTAATCATGAATGTTTCATATATAAATCATATTGGAAGATAAGAAGAACTGGTTATAGAGACTATACGGGGAAATATTCTTGAGAACTGGTTTTAATGTTTAATTTTAAAAGTTCTTTGAACTCTGCATTATGACTTCAAAAGTCTCAGACAAATTTTTTATTTATTTTAACACTTTGAAAGTCCTAAAATTATTTCCTAACTTATTTTTAATGTCTTTTAAATTAAAAGACAGCCTGAAGGCTAATAGCTCCTTTATCTCTTACTACTTCTCTTCTAAAGTTATGGCCTCACCTTTCCTGGATAAGCAAAAGAGGTTCTATGAAACAAAACTAAAATTAAATCAAATAAAAAACTTGTCTAGATAAGTATCCCGGGGCAAAGGTGACAGCATCCACTGCAAGAGTCTGTTTTATAATAGGTATTAAATGACTTGTAAGAATATAGAGTACATAGAGAAGTGTCGGGCTCTTAGGTCTCATACATACTTCACTCCACATCATCTGTTTTTTGTCATTTTCAAGAGCATTTTTACAGCAGTTCCCATACATTAAATATCTATGTATATAGTAGCCAGTTCAACTTGACAGAGTGATCTCACATATTTTGATAAACCCCTCATTTTTGCTTCAAACATATAAGGAATAAAATTGCATGGAGAAAGATACATCACATAAGACAACAAATCTCAGAAACTTTACACAGCTAAAATCATTGACTTGCTGACCTTTTGAACACCAAGCAGGAATTAGAAGTCCAGAGTGTGGCAGTAATCCTCCCAGAATCCTCCTCCTGACATCCAGAAGTGTATTGAAAGTTTGAGTGCCAGCAGGGAGCAACCAAAACTATTTTAGGAAGAAATAGAGTATGTGTTAGATATTGTTCATTGTGGAAGAATACAAGTGCAGAACAACTTGGAGAAAGACTTATTTTGGCCCCAACAAACTCCAAAGCAAATCTTTGTGCCTGAGTAGCTGAACTCTGGAAATACTTAAATAGGTGTGCCCTATCCTACCAATTCTCTCCTCTAAACACTATTTCCAATGAACTAAAAATCCTTTGCATTCTTGACATGGAAATGGGTGGGGTCTGGCCAATTTCTCAGATTCCCACAAGTCATTGTTCCTATTGCTGTGATGCAAATTACTTGACTTCATTTTAATTGTCCTAATCCTTAAAGCACCCACAATCTCCTAAACTTCAATAGGCTTCTCTTTTCTAGGCAAATACCAAGTCTGTCCAACTTTTCCAAACCTCAATGCTAGTACGCCATACAATTTCCTCTACTGTATTAGTCCATTGCATTGTAACCCAGTCTTCCACAAAGTCTTAGGGTATAAGATAAAATGCACATAAGTTCTTTGTCGGACTGAATGCCCTCTGGTCTAATTCCCAATCCAGTGCTTGTGGCTACCTAAAGCCTCCTAAACATAGTCTTCCCTGACTATATTTATATAAGCACCCTGATCTGGGAACCCACTTCTACTACCTATTATACTCAGCTTACAGTGTTTTACACTTTCTCTAGCTGGTATGACCAACTTATAAAAGTTCTCAAAAACTGATTCCAAAAGTCAGGAAGGAGAGAAGAGGGGGGTGGGGGAAACCCCTCTGATTATACAACAGGAACAGAGAGTGAGAGCCCTAGCCCGGACTCCACTGCCTTTCTCCCTTCTCCAATCTTATTCCATTTTCAATGCAAGTCTATATGATGGGATGGCACTACCTAAAAGATGAAGTCCCTGTACTAAATCGTTTATGGAAATGCTCTAATGGAATACCCAGTGTACATTACTGATCTCTTAGATGCCTTTGAATCCAATGAAGTTAACAATCAAGATTAATCATCACAAGGCACATAAACTAAAGAGTAAAGGTATATAAGAATAAAAAAATCAAGTTTTAATTAAAATTAGACTGAAAACCCCTCCCAAAATACACAAAATTTATTAATAAGAAAACTTAACAACTATACAATGCATACATTTCCAAAACCATTATACAATAAATCCATCTACTTATGATATTTGAAAATTGGATATATTAAAATGTATATACAGAAAGGAACATATACATAAATGAGAAGGAAGTCATTTAAAATGTGAGAAATCACTCAGTGAGATGGTTCAATGGGCAAGGTACCTGATCTCAAGTCTGATGGCTCAAGTTCAATTCCCAAGACTCACAAGGTTGAGGAGTGATCTATCTCCACATACACAAGCTTTGTGCCACCATTGCCTTAGTGTATCTTGTAGGCAGGACACTATTGTAGATCAAAGGGATTGTGGCTGGCTTGGTGTTTACATTTCTTGTTTGGCAGCCCTCAGAGTATTTTCCTGTACCAAAGATGCTGGAACATAGGGGTGAAGGCTCTATGTGGGCACCTGCTTCACTTCTCCATGGTCAATGAGTTCTGTTGGTGTTGTCTTCAACAATGGGACCTTGCTGTCAGTTTGTGGAGAGCAACCTATAGTTTTGACACGCTTCATTTGGCAACAAAAGATGGCCAGTTGGGACTCTGTCTCCCCCATGATTTGTCTATTTCATTTGACTCACCTTCATATATGTGTATATTTTAGGAGGCTTCTACTACATTAGGTTTCCATACTACCCCTCAAATGGTCCTTAACTTAGTTGTCTCTTCCTGTATTCCCTCCCTCATTTCCCTCTCTGTTCCCTCTTCCCATTTTATCCTCCCATTCCAGCCCACCCCAATTCATTCATAACTCTCCCATTTGCCTTTCCTTATGAGATCCATCTGATCCCTATAGTCCCTTATTTGATACATGCCCTCTGTGGTTCTACAGATTGCAGCTTGATTGCCATTGATTTAACAGCTAATATTTGCATATAAGTGAATACATTCCATATTCTATTTTCTGGGTCTGGGATCCTCACTCAGGGTGAATTTTCCCTAGTTCCACCAATTTACCTGTTAATTTCATGATGTGTAAATATATCGCATTTTCTTTATCAGTTCTTCTGTTGATGGCTATCTAGGTTGTTTCCAATTTCTGGCTATTATAACGACAGCAGCAATGAAAATGTTTGAACAAGTGTCCCAGTGGTAGGATTAAGCATCCTTTGGGTATATGCACAAGAGTGGTATAGTTGGACTTTGGGGTAGATTGATTCCCATCTTCACGAGGAACTACCACCCTGATTTCAATAGTGGATTTACAAGTTTGCACAATCACTAGCAACGGAGAAGTCTTCCTCTTATTCCACATCCTTGTCAGAACGAGTTTTCGCTTTTGTTATCTTAGCCATTTTAAAAGGTGTATGGTGGGCTGGAGAGATGGCTCAGCGGTTGAGAGCATTGCCTGCTCTTCCGGGGGTCCTGGGTTCAGTTCCCGGCAACCACATGGTGGCTCACGGCCATCTGTAATGGGATCCGGTGCCCTCTTCTGGCCTGCGGACATACAGACAGAGTACTATATACATAATAAATAAATAAATATTTTTTTTTAAAAAAAGTGTATGGTGAAATCTCAAAGTAATTTTGATTTGCATTTCCCTGATCATGTTGAATCATGTTGAACATTTATTTTAGTGTTTCTCAGTCACTTGAATTTCTTTTTTATGAGAATTGTGTTTAGATCTGTACTCCATTTTTAAATTGGGTTGTTCCTTTTCTTGATAATTAGTGTTCTGAATTCTTTATATTTTAGATATTAGACCTCTATCAAAAGTATAGTTGTTAAAAAAAATCTTTTTCCATTCTGTAGGCTGCCGTTTTGTCTGACTGCTGGTGTCCTTGGCTGTGCAAAGCTTTTCAGTTCCATAAAGTCCCATTTCTTAGTTGTTGACCTTAGTACTTGTGCTAATTAATGGTGGTCTGTCCAGGAGTCATTTCCTGTGCCAATGAACTCAAGGCTTTTCCACTTTCTCTTTTCTATCAGGTTCAGTGTAACTGGATTTATGCTAAGGTCTCTGATGCACTTGGAGCTTGGTTTTGTGTAGGGTGCTAAGTATGGATCTCTCTCTCTCTCTCTCTCTCTCTCTCTCTCTCTCTCTCTCTTTTGCATCACTGTACCTGCAGCTATCCAATTTGACCAGAACCATTTGCTAAAGTTGCTTTTTCCTCCAGGGTGTGTTTCTTGCTTTTTATTTAAAAAAATCAAGTGTCCATAGGTATGTGAATTTGTGTCTGGGTCTTCAGTTTGATTCCATTGATCAACATGTCTTTTTTGTATGTGCCAATACTGTTTTTAATTGCTACAAAATGCTGTTTTTATTACTATACCTCTGTAGTACAACTTGAAATCGGGGATGGTGGTAACACCTCCAGAAGTTCTTTTATTGTACAGGATTGTTTTCTTGTTGTTGTTTCCATAAGAAGCTGAAGACTGTCCTTTCAGATTTGTGAAGAATTGTGTTGGCATTTTGAAGGAGATTGCATTGAATTTGTAGATTGCTTTTGGTTAGGATGGTCAGTTTTACTGTATTAATTCTACTGATCCATAGGCATGAGAGAGCTGTATTAATTTTACTGATCCATAAGCATGATAGATCTTTCCATCTTATGATATGTTTTTAATTTTCTTCTTCAATGTCTTGAAGTTTTTTTATCATACAAATCTTTCACTTGCTTGATTAGAGTTACCCTAAGATATTTTATATTATTAGAGACTATTTTGGAAGGTGTTGTTTCCCTGATTTTTTTCTCTTCTGTCAATCATTTGTATATAGGAGGGCTACTGATTTTTGTGAATTAATTTTGTATTTAGCTAATTTGCTGAAAAGTATTTTCCAGTTGTAGGCATTTCCTGATGCAATTTTTAGCGTCACCTATGTATGTTATCATATCATCCGCAAATAAAGATACCTTGACTTCTTTCTTTCCATTTGTATCCACTTGATCTCCTTCAGTTGCCTCATTGCTCTATCTCAGACTCCTGGCTTTTAGCATCTTCATTGAAAAGCGAGGTGTAATTCTAATAGGTCTGCCTTTATATGTTACTTGGTCTTTTTCCCTTGCAGATTTTAATATTCTTTGTTTTTTACATTTAATGTCTTGAGTATTATGTCTCAAGGGGACTTTCTTCTCTGCTCCAGTGTATTTGGTGTTCTGTATGCTTCTTGTACTTTGACAGGCATTTCCTCCTTTAGGTTAGGCAAATTTTCTTCTATGGTTTAATATTTTCTGTGCTTTTGTGCTGGGAATCTTCTCCTTTCTCTATTTCTATTATTCTTGCAGTTGTTCTTTTGAG
The DNA here is from genome assembly GCF_018167655.1 of Microtus oregoni. NCBI lineage: Eukaryota > Metazoa > Chordata > Mammalia > Rodentia > Cricetidae > Microtus > Microtus oregoni. The sequence continues at coordinate 2,179,108 of NW_024544753.1, forward strand.
AGTGTACCAGATTTCTTGGATAGTTTGTGCCAGAAGTTTCTTAGATTCAACTTTTTTTGTGTCTTCAAACCCTGAGAGTCTCCCTTCCATCTCTTGCATTCTGTTGGTGAGGCTTGCCTCTGAGGTTTCCGTTCAAGTTCCTAAATTTTTAATTTCCAGATTTCCCTCAGTTTATGTTTTCTTCATTGTTTCCTTTTCCACTTTCAGGTCTTGAGCTGTTGTTTTAGTCATTTCCTTCCACTGTTTTTGTTTTCATAGATTTCTTTAAGGAATTTATCTATTTTCTCTTTAAGGACCTCTAGAATATTCATAAAGATTCTTTTTCTTGTGCTTCAAGTATGCTGGAATATTCAGGGGCTGCTGTGGTAGGGTTGCTGGGCTCTAGTGGAGACACATTGCCCTGGCTGTTATTGATTTTGTTTTTATGCTGGAGTCTCAGCATCCAGGTTAGGGAAGATTGTAGTGCTGATATCTGGTCTTGTCTTTGTTGGGTCGGTGTTTTGTTCAGTTTCTGATTCCTCTTTGGTTCTTAGAAGAGTGTGGTGGTTGTTTGTTGCCCTGTAGGAAATTTATCTGGGGTCCTGATAGGTGTGGCCATCGGGGTGGGGGGGGCGGGTTTCCAATGAACATGTGTTTCTGGGTATTGGGAGCTGACATGTAGGGATGGAGATAGGCTAGCGGAGGTAAGGGGGTCCACAGGAGGGAGAAAGGCAGAGTCTTCCACCAAGGTCTGCTTAGTCCCCTAGGAATGGGGGTAGAGAGTGAGGGGAAGTCACAACAAAAGCTCTGCAGTTGTGCTGGGGGTGTGACTGGGGGACGGTAGAGGAATGGAGGGAGAGGTGGAGATCTGCAGTCAGAACACTGGCTTCCCAGAGTAGGCTCCCAGGGAGGACCTGCAGGTGTTGGGGGCTGGGACAAAGCAATGAGGGGAGGGAGAAAGAGTAGGAGGGGAAGATCTGGGTGATCACTGGAGATGGGGGGAGAGGGGGAAGGGAGGCTGCAGCCGGTGTTCTCAGCAGAGCCGGGAATGAGGCTGGGGGGATAGGATGTAGAGGAGCAGAGGGAGCGGTGAGGAGCTGCGGTCAGCCCACCTGTTTCTCTGGCTGTGCGTTCCCAGGGACTGCCTGCTGGAATTAGATGCTGGGTTAAAGCAATGGGTAGAGGGAAAGAGAGAGCAGGAGGGGAAGATCTGTGGGATCCACTAGAGATGGGGGCAGAGGGGAAAAGGGGGGCTGCAGCAAGTGATTTGCTCCAGAGCTGGGGATGAGACTGGGGGATTGGATTTGGAGGAACAGAGGGAGAGGTGGAGATCTGCGGTCAGCCTACTTGCTTCCCTGCCAGGAGTGGCCTTCGGGTTCCCTGGGAATGCTTGCCCGAGTTGGGGTCTGCGATAAAGCACTGAGTCAGGCAGGGAGCTTAGGAGGGCACGGTCTGTGTCATCCAGTGGAGATGGGGGCGGGGGAGGGAAGGGAGGCCTCAGCAGGTGGTTTGCTGCAGAGCTAAGGCTGAGGCTGGGGGATTGGATTTGGAGGAGAGTGGGGATAGCTGAATATCTGCAGTTAGCTACTTGCTTCCCTGCCAGGAGTGGCCTGTGTGTGTCCAGGGAGTGTCTGTTGGAGTTGGGGGCTGGGATAAGCATTGATTGGGGGGGAAGGAGGTTAGCAGGGGAAGATTTGCACGATAGACTGGAGAAGGGGAAGAGGGGGGAAGGGAGGCTGCAGCAGGTGTTCTGCTGAAGGGCTGGGGATAGGGGGTTGGATTTGGAGGAGCAGAGGGAGAAACAAAGATCTGCAGCTAGCTTATCCGTCTCCCTGGCATGAGGGGCCTTCGGGTTCCCAGGGAATGCCTGAAGGACTTATATTCTGACCTCCGTATGTACAATGTGGTACATATATGTGCACACGCAAGTGTTTGTGTGTGTGTGTGCACGTACGCATACAATAAATGTAACACTTTTTTCCAATAGGTAAATGAAAATGTCGTGGTCACAGAAGAGATCAATGAATGGGAAATACCAGAACTCCTGGACTCAGTCTACATATAGTGGGAATCATAACAATATAAAAGCACTGTCAAGAGAAATGGAGGCTATACCAAGATTATTATCTAATAGGCTCTTAGAGGAGTGTAAGGTGAATGATGAAGAATGAATAACTGAAAAGAAAGTCCTGATAATCCTCTAGATTTAAGTAGTGACATTATTTTCATATATAAATGAGCAGCATAAAACATCTACTTACTCCTAGATGCAGTGAAAAAAGACCTCATAGCAGAAAAGAAAGAAATAGCGGGAAGGGCTTATGAGCTATCGTGGTCCTCAGAATTTTGAGAGGTTAGACACCTCCTGACATGTTATTTATCTAAAATAATCTTCTCTCCACATTTACAGGATTATTTCAAATGAATTCATCACAATGATGAAGAAATGGGTTTTACAATGCCTTTAGAAGCCAGACTTCAGAGGAATGTGCCTAACTAAAGAGATGACAATTTAACCTTAATCTGCTGCAGCAGCGAAACAATAGTAGACACTGGTGCTGAGGCTGTGGCAGAAGCGGACTAATTAGTTATGTTAAGAATTTAATTGTTAAAGCCAGAGTGCAGGCAAAGCCACCGCTTTCTTTTGCAAAGTAATGATGGCACTGGAGATTGTAGCTCTGTTTGATGCAAGCTTGCTGTGTAATTTGGAGAACATGCAGAAACCAATACTCCTTTTCGTTGAAGATTTTTCCCAATAGTTCATACAGACTCTACCGAGACCTTTCTGCACTAAGATGTTTGAATACTTGACTCTACACAGAAGGTGCTGGGATCTCTGTGCAGGATGCTACACAGTACTGCCGCCTTCTTACACATTTACAATTAGAAATAATAACTATAATGCATAGAATGTACATATTCAGTTTGGCCAATTTTGAAAAATGGATGCATATATGTAAATGCCACCCAGAATAATTTTTAGATCATCTGTCTAGCCAGAGAGGATTTTCTTATTCTCTTTGTAGTCTGTGTTCACTCATCCTCGCAGTTCATTGCTAGCTTTTATTGCTATAGATTACTCGTGTCTTATGTAAAAAGAATTATACAGTGATGACAACAAACAGTAAAAATAACCTTACGAACCAGTAGAGGGGTTCGAAACCCTTTCTTTTAAAGGCCCATCAATTACACTGGGGCAGGTAACAGCGGATGCTAGAAATATTTGAAATATTGAAATGAAATAACTTAGATCTTTGGGTTTTTTTTGAATTAGTCAAGTGTGAAGACAAAATAAAGACATTGTCAGAGGTTTCTTTGAGATCACCACTACGTGCAAAAATATACAATAAGTTTTAGCCATAAGCAAATGAAAACAGAAAACAGATGAAAAGAGACAAGTTATGTTTAATACTTTATGTAGAAAACAAAAAAATATAAAAATATCCAAAAATGAGAAAGAATTAAATAGATGATTCAAGCATACTGAGGACACTGTCACAGTTAGTCAATAGGACAGGATTACTGACGGCTTTGACAGAACTTTGTACAATTTAGTATCCATTTATTTATATATCTATATATACTAAGTTCAAAATAATAAGAATATAAATGTCATTTATAAAATCCAAACAGAAGAGGGTGACTAAGAAGCCAAGAAAGAAGATGAAAAACAGAGAACATATACAATAATATAAATGAGTGAAAAATATATCAATAAACAAAATAATCCAAACAAATTAATCCCACTGAGTAAAAACCAAGATAATCAAAAGATCTTTTCCTAAACATTTCCATAAAACCAGTTTGTTTTGTAGTTTTAGCTAAAAGTCCTTTTTAACAGCTCAATTCATCTAGCATTCATAGTTTTTCATGCAATGAATTTAAATTGCTTTTTTAAAAACACCATGAACTGCTTGGAATTCGGGGGGAGATGTGTGCAAGGTCAGAACTCTTCACTGGCAGGTGCTGGATTTAGATCTGCTGGTTGCAATTCATCCATGTTTCTTCACCATTAGCTTTTTGCTTTCACTTGAACATTGATACTTTGCAGTATTTGGTACAAAGAGTAACTCTAAATCATTTATTTAAAAACTTTTTTAAATAATTATTTTATTAAATAATAATAAATATTATTATTATTATAATGATGGGCATACATCAAGGCAGAATGTTGTATGCATAATAAATAAATAAATCTTAAAAAAATAATAATTATTTTATTTTCAGATGTATTTGTTTATTATATATACAGTGTTCTGCCCATATGTATCCCTGCAGGCCAGAAGAGGGCACCGGAGCTCATTACAGATGGTTGTAAGCAACCGTGTCATTGCTGGGAACTGAACTCAGGATCTCTGGAAGAACAGTCAGTGCTCTTAACCGCTGAGCCATTTCTCCAGCCCCCGAAGAGTAACTCTATAATTGAATTTTGCACTGACCATATAGGAATCACTTCTAGTCTACAATGTACCTCAATTGCAACTTCATCTTCCAGATTCCTTGACACAGAATACGGTTTTTATCATTAGCCACAGCTTCTATGTTTTCTGAGGAGAGTTCTTGAGGGTTATTTGTTTGTTTTCTCTCTTCTTTCTCTGTGAACGTCTAGATTACACTAGGCAGCAAACCTACTGAGAACGTTTGTTTTCAGTCCCTGGTATGGTTAATGTGAACCCTGATTATGCTATTTAATCAGAACTAAGAACTACAGTTTTTCATGTTTTTTTCCCCTAAAATTCTACTTTCTTCTAGCAGTTGGAGTATTCTGGAAGGATTATAGCTATCCTAACCTCGAAAATGTCCTGTCACTTACCATTATTGCTCTCAAGTAACTTTGGAAAAACAGAATGGGAGGCAGTAGGCTGATGTGGGTAGGAGGTTTCCTGCCATTTTTTTCAAGCTTCAGTCATCCCTTGAGAAATAAGACTTGCCTTTAAAATAAATAATCTGAGCAGAGCGCTTGAGCTAATCATGAGATCAATGCTACCCAAGGTATTCTTGCTAGGATCTCAAGAGGAGAGACAGTGTGCTTAAAAATTGGGATTCAATTACTGTTCCTAGTCTATCAGCTAATTTACCTACTACAGTCTCTGCACAGCTGCCATCGTAAGTGTCCATAAAGTTCACAAGCCCTGTAGCGACCAAGCTGTGGGCTAGAGCCTACATCTCCAGGTGGTCAGGTCACGTCTAAGGGATGAAAGACATTCGCACTTGAACTCCACTGTAGTCAGGGGTGAAGCGGCAGCTACTCCTCCAAGAATGAAGCCTTCAGGTAATGCCTCAGCTCAACTCTTGTATGAGCTGACTGGTCATCAAGAGAACATAGAGCTGGGCGATGGTGGCGCACACCTTTAATCCCAGCACTAGGGAGGCATAGGTAGGAGGATCTCTGTGAGTCTGAGGCCAGCCTGGTATACAGACTGAGTTCCAGGACAGGTGCCAAAGCTACAGAGAAACCCAGTCTCAAGAACACAAACAAGAAAGCAAGCAAGCGAACAAGAACATAGAGTGTAATTTTTCATCCTTGTCTTCTTTTTGTTTCTTGTTTTGTTTGTTTCTTGAGACAGGGTTTCTCTGTGTAGCCCTGGCTGCCCTGGAACTCATGCTGTCGACTAAGCTGGCCTGGAACTCAGAGATCTGCCCTCCTTTGCTTCCCGTGTACTGGGATTAAAGGCTAAAGGCATGCACTACCATTGCTGGCCAGCCTGTAATTTTTCTGATTTGTAGATTTCTGGAAGCATCAAATGGATCATGCTATCTGCTCAAGTTCACACACAGCTAGTCAGTCATTGGCGTCTTCCCTGTCTATCTTGACATGTGGATCGTTTCTGCATTTCAGGTGTTTGCTGTACATCTTCACAAGGTAGCAGGCTATGACTTGTAAGCATCAGGTGGCAGTCCCATTATCAATTACAAATTAGTCCGCATCTAGAGGGATCTTGGTCACACAAATCTGTCATACATTTTCCTGTCTCAGAGGTGAAACCAGCATATATCTATAACAAACTTGGTACCAGTGTGACTTGCTGGCCAAGCTGCAGGCAAACAGCACCAACAGTCCTCCCCTCCTGCTGAGGCTGATAGTGCAGGCCCCATACCAGGTCTGGAGTCCCTGGTCAGGCTGGTGCAAGGACAAGTTGGGGCCAGGGTTAAGCAAGTCACTGCCCTACAAGAATGCCAAAAGCAGGTGTTCTGAAGCTACCACGGAGCCTGCACATCTAACCATAGGCTACATCCAGAGACCATAACCATACCTAAAAAGATTTTTGGAACTGAGTTATAGACTATTAAAGCTACTCTTAATAAAAAGCAAAAATTAACATATTAAAAAGATGTGTATTATTTATAGATGTGTATTTGTGCATGTATATGTGTGTATATGCGCATGTGTATGAGAACATGCTCCGAAGCTAGAGGCCACTATTAGGTATCTTTATCATGTCCTACCCTTAAAAAAATACATATATGTAGGTAACAGAAATTAATGAAAAAAATAAAAAGCTATATCAGCCAGGCAGTGGTGGCACATGCCTTTAAGTTTAGGCAGAGACAGGCAGATCTCTGTGGGTTTAGGCCAGTCTGGTCTACAGAGCGAGAGGATAGCCAGGATTACATAGAGAGACCCTTTCTTGAAAAAAAAAACCCAAAGAAAGAAAAGAAAAGAAAAACGCTATACCAAAACAGAAATAGGACATGTAGCAATATTATAATGGAAATACAATAAGAAGTAAACAATATCAATAATAAAAAGAATGTTCCAAAAGCTGAAGAGATGGATCAGCAATTAAGAGTATTCGCATACTTCTCTCCCATAGGACTTGGGTTCAGTTCCTAGCACTTACATCAGGAGGCTCACAACCACCTGTAACCGTGGTTCTAGAGGATCCAACATTTTCTGGCCTCCATGGGCACCTGGCATGAACAGGGTACACAGAAACTCATGCAGGCACACACAAGTACATATAAATAAAATTAAATGTATGTTTGCATTTAAAAAGAAGTACTCCGGGCTGGAGAGATGGCTCAGTGGTTGAGAGCACTGGCTGCTCTTCCAGAGGTCCTGAGTTCAATTCCCAGCAACCACATGGTGGCTCACAACCATCTGTAATGAGATCTGTCGCCCTCTTCTGGCGTGCAGGCATACATGGAGGCAGAATGTTGTATACATAATAATAATAATAATAATAATAAAAGAATGCTTGCAAAAAAGGAGTACTCCATAACAATGAAGAAAACAATAAGCTATGTATTTGAATGCATGTAAAAACTAGGTAAAAGTGTATGAAGCAAAAGTGATAGAAAGCAAGCAGACATTTGCACAAACAAGCCAAAATTCAAACCCCTATGCTGAACAGATGAAGAAAAATAATACTGGGAAGATTTGAAGAATGCAATTGAAAAGAGTGGAAAGAAACAGAAAATGAGAATTTAAGAAAATTTTAAGAATTTACAAAAATTTGCCATAAACACAGTGGAAGTTTAAAAACATTGAACAATCTATAGCACACAAATGCTTCATTGTTGACATGAAAAACGTCATCAAATGCAATCATAATGAAGTGATGCAGGAGAATTGTCTGGATTCTGTCAATCATGTTATAAATAAATGCTGATTGGCCAGGCAGGAAATATAGGTGGGAAAACCAGACAGGAATTAGAAATGATGTAATGAGAACAGGAGAATTCTGGGAAGGAGGAAGTTGATTCCTCCCACTCCTGCCCAGACCACCAAAGCAGCAGGATGTATTCTGCCCCACTGATAAAAGGTATTGAGCCACATGGCTAACATAGATCAGAAAAATGGGTTAATCAAGATGTGAGAATTAGCCAGTGAGAGGCTAGAGCTAATCGGCCAATCAGCTTATAATTTATGGAGACCTATCTGTGATTTTCTTTGGGGATAAACAGCTGGGAATATCGGGTGGGAGGACAGAAACCACCAAAAACAAGCAGGCCCCCGTTCGTGTTACATTGAAACAAACAAACAAACAAAAAACATGCTTAGAATCTTCAAAGTCTTCTCATTAAAATGATTGGGAACTGGAGGTCATTATGTTACATCCAGATGAAGAAATGTGAGTGTCACATTTTTGAAATTTGAAAATTTTCAAATGCAGAAGCCAAAATTGTTTGCCTAAATGTAAAGCAGGGACAGCCAAAAGTGGAGACATTGAGTGGATAAAACAAGAATGTATTCAATTAGCACGTGCTGAATATATGTGACCTTACAAGTCATTAATATCATGTACTTTATACATAAACAAAAATATATGATTAAAACCAATTTATGAATAAAATTCTCATCAGTGAAAAATATCCAGAATGAAAATCACAACATATTCTAAGCTCAAAAATAAAACATGGTATTCTAAACTTTTGAGATGCAATAAACTGGTATTCAGAAGGAATTTATAGTTACAAATGAGCAATTGCTTTGAAAACCCAAACACATCTAATATCAGTGATGCCTCCTATCAAAAAAGGAGGAAAGAAAAAAATCAAAACCAAAAAAGTTGCCTATAATAATGAAAAGCTATGTACTATGCATATATATATATATATATATATATATATATATATATATACTCAGTCTTGAAAAAAAAACCAAAATCTTTTAAAGTTAATCCCAATATTGTAGAGAAAAGGAAATACTTAAAAGTTACAAAAAGAAAGTATAGTAAAGGGATTTGTCATACCAGTGACCAAGACTGTTATAGATCTAGACTACAACTTAGCCATGTTATTAATGGGGAAAGACAAAGAACAACACGAGTCCACAACTAAGTCCTATGAAAAGCACCCTGTCTCCTTAGCACTCATTCCCTACCATGCTATCAAACTATTATCTGTTATCTAGGTCCATTAGACAGTAAGGTCAATGGGGACATTTATCTATTTCAATTAGATATTCCTATTGCCTAAAAAATGTGGAGCCTCAATATATATTGGTTAATAAATGAAGACACAAGTGTAAGATAATCAAAGCTAGAATTCTTCTTAAACTACAAAGAAAAGGATGCATTGTATACTTGGAGTAAGGAAGGACTTCTGAGAAATAGACAACAATTCAATTACATAAAATTTAAAAAGTCATGGGTACTTGAAGACACCACAAAAATGTAAATGAAGGGTAGAAATAAGCTACTAAATTGTTGAAGATTTATAGAAAACACAAACAGGATGACCTAATAGACTCAGGAATGCATGTAAGACTTAGGAACACATTAAGGACTTAAGACCACATAAGGGACTCCAGCATATCAATAAAAAAAGAGCAAGCAAACTTGTAGAACTGGCAAATCACATGCAGGAAAAAACCAAAGACCCAAGTAACAAAAAAACTAGAGACCTCATTATTATTAAAGGAAGCTCAAGCTAAACAACGAAAAGGTGACATCACACACATATAGGCAGCCATTCTGAAAGTAACTAGGGGTTAGAACCTAGAAATTGTAGTTTTAAGTATATATACAAGAGCGATTTTCCCGTATTTATCATACACATTTACCTTCTGGCGTTATGTCTTACATAGGTTATTATTTATCAATTTATTTCTGCACCTCCTATTTTTTTTCTTTTATTTTTGAGAGTATAATATAATCAAATCATTTATCCCTTCCCTTTCCTCCCTCCAAAACCTTCCATACACCCCTCCTTGCTCTCTTTTAAATTCATGGCTTCTCTTTCTTTTAATTGTTGTTGCTGTGTGTGTGTCTCTGTGTGTATACATATATTCCCAAGCATAGCCTACATTAAAGAGAAACAAAGAGAATTAGAGGAGATAAACTTCGGGAAAAGTTGTAAAGTCAGAACATTGATGTGAACCAAGTTTTCAAAGAAGCTTGTCTGGTACCCATTTGGGCAGATGTTTATTCAGAGGAAGACTAAAAGTGTAAGAGACTAAAAAAAAAATAAGACAGTGAAATAGGAAAAAAAAGTGACTGGGCAGTGGTGGTGCACACCTTTAATCCCAGCACAGGGAAGGCAGAGGCAGGCAGACCTCTGAGAGTTCAAGGCCAGTCTGGTCTACTGAGGGAGTTCCAGGACGCCCAAGGCTGTTACACAAAGAAATCCTGTCTCAAAAAATAAACAAACAAACAAACAAGTAAGCAGCCTGATAGCCACTGAGAACAAAGGGTTATGTAAATTTGAATATAAGCATTATAAAGGACTATTCTGCTAAAGTTTGAGCAAAATCTCAAATATATAAAAACATTTCTGTATAGGTTAACTACAAAAGATGGTTTTTTGTTTTTCTTTTATTTCCTGTGTGTGTGTGTGTGTGTGTTTCATCCCTAACAGTGAAAGAAAAGAACAGATTCCTGAAAGTTGTCCTCTGACCACCACATGCACCATGGCATGTTCCCCATAAATAATAAATGTACAAAAACAAAAAAATTACAATCGGGGGTACCTTAAGATTTGTTGTCTTCTAGGTGGATCCTAGAAAAGTAACAGCATTTAAAGAAAGCACTAGATACAGTTGAAGTCCCCAAACTGCTAACACAGATACATAACTATGCCACTTTTACAGATATGTTGGAATATGAAAAAAGAAATGGCTCAATATCTGTCAGTATAGAAACCGGTGAAATAAACAGCAAAATCACATTAAAGAATACTCTGCAGCTTTTAGAAATATAATATTTGTAGGAATACAGAATGCTATTCAGGAGAATTGACTAAAATGAAATTGTGGAAAGTTTGAGCAAACTCCTAGAGGCGTACTAAAATTGATAGGAGACCACGGGTATGTGAAATTATCACCAAAAGCCTACCTATATTGAAGACAAACGACTCTAACGTCGCAGAGCTGCACAGACGAGTGGAACTAGCTGGGGGAAATCTTTTGTTGCCTGTCCTAGCAAAAGCCGAGGGAACATTCCAGAAGGAGGTCTCAACTGACTTTCTTAAACGAAAACGTTGCTGACGTAAGCATTAGATTTGGCCTGTGAATGAAAAAGTCCTGGAGGCGGGGACTACTCTTAAACCTGCCAATAGAAATAAAACATATCTTTGCGTGGTTGCGTCAACGGTAAATCTGCCTGTAGCACGTTGAGAACCCATACGTAAAGAGTGCCGGCCTTACAAGGAGTAGCTTCACTGCTATGAAATAGAGAAAGGCCTCCTAGTTTGCGGGTGGGGATAGGGTTGGGGGATTAGGGATGGGGGTGAGGCTGTGACGCATGCCTTTAGCTTTAATCCCAACACTCAGGAGGTAGAAGTGGGCGGGTCTCTGTGAGTTCAAGTCTGGTCTACAGAGTGAGTTCCATCCAGGACATAAACTTCTCGAAAGATCGAAAGAAAAGAAGAAGGGAAGCGAGGGGAAATGAAAAGGCTTATTAATAGAAGACCCTTGAGTTGAGTCAGCCTACTGAGGTGAATACAGAAACTGCTCCTTACAAAGGATCCTGCTACAGGCAAACATACATTGCACATAGGTTCCTCACATTCTTTCTTAGGTTAATTTATAAGTAAATATTTTTATTTTTTGATATCATAATGGATTTGACTTCCTGATTTTCTTTCTAGTTAGTTCATCATTATGACTAAAATTTTCATATTGATTTTTTTTAGCCTGTAACTTTATTGATTCTTAATATTTTGAGACTGTCTTGTTATGTAGGCTGGCCTCAGAGCGAGTCAGTCAATCTCTCTCTTTCTCTCTTTCCCTCTCCCGTTTCCCCCTCTACCTCTCCCTACCTCTCTCTCTCCAATTTTAGTGTTGCTCCTAAGTAGATGTGTTTTGGGCTGAGCACTTAAGTGGTCTCGTCCATAGAGAAAAATGAATTTTCTTCTCTTAGCCGTTATCAGTTGCCTACAGCTGCTCTTCTAGGGGTGGGGCCATGTGAAATTTCCCCCATCCATGTTGGCATGTCAACTAGTGTTATCGCTTTTCAGGTCTTGTTTAGGCAACCATATTATCTATGAAGCCATCTGATCCTCGGTAGATTTTTGATTATGAAATGAATCTTACAATTTGTTTTTAATATATTCGGGTTTTCTGTTTCTTTATGTTTGGTGGTGTGTGTTGTTCTAAGTTTTACTTTCTTTTATGTCACTGTTTTGTGTCTCTTTCTTTATGTGGTATTATTTATGTGGTATTGGTTATATGTCTCCTTTCCAATCTAATTTTTAATTTTTGAAATGAAAATATTATTACATTTCCCCTTTTATTTTTCTGTCTCCAACTCCTCCAATGTATTATCCCCCCCCCCCTCTCTCTCTCTCTCTCTCTCTCTCTCTCACACACACACACACATTTACAGCTTCTGGTCTCTTGTTTTCAATTGTTGTTATACACGGGCACACACATATATTCATATGTTTATATGTTCACACACACATGCCCAATGTGCGCATTACTTGTGTGTTTGTGATTTCAGAGCTGCCTATTTGGCATTGTGTGATCAGTTGGTGTGCTCTTTCCTGGGGAAGACTGTTTCTCCCACTCTCGGCCTTCCTGGTTTGCATGTAGTTCTTTATCTAGGTTTGGGTTCCCATCAAACTTCCATCTCATGACTATTGGTTTTATTTAGGCAGTCATATTGTTAAGACTTCATGGGTATATCTTCCCTGACATTTCTGGGAGACACAATCTCAAAGCGGAAGGCATTCTTCTGTTCCTCTGACTCTTACATTCTTTCTGTCTCTTCTTCTGCAGTGCTCCCTGAACCTTAGGTATAGGAGCTGTGTTGCAGATGGAGTAGTTGGGGCTGGGCATTACAGAATCACTTGTACTCTGCATTTTGATCAGTTGCAGTATTCTGTAATAGTCTCTGTCTGTTACAAAAAGAAGTTTCTTTGTTGAGGGGTGTGAGCCACACTTACCTGCCAGTATAAGAATAAGTATCTAGAATGCAGTTAGCAATTATATTGATTTAGAAAAGGATTGGTGGTAGGTTCTCCTCCATGATCCATCACCTCATTAGATCCTGGTAGTTGGCTAGCTTTCCAGTACCAGGCATGATTTCCCTCATGTTGCATGGGACTTAAGTCCAATTAGAGAACTGTTGGTGACTGCCAAGATATGGAGTACCATAATTATACCCTTAGGATTATCATGACATGCTGGTCATTGTGGTAATTCTTGTATTGGCTAGTTTTATGTAAACTTGACACAAGCTTGAGTCATCTGAGAAGAGGGAACCTCAACTGAAAAAAAAAGCCTCTGTAAGATCAGTCTATAGACAGTTTTTTAGGTCTTTTCTTACCTAGTGATTGATGGAGAGGCTGCAGCCCATTGTGAATGGTACCAGCCCTGGGCTGCAGGTTCTGTGAGAAAGCAGGCTAAGCAAACCATGAAAGCAAGCCAGTAAGCAGTAAACCTCCGTGGCTTCTGCAATCAGCTTCAGCCTCCAATTTCCTTCCTGGTTTGAGTTCCCATCTTAGCTTCCCCCAGTGTACTATGACTTGGGATATGTAAGCCAAACAAACTCATTCCTTCCCAAGTTGTTTTTGGTCGTGGTGTTCCGTCACAGCACTAGACCCTAGCTCAGACAGTCTTATATTTGGGGTAGGACTATTGGTCACTTCTCTCTCTTGGAATCTTGCATGGGATCATCAGGTCCTATGAAACCTAGTCCTCAGGGAAGAGGCTTTCAGGTTAGTTCCAGCTCAGGGGCTTCTGGGCTCCATATCAAAGGGCATGGTGCCTTCAGCAATAGGGCCTTACCTTCCACTGCTGGGGGGGGGGACCAAGGGCAGTAACAATAGCCTTTAATGTTTGGGGAGTCGCTTGGACTCCCATGACCAACAACTCATAAGGGGGCTTTTCATGCCTCGTACTTTTTAAAGATAGGTTATGGCTCTTCATGAGAGCATTGCCAGCCCTGGGGGGAAATTTCAGTTAAACTATGGAGATATGAATATATTTATACACATAGATTTATATGTATTATTTGTAATTTAGGTAAGTAGGTAATATGATTACTAGGACTTCATCAGACATCCTTACCGTTATTGTACCCTTCTCTCTCACTGTCCTCCTGTGGTGAGCTTCCTCGCCTCTCCAAGTTACTCCCAACTCCAATTTCTCTCGTAAATTACTTTTACCCTACTACTGTCTCTGTTATTTCACCATATCATGGTCCCTTTTTCACTCCTATTCCTAATTTTTAAATTTTAAATTTTAATTTTGTTTGACAATTTCATACATGAGTACTGTATTTCCATAATTTCTATTTCTGTCTCTCCCACTTAAACCTCCTCCTGTGCCCTCACACTAGCTTTTAAATTCATGATCCTTTCTTCTTTAATTTTGATTATTACACACACACACATACACACACACACACACACACACACACACACACACTATAGTATTGTTGCTCCTATGCTCTTATGGGTTTCAGACTGACCAGTTGGGATTCAATAATTTAATAGAAGGCTTGTCTCTGAAGAAGAACGATTCTCTCTTAGCATCCATTAGCTGCCTGTAGCTGTTCATCTAGGGATGGGGGTTTTGTGGCATTTCCCCAATCTATGTTGACATGTCAACTGCTGTTGTCTTTGTTCAGGCTTGTTTAGGCAACTGTATTATCTGTTTGTGAAGTCATCTGATTCTAGGATCTGAGGAGTTTTTTGATTACTGATTCAACTTCATAATTTGTTTTTAATGTCTTCAGGTTTTCTGTTTCTTGTTTGCTCAAGTTTGGTACTGTGAGATTGTTTTCATTACCTACCCCTTTTCTGTCAATGTTTTGGTGTGTAATAGTGCCTCATGACCTTCTTTATTCCTGTAGTATTGGTTATAATGTATCCCCTTATACTCCTAATTTTTTAATTTAAATTTTTATTTTATTTGAGAATTTCATACATGAGTACTTTATTTCCATCATTTCTATTCCTTCCCAGCCTCTAACTCATTCTGTATCCCTCACACTCACTCTCAAAACTATAAGCTCTTCTTTAATTATGATTTGTGTGTGTGTGTTTGTGTGTGTAAGTACAACTTCCTGAGTCCATTTAGTGTTGCTCATAATGCTTATGTGTGTGTTTTTTTTTTGTTTTTGGTTTGTTTTTTAATTAAAACAGCAATAGGTTCCTGCCCAGGGAAAGGCTGGGATAGTCAGGCCTTTCTTCACAAAAATATATTTTCTTCCTTTTTTTTCTTTTAAAAACACCACCAATGTAAACCTATTAGCTCCAATGAGCTGGTCACACTTGGAGAGTTGGTATGGTTCCCCCGGTGGCCTTGTGCTTATGTGTTTTGGGATGACCACTTGGAATTTGATAACTATCAGGAGGTTTGTACCTGGAGAAAACTGATCTTCCCTCCCTTCCTAGCCATTAACTGCCTGTAGTCTTTCATCTAGCCTTGGCGCTTGGTGAAGTTTCTCCCACGGTTGTTATTTCAGCCAGTGGTGTCACTGCTCATGTCTTGTTTATGCAACTACATTGTTGAGATGCCATGTGCGTAGCTTTTGTGTCATGCCTCGAAGACTCTATCTCACAGCAGATGCCCTGGTCCTCTGGTTCTCACAATCTATCTAAGCCCTCTTCTGTGACATTCTTAGTTGTAGGTGTTGTGTTGTTAGATGCATCAGTTGGTGTTGGGCCCCTCATGGCTAGTGCTGTGTTTTGGCCAGTTGTGTGTGAATCTCTGTAGTAGTCCATATTTGCTTAAAAAATAGGCTTCTTTGATGAGGGATGAGACCTGCACTTTTCTGTGGGTATGAGGATAAATATTTAGAATGCATTAGAAATTGTACTAGTTTAGGAAAGTGGCAATGGTAGGTTCTCCTCTCAATTCTGTGACCTTACGAGCCATGACTAATTGGCTAGGTTTCTAGTACCAGGCATGATTTCTTTCTTATCAAGTGAGCCTTAATCCAATCAGACAGATACTGCTTAGTGCCAAGATATAAAAGTGCCACTATTGTACACTTGGGAATGTCTTGCCTTTGTTGTTCTTGGCATTACAGCTGGTTAGGACTACTGATTAACCTTTTCCCTTGGGAGTTTGCATAGAATCTTCAAATACTCTGAGAGCCAGTCCTCAGGGAGAAGGTTCTATGTTGGTTATGGATTGATTTCTGTATATCCTATGTGTGAAGTGTATGGTGTCTTCAGTAGGGCCTTACCTTTAAGTTTTGGGAGGTAGCCAGAGATAATAGCAATAACCTATATTGTTTGCGGAATCTCTTGGACTGCCTTGACCAACAACTTAAAAGGAGGTTTCCCATGCATGGTGCGGGTATCTTTTTGATGGTGTTAACTGCTGTTAAGGAAACTTTATCACTCCAGTTGGCGTAACTTCCTTTAAAATGCATGTCTATATAATTTAGATATATACATGCATTTATATATAAAATTACCCAATTATTACAGCATGGAGAAGGGAGCTGGGCATAAAGTTCCACCCTTAGCCGAAAATCTATGAATAACTGTTAGCTGCAGCAAAAGGCTAGTTTTTTCTAAGAATATAGTCTCTGATAAGTTGACCACATGCCAGTAGAATATCACATATCCAAGAATATTTTGGCAGCACAATTGGCCTTAATGGGAAAGAAAAGGACATGAAGTTGGATGAGAAGGGAAGGATGGATGGGTCTGAGAAGAGCTGGGGGAGGGAGGATGAATATGATCAAACACATTGTGGGAAATTCTCAAAGACCTAATAAAATGTGTTTCAAATATTTGTAAAAGGCCTTAAGCTCACCCAGATACAGGCCTTAAACGTACAGTGCTCCTACGGTAGCCTCCAGAATAGCTGGGATTGTAACCCTATACAGTCAGCACAACCAGGACTGGCTTTTTTTTTTTTCAAGACAGGGTTTCTCAGACAGCCCTGGCTGTCCTGGAACTCACTTTGTAGACCAGGCTGATCTGAAATTCAGAGATCCACCTGCCTCTGTCTCCCAAGTGCTGGGATTAAAGGTGTGTGCCACCATCGCCTGGCTTGGTTTATTTCTTGTCCTTGTTGTTACTTCCTTTCTTTTTTGCTTCAGATTCAGTATTTGTTTTACTTAAACATGAATCAGTACACACAATATTAGGTTTCATTGTGACATTTTCAAGCAAAATTAGCATTTGTTGAGTCTCCCTTCTGTCTTCTTTTGCATCCTCCAGTTTTTCCCACTGTGCACTTCCACCCATTACACAGATGGCTTTCTTTCTGCTTTCATGGCACATGCGTCCTGTTGACCTCCTTATCATCCTCAACATGTTCCCAATCCTGTCATCTCCTTGCTCGTTTCATAGCCTATACCCACCCACACTCAGCCCCACTCCTACTATCCATAGAGATATTATATTCCAGGATCCATGTATGACAGACAACACGTGATTTTTCATCTTTCTAGGGCTTGGTTGCGTAGCTTAATACAGTACTTTTGACATCTATCCATTCTTACGCAAAAAGTTATTATTTAATTTTTCCTTACAGTTAAATAAATAAGTATACAGCTAAATTATATCTGTATGTATGTATGTATGTATGTATGTATTCATCTGTTTATAGCTATCTAGAGCAACAATAAACATTATTGTGCTGTATTCTCTTTTCTTCATAATAGCCTTTCTGAGTGGGGTGACAGACAAGCCCAAAGTAGTTTTAATGTACATTTTCCTGATGGCTCAAGACGTTGAACACTTTTTTACTTTGGTCATTTGTGTTTCTTCCTTTGAGAATTACTTCTTATCAGGAGCCTATTTTTCAACCAGCAGTTTGGGGATTTGGGTGCTTAATGGTTGGTGCTTTATGTTTTCTAGATATTTATTCCCTTTGTGAAGTAAATATTTTCTTCCGTGCTGTGGGCTGTGCCGTCATTTTGTGACTGGCTGGGTTCCTTTGCTGTGGAGAACATTCTTCTTTTATGTCTTTTCATTTGGTCATTCTCAGGGCTAATTGCAATGCTGTTGGAGTCCTGCTCAGAAAGTTGCAGCCTGTACCTAAACCTCCGAGTGTTTCCCTAGGTCTGCCTCTAGCAGTTTCAGTGTTTTCATTTGGAAATGAAAGCCTTTGACCCATTTTGAGTTTATTTTTATGAAGGCACAGATCCAATTTCTTTCTTCTACCGATAGATACTCAGCTTTGCCAACACCCAGAAAAACGAATTCCACATGTTCTCACTTGTTTGTGGATCCTAGCTTTGAGTCTTTAGATGGGAGCATAGAACCACGGATGACAGCAGAGGTCGGGAAAGTGCCAGTGGACTATGGAAGGTGGGTGAGGAGCGCTGGAGCAGGATGCAAATGATGGGAAGTGGGAACTGGGGATGGGGACGGGAGATCAGTACAGAAGGAAGAGGGAGGAGAGAAAAAGAACACAAAGGGTGGTTGAAAAAGCCATAAGGAATCACATTATTTTTTATTTACCTAGAATTACATTCACATAATACAATCTATAGTTTTTTTTTTGGTTTTTCGAGACAAGGTTTCTCTGTGGTTTTGGAGCCTGTCCTGGAACTAGCTCTTGTAGACCAGGCTGGTCTCGAACTCACAGAGATCCGCCTGCCTCTGCCTCCCGAGTGCTGGGATTAAAGGCGTGCGCCACCACAGCCCGGCCCAACCTATAGTTTTGTGCGAATGACAGTTTTACCTACATGTATTTCTGCACACCATATGCCTGCCTGATGCTGCAGACCAGAAAAGGGTGTCAGATTCTCTGGAGTTGGAGTCACAGATTATTGTGAGCTGCCATGTGGGTGCTGGGCATCAGATGTGCACCTCTGGAAGAACAGCCAGTATTCTTAAGTGCAAAGCCATTCCTCCCACCCCGCATTTTACACAGTTTCAAATGCTTACTCAGTTTTCTGGTCCTATGTGTTTCTGTAAACTCTTATGTAAATTCTAGATTGCTCATATAGGTATTTTTGTCCATGGATAGCCATTATATTGGTGATCAGGGTTGAAATCTGATAATTTTGCTGATAGTATTCTTTCATCGACTCTTGTAATTAGAATAGCTTTATACATGTGTATTTAAGTCAGGAAATGTGCTTCTTCCCATTTTTTCTTGTTTAATATTTCAAGATCACTTGTGATTCCATATCCATTTTAGGATGAATATTTTAAGATGTTATAAGGATCTTGGTGGTAATTCCATGAATATGTTATTTGCTTTGGGTAATACAGAGTCTTCCAATCCATGAAAATATGATGATGTTTTTCCATCTATGTCTGTTTTTCATTATTTTTAGTCACTCTTTGAGTGCTTGCTTCTGTGTACATTCCTTTGATCTCTTTTGGAAAAATTATTCCTAAATTATTTTTTGTTTTTGATGACATTGTCAATTGTTTTTGTTAGCTTGTTTTAGAGGCAGAGCCTCACTGTACAGCTCATGCTGTCCTAGACGTCATTGTGTAATTCTGGATGATCGCATTTTGTGATTTTTTTTTTATGCCTAAGCCTCATGGTACTGTGATTACAGGCATGTCCT
Organism: Microtus oregoni; assembly: GCF_018167655.1. Lineage (NCBI taxonomy): Eukaryota > Metazoa > Chordata > Mammalia > Rodentia > Cricetidae > Microtus > Microtus oregoni. The sequence goes on from NW_024544753.1 coordinate 2,198,472, forward strand.
CCATACTCAGCTTGCAAATGGAGGTGTGCTGGCAATGAGCACAGAGCTGCAACTGGCTTTTGCAGGCAGATATTTTGCTCATGACTTTGCTGTATTGCAGTATTTGTTCTAATATGTATTTTGTGGAATCTTCAGGATTTTATACTTAGAAAGTCATGCCATACATAAGTATATCATTTAATTTTTCAGTTTGAATGCTCTCTCATTAGATGTGTTTTCTAATTAGTCCAAATTGCTCTATATGAGCAATCTAGAATCTGGATAAGAGCTTACAGAAACACATAGGACCAGAACACTAAGCAAGCATTTGAAACTGTGTAAAATGCGGGGTGGGAGGAAAGGCTCTGCACTTAAGAATACTGGCTGTTCTTCCAGAGCTGCACATTTGATGCCCAGACTGATGTTACATACAAGTGGTGAAAGTAGGCATGCCTGCTTTGTTTCTCATGTTTCAAAGAAAGCTTGTCGCCTTTAGCCTTTGAGCATTAAGTTATATCTAGGTTTTTCATACGTGACTTTACTATGTAAGTAGCAGTAATAGTTGCTCACTGACCTTTTATTACAAAAACGTGTTGACTTTTATAAAGTATTTTCTGCATTAAGGCTTTGATTCTCCATTCCATTGATATGATGGTATAATTACTAAGTTTGTGTTTTATTTGACTGACCAAAGGGTGACAATATATTTGGCTAGCCTCATTCTGGATGTGTGTTTTTTTTTTTGAGTATCTTTCTGGGTGAGATTAACTTTCAGATTAAGGACTAAATCCACTGAATAAAACTAAAGGCAGGACAAGTAAGACTCTGTCTTCTGGCTTACTGTCTTCACTGGTTCAGGCCTTCAAAGTTGGACTGAAGCTATACCATCACCAATTTTCCTGAATCCCCAGCTTACTCATCACTGATCCTCTTTCTCCATAATTATGTGGCTTTATTCCTTATAACAAATCTTGCTCTTTCCTTTCCTCCCATCTTTCCCTCCCCCCCCGATAGATATTTACCATTGGTTCTTATCATCTTAGGGACCCTGGTTTAGCTAGATACAATATATCACACTGTTTGGCTTTCATGAGTCATGAAAGAGAATATAAAACAAGTAGGCTTATTTAGCTTATTTGCTTATTTTTAGTTTCAACTCTGCCATAGGTTGTGTGTGTGTGTGTGTGTGTGTATTAGATAAGATCATAAAATTACAGTTGGTAGTGAAAGTACAGAACCCTGAGTGGAACTCCATGGCTTCAGAATGACTATTCTAATTGGATAAAGGTTCCACAAGATGCATAGTTTGGGACTGGACAAGTGTTTGTTTGAATAGTTTCTGTAATCTATCTGATGTTTTCCTAGGTGAGTTAATTATAGTAAAGTGACTTTAAGGGTCAAAACACTAAATCCTGCATTTTCAAAACAATAAAAATTAAATGGTTATGAAAATGGAGTCATAAGATTAATGACAAGCGATACTATACAACAAAATGAATGTAATTACTGCCACTGAACTTTGCGATAAAATGTGGCTTTAGTTTTAATTCAACATAATGTGTATGCTATACCTGTAATGGTTTAGAAAAAGAAAATTCTTAAAAGAATAACTACAGCCTTTCACGTATAATTAGGAGTTTTCTCTACATTTGTTTTTGTAAAGCACATAGATTTATTCCTCATACATTCAGTACTTGCTTTAATTTGTGTTTGGTTAGTTTTTCATTAGATGTTTTGATTTATTTTCATTTCTTTTTTTGCATAATCTAAATACTTTTATTTGTGTGTACGTGAAAACTTGCACGTGGAGTCAGTGAGTGCCACAAGGTGCCTTTCTTTGATCCCTTTGCACCACTGTCTTTTGAGATATGGTCTCACTGGAGATGAAGTTCATGGATTTGGTAAGAATGGCTGGCCATTGAACTTTAGAAATCCGCTTGTCTCCACCCCTTCTTTTTCCTGTCCCCCAGTTCCGGGGTTAGAGGCACTTTTTACATGGACACTGGAGATTCAAAGTCTCAGGTCCTCATGTTCGCACGATAAGCCCTCTAACGACTGAGCTATCTCTTCAGCCTTCTAGCTATTTTCTCTGTTAGCATAGGGATTGCATATAATAACCTGAGGTTATCGTAGACATGCTTTAATTAATTTGATCTCAACTTCAGTCTTATTATATTTCACATTGTTGATATAGACTGTATGTTTCCACCCATAATCTGTGCCCCATTGATCTGCAAATTGTATATTATCCAGTAACAAAGATTTATAATTATTTTTATATGTGTTTTCACTGCAATAGAAAATAAGAAGTGAAGTTAAAAACCAACATTACAATAATACCAATTTATATATTTGTCTCTACATTTACCAAAGTAATTCTTTTTTTTAAGATTTATTTATCATCTATACAGTGTTCTGTCTGCATGTCTGTATTCCAGAAGAGGGCACCAGATCTCATTACAGATGGTTGTGAGCCACCATGTGGTTGCTGGGACTTGAACTCAGGACCTCCGAAAGAGCAGCCAGTGCTCTTAATTCTGAGCCATTTCTCCAGCCCCCAGAGGTGTTCTTAATCTTCAAGTAGGTTTGGATTACAATGAAACAGCCTTTCATTCCATTGTTAAGCTTTCCCTTCACCATTTTTTAGGGTAGGCCTTGTGGCAATTAACTTCCCTAGCTTTCATTTATTTGAAAATATTCGTTTCTCTCTCATTATAAAAAGGGCCATTTTCAGTGATTTTAGAGTTCTTATTTTATTTCTTTTGAAAATCTCTTTCAGTGTTCAGTGTTCTCTCTCTCTCTCTCTCTCTCTCTCTCTCTCTCTCTCTGTGTGTGTGTGTTTGCACAGTTGCATGTGTGTGTGTATGTGTGATATTCTTTGCTTTCTGGTCTGTAAAGTTTCTTGCTGACAAACTGATAGTGTCAATTGAGTATCACTTTAATGTAATGAATATGTTTTTTTTTGCTTTGAATTTTTCTCTTTCACTTTGTCTATCAACTATTTAAATAGAAGATGTCTCAACATGAGTGTCTGCTTTTCTTATTTGAGCTCACTGAGATTCTTGAGTGTTCAGATTCAGGTTTCTGTACAACTCTGGGGCATTTTTTGTCATTGTTTCTTTAGACAATCTTTCCCCTCTCCTCTGGAACCACCACAGTGTATACATGGGTCTACTTGATTATAGTCCATATATTCCTTCAAATTTGTCCACTTTCTCCATTTATTTATTTTTTTTGTTTCTTCTTTGACTCAATTTCAGATGCCTTGTTTTCAGGTTTCATTCTATTCCTTCTATCTGCTCAATTAAATTGCTTACTATCTCTTGAATTGCTGACTCAATGCCACAATACAGTTACTGTATGTTCAGGTCCCGGAATTTCTAGTGCTTTTATCATTTTTTGTTACTTTTTATAATTTTTATTTTTCTTCATTGATAAGCTCATTTTATCTTATTTTAATGAAAACCTTAGTAGTTTGGGCTTCTTTTTAGCCCTTTGAATATATTTAAGACACTGTGGGGGTGGTTAAGAACACTTGAGTCTCTTTCAGAGGACTAAAGTTTGGTTCCCTGCTCTTCTTGTTAGTACACAACTGCCTCAAACTCCATCTCCAGGAGATCTGATGAACTCCTAGAGCACCTACACTTGTGTGCTCATGTGCACACACACACACACACACACACACACACACACACACACACACACAAAGAGCTAAAAAGAAAATAAATCCTGACAAGGAAGATTGTTGTCTTAAGGTCTCAGACTAAGCCAGGCATTGTAGAATGAGCTTGAATGACCTGCACTCAAGAGTCTGAGGCATGAGAACTGTAAGTTTGAAATCATCCATCCCGGGTTATATAATACAGAAAAATATCTTGTATCAAAACCAAACCAAAGCAAAAAACCCCAATAGCTGGGAGTGGTACACATGCCTTTAATCCCAACACTTGAGAGGCAGAGGCAGGCAGATAGTTTGAGGCCAGCCTGGACTACAGAGCAAGTTCCAGGACAGCCAGAACTGTGACTCAGAGAAACCCTATCTGTAAAAACCAAAAAACTAAAACCAAAATCAAAACAAAATGAAAAACAAAGAACTGTTTAACTTGTTACTCCTTGGCCTATGTTCCTCTGTGGATGGTGTATAACTTTATTTTCTTTCTTTCTCTGAATGTGATAGATTTAAAAAAAACTGTTGTTTTGTACACTTTATAGGGTTCTCTATTGACAAAAATTATGAATTTTAAAAACCAAACATTTCTTGCAGTTTTTTTCTTTTTAAATTGGTCTTGTGCCAAAATAGCCCTTCATCAGTTAATTGATTATATTCTGTATTCTTTCATCAGACTGTGGAAGAAGTCTGAAGTTTGTCATTATTTGTTTTTAGAACATGCATCTCTCAGTAGTGTTTTGTGTGGCTTGTACACACACACACACACACACACGCCTTCTTCAGTGCAGTCTCACTGGGTATTCTAACCACACATCAGATTTCAGGGTATGTTCGGTAGTAGATGGCCAAAATAAAATGAACTTCATACTAATTTTGTAGACATTTGATCTCATAATACTTTGAACTTTTTTTTGTTTCACTGGTCTCTTGTTTGTGTATTTTGGTTTATGATTTTTTTTCTTGTGTGCCAGTTCCCTATTTCTGTTTGTTTTTTAGAGAGAAAGGAATCGGTGAGTGTGTGTGTGTGTGTATGGAGGATCTGGAAGGAGCTCGTGGAGGACAAAAGCATAATCAAAATATACCGTATGAAAGAATATTTTCAATAAAAACGGCAAAAATATCTACTCTACACACCGTGTGTGCATGTGTGCACTCTTTTAAATGTCTTAACTCTTGCAGAATTTTATTCTACACTGTATTTACACTTTTACCTTCATCTATAAACTGCGGCCCCATTTGTCTAAAAACGACTATTTCTCTGCGGCTGTCCTAGGCAGCGTCTACTGCATCTCTCCCCCTAAGCTCAGATGAGGTGAACTAATGGCCAGTCCTTCAGGAACCCCTTGGACAAGGTGGGCTGCTCCAACCAAGGTCTTTTAAACTCAGCCCTGTAATTGGTTGAGGGGAATGCGAAACTGTTCCTACATCTGCGTGTTGTAAATGCTAGGAAGCAAATCCAGGTCCTCACCAAGAGCAGCCATTGCTCTTAACCACTGAACCATCCCCACCCACTCACCAGAAAGTTTTGTCATTTGATTTCTGACTGGGGTGAGATACAATCTTAATGTCGCTTCCATTTGCATCTCCCTTTTGAGTAAATACGTAAGTACTTTTCTGCACACTTACTGGCCATTGGCACCTTCTTCTGGAAAGCGTCTGCTGTCTGCATAGCTCACACTCACAGCGTTTAGTTCACACACACAGGTATTGACTGGATTAGCTGCTCTTCCAGTGTCTACTTTCTGCTGATACTAACACTGAAATTTTCTTTACTTCTTAGAAAATTGTGTTTAATCATTTGGTTCATCTGTTCAACTCACATTTGTTTTCAGTTGGTACTTTGTTTTTTATTTTTCTTTTCAACTATCTCTACTCTAACCACTGTTTTCTTTCTCATAGTAGTTATTTTCCCAGCACATTAATTCTTTTCCTTAGTTTGTTTTTTGTTCTAATAAAGATTATTGCCTGGATTGCTTTCCCTTTCTTTAAGGGAAATATTTATAAGTATAAATTTCCCCTTACCTCTCTTTTGGTAGCATCTTTTGGGGTTAGCATGGTGTATTTTTATTCATCTCAATATTTTCTGCTTTACTTCCTCATTTCTTCTGATTTGTTGCTCATTTAACCTAGTCTAGCCACCATGCTTTGTAGTAGTGACCTCTAGGCTACGGGCAGGGTCCCAAACCCAGGGTTCTGACTTAGTTTCATCATTTCCTCCTGTGCCATAGCCAACATCTAGGAAGGAACACAAGGAACCCTTTATGCTGCCCCCATCACCCCACTCCACAGGCTGATTTTCTACATCCCCCTCCAGTGTCTAGCCTGATAAACCACTGACTCCCAATCTTTAACACCATATAAACTGGGCATGGCTTTATCTCAGAACCCAGAAGATAGAAGGGGGGGGGAGGGGATCAGAAGTTCAAGGTCATCCTCAGCCACATAGCAAGTTTTAGGCCAGCCTGAGACAGATGAGACCTTGTCTCAATTTCGTTTACTAGATTATTATTTGGCCAAGTTAGTGGTCTTATGAAGTTTTCTAATAAATCTCTTTAGTCAGACTGTAGAAACCATTTAAGAAAAAAGTTTAAACAGAATAATAGTAGTTATTTTCATATTCAATTTGTCATACGCATTATATTGACATACAATTTGACTTTGATGCAAACTGATACATTTCAGTGAATATTCCGAAATATCCTCCATCTTCTCCCGTGCATCTATACACACTGGGAAGGGCTTGCCCCTCTTTCAAGTAGGAAATGAAGAATGTTTGAGGAGGTGGTTAAAAGCTTCTTAAGGGACTGATTAAACTAAAACATGATGATCCTGAGCGCATGAAAAATTGGTGAGAGGGTTCAGCTGAAGCAGTAAGACTTGTGTTTATAAATGTAACGTACCATAAAAAAAATAAATGTAACGTACCAAAACTTCGTGAATTTGAAAGACATCGGGGAGGGGCATATGCGAAAGTTTGAAGGGAAGGAAGGGAAGGGGAAAGTGTTTTAATTACAGTATAATCTCAAAAATAAATAACAATTACACAAAGAAAAAAGACAGATCATCATTCTTTGGCTTACACGATGATGGCAGACTTTAATGGGATGAGTGAATTAAAAGTGTACACGATGGAATCATACAAAGATGGGAGAGGGTAGGCTACAAGGGTGGTCAGTATGCATTATGTACATTTGGACAATTACTAAAGAATAAATTTGGTAAAAATATTTGGAAATAGAAAGTCTATTTTGTTGTGAAGAAAAAGAGAAAGAGGACAGCTATTGCTGGGCCTAAAACGTTGTGGAAGAGCATTGGTATTGGTTTGCAGCAAGAGTTTGGAAAACGTTGGCCAACCAAACTCAAGAAAGCCTATAATGCTGCAAGTGACTTCAGGGGTGACTCTGTGATGGTTCAATGGATTAGAATGCTGACCAATAACAGCCAGGCTGATGAGATTTCAGATAAAGATGAGCAATCTGACAGAAATTGTTCTACAGGCCACTCATGTTCCACTGTGGCCACTAATCTGGAGGCATCTTGTCCATTTCAGATATTTCTGTGGGAAGCCTAACTTAAAATTGACAGACTAGTTTATCTGCTAGAGGAAACTACAAAATATATTGCAGCATGTGGGTTTTACTGTCTGCTTCTAGTAGGACTGCCAGAGTCAGGGCAAAGACAATTCAGGGGGGAACGGTATTAAGACGTGTGGTTTACTGAAAAAATAAGCACAAATGAAGTATCAGTCTAAGAGGATGTCTTAGTTCCTTTTCTTGTGGCTCTGATAAAACACCCTGACAAAAGCAACTTCTGGGAGAAAGCATTTATTTTGGCAAACAGTGTGAAGGGACAGTCTCCTGTGGCAGGAATGCGGGTGGCAGGAACTTGTCTACACGTTACATCTGCAGTCAGGAAGCAGATTACCATGAGCTTGGGTGTGCAGCTGCCTCTTTCCTTCTTGAGCGGTTCAGGACACAAGGTCAGGGAATGGCACCATCACGATGAGGCTGGTTCTTCTCACCTCGGTTAACTTAACCACAGTACTCCCTCCCAGGCCTGCCCAGAGGCTTGTCTCTTAGTTGGTTCCAGATACTGTCAAATTGATAATCAACACTAACATCATAGATGGTACAGTTGTAATCATTAGTGCCATTGAAAGTTAAAAGTAAAAATAAATCAGCTTGGAAATTTAGAATACAGACTTCTGTACATTTAAATAACAGGTCACATGTTAGGAAAATCATTTGAGGAAACACAAATTAGATTCTGTGAGACACAGTTTGAGGTTAGTTCTTCATAATAACAGAAAGCAACTGTTTTGCAATCACAATAGGAAATATTCCTCGAAAGTGTCTCAGGAATTAGTAGGTAAAAAAGGTACAAATTTAATTTTTTTTAAAATTATTTAGAATTACCTGGGGTGGAACTTTTTAGCTCACAAGATTGTCTTCTTCCTGGTTTTTCTTTGATAAAAAAATTACATAATTTGAAAACTGACTGTTGTTGAAGCATGCTTATTTGTCTGCATAACAATAAAATAGCTTTTATTCTGTAAAAAGTTGATACACTTATACAATCTCTATTGATCCTATCCTCTTAGGAATGATGGTTCTAAGAGTGTGAAAAACTGGCGTGAAGTTTCAGCTGAAGCAGCAAAACTTGTGAATGGTTGTGAGGTTGGTCAAGGGATACAAAATTTCAGTATTAAAATAGGGTGAGTAAGTTCATGAGATCAGCTATGCTATACAGTGTCTATAATTAACAATACATTATGTTCTTGAAAACACTAAGACAGTAAATGTTAGGTGTTCCTATTACAGAAGGGCTAAATATAGGAAGTAATAAATACTAACTACTTAGAGTTAGTCATTTTATTATATATGTGTGAAATATAATGCATGTTTCAAAACATGCTGTACACATAAATGTAAAATTTTTAATTGTGGATTTGAAAAAATAAATGTGATTAAAGTGGCATGAGAATACCTAATTCCTGTGAAGGAGTATATTCTTATACTAATTATTAGCAGCTTAAAAGCAATGCATATTTATTACCTCACTTAATTTAAATCAGGCATCCAGGCAAGCCTTAATGGGTTCCTCTTCATCAAAGCTTTATCAGATACTAGTAAATTCATGACCAGATAATAAAACGTGATGTTTTTAGAAAGATTCAATTCGTTGCAACCTGCTAGAGCCTCAGTTAGTTGTTGATTTTTGTCTAGACGATACCTGCATTTCCTTCTGAAGATGTGGGCCTCTCTATAGGACACAACATGGCAAAGTTCTTCGTCGGAATGAGCAAATGCGAGACCAGAAGTCTGATCGTGGCAGAAGGCACAGTCATATGATAATCTTGGAACTGGCATTTCATTATTTTTGACATTAGAAGCAAGTCACTAGGTCAAGCATTTATTGAAAGGGAGAAAAATTTATAGAATATCACTAACATGAAGTAGAATCCTTGAGAATAAACAAAGACATAAACACCATTGATTGGCCTACTTTCCAGAGCTTCACAGTGAAATGAAAGATTAGATCTGTCCTAGATGAGTAATGATTGAGAAAATTCTACATTGGTACTTTGTCAGAAGTACTGGTACTAAAGCGTACTACTATGTTATCAATGAAAGAAGGCATTATCTGGAGATAGAACTATGTCTTCTCATGAATAAAACATTTGCAAAAGGATAGAAGTCTCTTAATATATCAATTCTGATTGCTCTCTTCTGGAGTGAATCAACCTTAACACAGAAACAGAGAATCTTCTCCTGTCCCATGTCATGAAGTAGACTCCAACTTGAATATTCTAAGTATATAAGTGATACATCATTCAACTCAGAGACTACTTATATCCCCACAACAAATGATACTATGACAGGAAGGAACGTTGCTTCTCATAGTCATAGCATTTAAGTAGTGTCTTCTGAAATCTGTGTAGCATCTTTACTCAAATAAAATTTTAGCAACTGTGCCAGGGACAGGGTCACAATGTGTCAGATAATAATAACATTTTATTGTGGATATATAAAAATTACCCAGAGCTGCAGGTAATTAAATGTAAAACAAACATTAATCAAAAATTAGGAATAAATGGGTAAATTAACTCGAGGCTGGAATAGCCTTTTGGGAACTTTGAAAACCATATATTAATTGTACAAAGCAACGAGCTTCACTCTGACATTGTCATCTACAAAAGTATATAGAATCTTAGAAAGCCAAAAACTCTAAATGAGTCGATAATCACGATTCATGTATTTTGCGGTAAATTTGAAAACATTTACACTGATGACATTTTAAAATAAAATCCCATTCTTTGTTAAGGTAAAATTATGTCATTTGCAGGGAAGTGGATGCAAGCGAAGTTATCATATGACATGAGTTTACTCAGACTCAGAAGGACAAATGTCACATTTTAAAAGTGTTTCTGTATCTAGATTTTATCTAGAAACATGACATAATGTATGTATATGTGATATTAAATTAGAAAGGGAACTGATGATGAATAAGAGGGACTGAAGGGAATAGGCAGGGCCAGAAAGGGGAATGGCATTGGATTAGGGAGAACACGGTTAAAGTCCATTTTATTGATTGGTTCGTCTCTGAAGCACTTGCTTTGCAAACATGGGGACCTGAGTTTGATTCCCCAAATTCACCATTAAAAAAAAAGTATGGAAGCATGTGCTTGTAATCCTAGTGCTGGAGAGGCAGAGGCAGGAGGATTCTGGGCCTTTCCAGCCAGCCATTCTAGCTAATTTGTGAGCTTCAGGCCAATGAGAGAGCCTGTTACAAATGTGGTGGGTAACATTCTTGAGAATGACACCTGAGATTGTACTATGGTCTCCACATGCACATGGACATACAGACTCACACATGTGTGCAAAAGTATACACGCATATATAAACACACATGCACACAAATATGCACACAAGCATAAAAAGTACAATATCAAATAAACAAATGACAACATATCTTGGTATGGATGTGGGGAAAAGAAAACAACTTATACACTGCTTGGGGGAGTGCAAGCTGGCATGACCACTATGGAAATCAGTGAGGGGGTTCTCAAAAAATAGAAAATAGATCTACTACGTCATCCAGTTATACCACTCCTGGATTACTCAAAGGATCCTATATCCTATTACAGAGATACGCATTCATCTATATTCACTGCTGCTTTACTCACAATAGCCAGGAAATGGAAACAGCCACGACATCCATCAATTGATGATTTGATAATGAAAATGTGGTACACAATGGAATATTATTCAGCTGTTAAAAGAATGAAATTAACAAGTAAATGGATGGAGCTGAAAATAACCATTCTGAATGAGGCAACCCAGACACAGAAAGATAAACATGGCATGCTTCTTATCATTTCTAGATATTAGCTTTGAACGTTTAGATAGTGGTAGTTCATTTGGAATACCCACAGAGGTCATGAATTTAGTAAGGAGTTATTAGGAGGAGGGTCTTTCAAGAGAAGGGGGTTAGAACACAGTGCTATAAAAAGTTAAAGATGTATAATGGAACAAGAAGCATTACACTGCAGTGGAACATGGAAGGGGAGGGCAGATGATAGAATATGAGGAGGGATAGCTGACATGAAATGCCTTGTGAAAAAGCCATAAGGAAATCTATCATCATACAAGTATTATAAGATATAGCCATACAGATATATAAAGTCTTGTTAGAATTTTCCTACAATAGAGGTACAATACCCCAAAGAGACATCTCATGTTAGCAAACAAATCCCCAACACCAGGAATAGGTTACCTCTTTTTAAGTTGTTGGCCAATGGGGGTCACATAGTCCTCCCCCCAGAATAACAGACAATTCCAGTACTCTTGACTACCCTCCAGAACTTGCTGATTACGACCTGACTGTTACAGACACTGCACATTTGAGTCCCCAAACATGGAGAAATCACGGTGGTACTCACCTGGAACCTTCATCCCTATTGGCTGACTTTGATGGCGCTGGAAGGTGCTATGCCTACTGCTAGAAGAGAAAAGTAAACCCACAGTACCAGCCATCTGTGAAGCTACGAGGACTGGTCTAACCAGATATGACCTCTGGTGTGATGGTGGCGCAAATGTTAGGAGAGGATCTAAGTCCTGTTCCATGAAATGCTATCCATACCTGTCACCATTAAAAAGGCCAAAATCCTGAGTTAGATATGTCCTAAGGGAGAACCCCATACTATTATTCTGCTAAATGGACAATTCTTAGTGACTTTTCTTTCTTTTTTTTTTTTTTTTTTTTTTTGCTATTCCCATAGAGCAGAGCTTCTCTCAGCTCTCATCAGGGAAGCTTCTCCTTACAGTAGATGGCAGTTAACACAGACTCCCAGCTAGCCAGTGTGCAGAGAATAAGAGACTGTGTGGTGCTAAGCACTAAAGGGGTTTACATATTACACACACACACACACACACACACACACACACACACACACAAATGGCCAAGGCTCAGGGATCTTTGTGGAAGCAGCGGAAGGAATCGCCAGAGGTGGTTGATAACATCTGTTTTCCAGATACAACAGAGCAGTTGTACATACGGTCTTACAACAATTGTGACCGACTGACTACTGCACAAGCTCCAGCCAAACAAAATTCTAGGACAAAGATGGGAAGGTGGGCACAAAATCCCACCAGTAGCTGAGGCGAGAGAGTCAGTTCTCTTGAATGAAGCAAGGTTGACCACATACCACTGTAGACCACACTCTGGAGACTAGCTAGGCTGCGCAGACTGACCTCGATGGAGAAAGATGAAGAAGAAAGAGAAGGAGGAGGAGAAGACTTCTCAAAATTGAGTGGGAAGGGATGGGATAGTTAAAGAGTGGTTATAGGAGGAGTTCGGGGCGGGTTAGGGTGAAATTGTCCAAACTACATTGTACAAAATTCTCAGATAATTATTAAAACTATTGTTTAAACAAGTACATTATATATTTGCATGCAAATGTCCTTATGGAGCTCAGTGGATGTGGAGTGTGTAAGAACACTCTCTCTGGAAGCATGAGTCCCCAAGTTCTAATATCACACAAATATACACATGGCCCTCACACCTGGAGCAGTAGCATTGAGGGACAGAAACAGGTGGGTCCCAGGAGCTTGCTAGCTAGCCACCTTAGATGAAACTGCATGTTGCTGGTTCAGTGAGAGACCCTGTCTTAAAAAATAAGGATGATCTAAAGGTCTTCCTCTGGCTTCCCCTCATGCATTCATGCGCATTTGTTCCTACCCTCATGTGGATGCACTGCACAAATGTACCCAGTCTCTCTCTCTCTCTCTCTCTCTCTCTCTCTCTCTCTCTCTCACACACACACACACACACACACACACACAAACTTCATGAAACTCCATGCTGTGTACAATGAATATACACCAATAAAACATTAAATCTACTAAATATTAAAATTGAGCCTGGGGATATAGCTAAGTACTTCCCTAACATGCATGAAGCTCTGGGTTTGATCCCCAGCAACACAATGCGCAATAACAAAAATGACAACAATACCTCCCCCCTGCAAATGGCTGTGGTAGCCCTGCCTGTAATGCCATCACTAGGAGTGGAGGCAGGAGGATCAGAAGTTCAAGGTTGTCTTCAGATATATATTTTACAAAGTCAGCCCGGGATACATGAGAAGAAAGACAATGAGCAGAATATACATAATAAACTAAAATTAGTCCAAACCAAATGGGAAAAAATACATAAATCATTCCAAGAAACTGAAATGGTGGAAACCCTGTAAGTCTTATTAAAATTAGGAATGTTGTTCTCTGACAAAGATGTGCTGCCAATGACTAGCAAACTAACTACAAGGATTATCTATTGATTATATACTGGATGTATTGATCAAATAAGTTCATTCTAAACTGTATTTAAAAAAATTCCTAGTAATTAGTTTTGCCCGAAACACAGCAAAATCTATTCATTTTGTCCTATACCTGGAGACTGCATTCTTCTCAATACTTTATGTTGCACTCCTGCATTCATAGACACAAAAACACACATATTCACATGCACATACACACATGCACACATGAATATATATGTAAAATAGATTTTCACGAAATCTTTGCAAATTAAAAGCATAGAAGAGAAAGTTGTACACTACCCCTATACATACCATTCAAGCACCACACCTCAGCAGACTCTGGAAAGTAAACCTGAAGCTTACAGAGATACTGCTTTAAGAAGAAGTATGAAATTGTAAATACAAAATTATATATGTCAGTTAATTTTTATTCACAATGAAACTCATAATAATGCTTTACTTTTTTTTCATTAAAAAAATTGAACTGGATGTGGTGGTGCATGCTTTTAATCCCAGCACTCAGGAGGCAGAGGCAGGTGGATCTCTGGCAGTTCAAGGCCAGCCTGATCTACAGCAAGTTCCAGAAGAGTGAGAACTACATAGTGAGATCCTGTCTCAAAAAATAGTAATTGAAATACAATTACATCACTTCCCCCTTCCCTTTCCTTCCTTTAACCCTTCCTATGTCTCCTCCTTCCAGTCTCTTCCATGTCCTCTCTTCACTCCCTCTCAAATAGATTGACTCTTTTTCTTTGAGTATTATTGTTACATATATATGCATAAATATATAAATATATGCATAAATATATAATATACCTTGCTGGCTAAAAACCAACATAAAATGTTAGAAAATCTACAAAAATACATATTAAATACATTTTCTGAAATCTCTTACTTTGTACTTGTGTGCTATTGCTCTTTGTTTCATATAAAAATTGCATAATATCAAATATCATTAACTTTTAGTTATTGATAATTGAGATATACAAATAATGAAAATTCATATTTGAGTACATGCTATAAATTAGGCACTACAATAAATTCTTTTCAATCAATTTCTATTTTTAAAAATACAAAAAATATAGCTCATGCATAATTAGTTTCAGAATCAGCTAGTAATATGACAGCCAAATCTAGGTAAAACGCCTGAATATCTACTCAGTCGCAAGTAACCATGCAACATAGAAAGTTGCATACAAAAAGCAGAATAATATTTTTGTGTAATTGAATAGTCTATGATATATAAAGAGGACATTCAACTTAACGTCATTTTTATTACATTACCTACTTTTCTTTTTGTTCATTCTTCTCTCATACAACACATCTTGACCACAGCCTCCTCTCCATCTACCCCTCCCAGTTGCTCCCACCTTTCCACTCCCCCAGTCACTTGCTCCTCTGTTTCCCTTAGAAAAGACCAGTTTTATTTTCTTTATAAATTAGTATACTTTGCTTAATTTTTGTTGTGTTTTGTTTTTGTTTTTCAAGACCAGGTTTCTCTGTGTGGATCTCTGTTCTGAATCTCACACTGTAGAGCTGACTTCCAACTCTCAGAGATCCATTTTCCTCTGTCGCCAGATGTACTGGAATTAATGGCGCACACCACCAAGGCCTGACACTTTTCCTTAACTGTTTTTGTGACAGGGTTTTTCTGTAGCTTTGGAGCCTGTCCTGGAACTAGCTCTTGGTAGACCAGGCTGTCCTTGAACTCACAGAGATCCGCCTGCCTCTGCCTCTTGAGTACTGGGATTAAAGGTGTGTGCCACCACCGCCCAACTTTCTTAACTTTTAAATTATAAACTTGGTACTGGTATCATTTGGAATTCTTTTCTTTTTTCTTTTGGCGGGGGAGTGAGGAGTATCGAGACAGGGTTTCTCTGTGTAGCTTTGGAGCCTGTCCTGAAACTCACTCTGTAGAGCAGGCTGGCTTTGAACTCCCAGAGATCCATCTGCCTCTGCCTCCCGAGTGCTGGGATTAAAGGTATGAGCCACCACCGCTTGACTGGAATGTTTATACACATATGTTATTATACTTTGTGTTTTTTTTAAAAAAAGATTTATTTATTTATTATGAACACAATGCTCCTCTGCATGTATGCATGCCTGCAGGCCAGAAGGGAGCGCCAGATCTCATTACAGATGGTTGTGAGCTACCATGTGGTTGTTGGGAATTGAACTCAAGCCCTTTGGAAGAACAGCCAGTGCTCTTAACAACTGAGGCGCCCTTCCAGACCCTGTACTTTGCTCTTGTTCACTGTTTCCTTAACTATCCTCTCCCATTCCTCTCGTTCTCCATGGTTAGTGGTCCTTTTCTTTCCCCAAGTCCCTTCTCCTTTCATGGCATATGCATTTCATTTCCCTTACCCTTTTAGGGTTCATTTTTACCTCCATGCCCCCATGCACAATTTGTAATCTTGGTGGTGTAATATGAGATAGATATGCAGTATCTGTCTTTTTGAGGCTGATATATTTCATTCAATATGATTTCTAATTTTTTCCTTATTCTTGAAAATGCCAGGATTTATTTAATTTTTCTTTATAGCTGAAACATTTTCTAGAGGTGTATATACTACATTTTCTTTAACCACAGAACAGTGGATAGACACCTAGGATGATTGGTATTCTTAGCTATTGTAAATAGAGTGGCAAAAAATGGATATGAAAATATCTTTGGATATATGCCCAGGAGTAGTGTAGCAGGGTAATATGATAGTTCTATTTCCAGATTTCTAAAGAATACTTTTTATGTGTATGAGTGCTTTGCCTGCAAATATATCAGAGCCCAGAAGAGGACATCAGCTCTCCCGAAACTGGAGTTACAGACAGTTGTGAGCTGCCATATGGGTGCTTAGGATTGAATCCTGGTCCTCTAGAAGAGAAACCAGTGAGTGCTCTTAACTGGTGAGCCATCTCTCCAGCCTCTAATTTCTAGCTATTGAAAAACCCTTTCCACTTGCACTGGCATTGAGTATGGCTTCCTCTTTTTTCCACACCCACACTAGCATCTGTTGTTTTTTGTTTTCTTGAGATCTTCTGACTGGGATGAAATGAAATCCCTAAAGCAGTTCTAATTGGCTAAATTTTTTTATTGATACTTTTTTAATTTCTAAAATTAAAATATATTTGATGAAGGAAGGTCATTGGCTAATAAAGGCACTGCCCTGGCCCATTTTATTGGTTAGAGGATAGGTGGGAGGAGTAAACAGATCAAAATGCTGGGAGGAAGAGGAAGTGAGCTCAGAGACTCTACCGCTTTCCTCTCGGGAGCAGACGCCTCAGAGAGAGACACCATGCCCCGCTCCCGGGATGAAGCTCCGACCCAGGATGGACTAGGCTAGAATCTTCCCAGTAAGACCGGTTCTCACAGATTATTAGAAATGGGCTAAATTAATATGTGAGAATTAGCCTAGAAGAGAATGGGCCAGGCAGTGTTTAAAAGAATACAGTGTCCGTGTAATTATTTCGGGGCATAAGCTAGCCGAGCAGGCAGCCGGGGTGCTGGGGACACAGCCCCGCCGCCCTTATTACTTCATATGGCGCCCAACGTGATGGACTAAACCCACTTAAAAAACCTGAGAAGGCTTAAAAATAAGGGAGAGAGAGTTTAACACAGATTTTTGCTGTTTGTTGGTGGCATGCTGTAGAGAGATTTCCTGATTCGGCAACAGTAGCAGAAAAAACGCTGTGTCATTTTAAAGCGCGACTTCCTGGGGCTGTGCCGCCATTGTGATCTCTGTCTGGCTCCTGTGGGAGACAGAGCTTTTGAATAGAGCATTTGGGGTAAAGTGCTACGATTTGTTTGATGGCAACTAGACTCCCTGTGTTCTCTGGTCTGCTCTGCTTGCCAGAGGTAAGCAAGCGCCTCATCTAAGAGAGGCTTCCTGACTCAGCTTTAGCTGCAAAGCCTGCAGCTCATTAAGAGGTCCTGCCACGAAACACTTAAATGGTGTTGACGAAAAGCTGAATGCATGCTTTTCGGTTTTCAGTCGTAGCAGGAAAAAAGCTGCACCGTTTAAAAATGCCGGCTTTCTGGGCTGTCCTGCCAGGACAAACTCTGACTCTTTTACGCAGGCGGTTTGTGCGGTTTGCAAGCACAGGCTGCTGAAGCTCGCTTGCTGGCTACAGCCAGTACCTCAGCCATGAGGCTGGAAAGCTAAGGAATGGGCTGGATCCAGCCGGCAAAGCCACGCCTTTAATCCTACTGAGATTGCTTGGTAAATTAAAGATTCATGTGGTCAGAAAAAGAGAGATATACAGTAAAGAGAGATTCAAAGGCAGAGAAAATTTCTGAATGGTTTAAAGTGTGTTAAAAATATATGCAGACTAAAAGTTGAAGTTCTTAAAGTAACAAAAAAAAAGGAAGAGAGTTGTGAGTGGTACACACCTTTAATCCCAACACTTGGTAGGCAGGGGGAGATAGACCTCTGTGACTTCAAGGTGTGGTAGCACACGCCTTTAATCCCAATGCCTGGGAGGCAGAGACAGGCGGATCTCTAAGAGTTCAAAGACAGCCTGGTCTACAGAGTTACTTCAGGTCAAAGATACAGAGAACCTGTCTCAAAAAGCAAAAAGTTAAAAGTAAAAATAAACGAAATAGAGGTTAAAACAAAGCTGTACAAAGATGGAAAATACACAGAGAATTTTGATACTGTATGCTATTGTGCTCTCTTTAAATTGTTTGAATGCTGAGGAAAGAGTAAAAGCTACTAAAAGATATTTATTTATAAATGCTGCTGAACTAATCCGACATAGATATTTTGATGCCTTGACATTGAAATTTGGATCTAAGGACATGATGCTTTGGAAAGGAGTTTCTTATTTTGTTTTCACAGAGGATGAGACGCTGTTCATTTCTTCTATTCCGATTTGGTATGATGGACCATGTCCTCCTGAAGGGTTGCAGTGAACATCTTCAGAAAATTGCTTCGCTCAACTGCCAACTGAGATGAAACTAGCACACAGGTTATACCATGAAAGACCTAATTAACGACGCCCCCATTCAGCAGGAAGCAGTTTGGAGAGAAATAACTGCGCCCATATTCCCAAATATTGTTTATAAATGTTCTTTTACATTTAAAGGGGGATATGATAGAGATATGAATAATTTACATTGATATGGATTTTGTTTTAGTGATTTAAGGTCAATTTTGTTATATGTATATGTGTTTCTGATCTTGATTAAGGAACTGTGATTGTGTAGTTCATTTAAAAATTTAATGTATAATTAGAAATATAGATTGTTAATAGATAATCATAATAGTCAAGTTTGTAGTCATGTTAGTTAAGATTTTCTAGATGTACATAGATATATTTTAGATAGGCATTCTTCATATTTTTCAAAGATTATAGAATATGGCATTTTAAATGTTTTAATAATTTAGGACTTTTCATGACAATGAGACACTCTGCTCCTGGCAGCACCAATCTACTTCAAGAGGAAGATGGGCATCGAAGAGGATCCTTATGGAGTTTGATAGCCATTTGGGCAAGAAACTGCTCTTGCCTGGACTATTGCATAAACTGGACACAGAGAACCCGCAGAGAGAGGACTACTGAACTTGCCTAAGGTGAGATGATCTTTCGGGGTTCCTGATTCATGAAAGAGTCTGCGAGACATTCTGCAGGACACAACAGATAGTGACTGAACTGACTTTGAAATTTCCTGCTTTATGGAAATGTCTGCTGGATACCATGGGCCTGAAGGCTGAAGATGGATGCCCCAACGGTACAAAAGAACTTTGGGTGACTGTCCAGGCAGCGAGATGTCTTTTTCATTTCTAGAGTTTGAAGTTTCTTAGTTCTTGTTTACTTAGGTAATATATCTTTCTGGAGTCTTTGATGGAGTTAAGAATAATTAGTTATAGTTATAATTTTCCTTAGTTATGATAAAGATTATTGTAACTTTTACTTGATAACTGTTTTGTTATATGTAATTTTGCTATGTTAAAGCCTTTTTTTTGTTTAAACCGAAAAAGGGGAAATGATGGAGGAAGGTCATTGGCTAATAAAGGCACTGCCCTGGCCCATTTTATTGGTTAGAGGATAGGTGGGAGGAGTAAACAGAACAAAATGCTGGGAGGAAGAGGAAGTGAGCTCAGAGACTCGACCGCTTTCCTCTTGGGAGCAGACGCCTCAGAGAGAGACACCATGCCCCGCTCCCTGGATGAAGCTCCGACCCAGGATGGACTAGGCTAGAATCTTCCCAGTAAGACCGGTTCTCACAGATTATTAGAAATGGGCTAAATTAATATGTGAGAATTAGCCTAGAAGAGAATGGGCCAGGCAGTGTTTAAAAGAATACAGTGTCCGTGTAATTATTTCGGGGCATAAGCTAGCCGAGCAGGCAGCCGGGGTGCTGGGGACGCAGCCCCGCCGCCCTTATTACTTCATATATTTCCATAATTCCCCCTTTCCTTTCTACCCATGACACCTCAGCAATACAGATACCTAACCAAGACCTGAACAAGGACAATACTAGTAGATATATATATATATATATATATATATATATATATATATATACTGAAGAGTAAAAGGGAAATCTCACAGGCTTCCACTCCTAGACAAAGAACTAAAACAGCCAATGGCTGCTGAGGGAGGGAGAATTAGTCTTCCCTAGGGATGAGCCTCTTAAGTATTCAGCCCTGAAATAATATACATTGAGAACTTTAAATTATTAATTATGGATGCTGAAAAACACTGTTTAGGCAGTTCTATCATCAACAGAAAAGAAAGTATCTCCCAGTTCTATTTAACTGTGTTGCATGTGTAATTGGTGAAGAATCTCAGCACATAAGAATACATGTAATACATTAATTATAACATTCGGGTTAAACTATACCCTGCTTTTAAACAGGGAGTTCTTTCTTTCTTTCTCTATCTATCTATCTATCTATCTATCTATCTATCTATCTATCTTTCTATCTATCTATCTATCTAAGGATTTCTGCCTCCTCCCCGCCACCGCCTCCCATTTCCCACCCCTTCCCCCGATCAAGTCCCCCTCTCTTATCATCTCGAAGAGCAATCAGGGTTCCCTGACCTGTGGGAAGTCCAAGGAACACCCACCTCCATCCAGGTCTGGTAAGGTGAGCATCCAAACTGCCTAGGCTCCCCCAAAGCCAGTACGTGCAGTAGGATCAAAACCCCACTGCCATTGTTCTTGAGTTTTCAGTAGTTCTCATTGTCCGCTATGTTCAGCTAGTCCGGTTTTATCCCATGCTTTTTCAGACCCAGGCCAGCTGGCCTTGGTGAGTTCTCGATAGAACATCCCCATTGTCTCAGTGTGTGGGTGCACCCCTCCCGGTCCTGAGTTCCTTGCTCGTGCTCCCTCTCCTTCTGCTCCTGATTTGGACCTTGAGATTTCTGTCCGGTGCTCCAATGTGGGTCTCTGTCTCTGTCTCATTTCATCGCCTGATGAAGGTTAATATTCAGGAGGATGACTATATGTTTGTCTTTGGATTCACCTTATTATTTAGCTTCTCTAGGAACGTGAATTATAAGCTCAATGTTAAACAGGGAGTTCTAATTGGCTAACTCTTAAAAACTTTTTCAAATACTTTTTGATATTTTACTTCTTTTGAGAACTGTCAATTCAGTTCATTAATCCATTCAACAGTTGATAATTTGATTGTGTGTGTGTGTGTGTGTTTAATTCTCTAGTTTGTAAAAATGTATTCTACTAATCCCCTATTAGGGGTATTTGGATTGTAATTTTAGCTATTAATCCCATATCTGATATATTTCCCCCTAATGTCTTTCATGGCAAGTTAATTATGTATATATAGGAAAGCTACTGATAAGCATGCTTTGGTTTTGTATAGTGCTCATTTGCTGAAAGTGGTTGTCTGGTCCAAATTTTGTGACTGAGTCTTTAGGGTCTTTTAAGTACAGGATCATATCTTCTTTGGATATGCATAGTTTGACATCTCCATTTCCTATTTCTGTACCTTTTATTTCTTTTCTTATTATTTTTTGTTGTAGCTAAACCATCACAACCATATTCAATATAGTAAAGAGAGTGGACACCCTCGGCTCATTCTTGCCTTTAGAGGAAATACTTTCAGTTTCTCCCTATTTAGCACAGTATTTGCTATAAGTTTGTCATAGACAGTCTTTATTATGTTGAGATGTGTTTCTTGTATTTCATGGCTTTTGAAGGCTCTTGTTATAGAACAATGCTGAACTTTGTCAGTCTTGGTCTATTGACATGATCATGTAATTTCTCTCCTTGAGTCCATTTATGTACTGTGTTAAATTTATTGTTTGCATACATTGAGCCTACCATACAGCTCTGCGATGAAACCAACTTGGTCATGGGTTATCCTACCATAACCATGTTAATGAAGTCATGAATTCAATTTGCTAGGAGTTTATTGAGAATTTTGATTCTTGTGTTCACTGCTATTTGGAATTGGTATATAGCTTTCATTTTCTTATCTTTCTCTGGTTTTGAGTGCAGAGCAATACTGAGTTTACAGAGTGTGTTCCGTGTGTGCCTTCTGCTTCTACTATGTGAAGTAGTCTGAGGAATGTTGGTAATTAACTCCCTAAAGGTTTGAACGAAGTGGTACTTGGGCTGGCCACGGGTTTTTTTTTTCCCCTAAGAAAACATTCAGTACTTCATTATCACAGTATTGTTTCATTTTCTGTTGCTGTGATGAAACAGCGATCAGAAACAATGTGGGGAGGACAGAGTTATTCCATCTTACAGCTTGCAGTCCATCATGAAGGGAAGTTGAAGCAGGAACTCAAGGCAGGAGCCTGGAGGGAGGAACTGAGCAGAAGCCACAGAGGAACACTGCTAACTGGCTGCCTCTCCATGGTTTGTTCAGCCTGCTTTTTTCTACAACCTAGAAGCACCTCCCCAGGAGTGGTACTGCCCATAATGTTCTGGGTTCTCCCACACCAAGGACTAATTAAGAAAATGTACCAGAGGCAGTTAAAATAAAGAAACAAACAAAACAAATAGGTAAAATAGGAAGAAAAAAGCTAACAAATGTATTGGACAAATTTCTTTCTCAAACCTCAAAACTTGTCTACTGCCAATTATATGACCAATGGAGGAGAGTCAGTTGAATGTTTGAGCTTTTGTCTTTGCTATGGATTATGCTGCAGTTGAGCCTGTGATGTATGCACATTACAGCTATCTTCATCTCATATAGTTTCCCTTCTTTACATACCAGGGGTCAGTACCGCCCATCCTTAGCTCTCCAGTGTGTGGGCTAGGCAGGTTCTCTGACCCTCTCAAAGTTTCCTACATCATGTCTTCTTGTGTGGCTACTGTTCTGTCTGGGGGCACTGTCTCCTAAGTGTGTTGGAAATGTGAAAAGCAACCACAACAACTGAGATGCTTTTTTTTATGGGCCGAGGAGCTGGTTTCATAATTCAATATCTCCTAAGTACAAATACCCTGTTGCAGCATGTCCTCAGAGTTGTCAGACTCTGTTATCAGTGAAGAGTAGACACATGGCTCAAGAAGATGATGCACTTGCTGACCTCAGACTCAGGGCTACCGAATGGTCACTGTGTTTTTTTCAGTTTATGAGATCTGCTCCAGGCCACTGGGAGCAAGGCTACATACTTCACTGCTTAAGCTAAGCCACCTGCACCTTTGCATGATAATATTGGGCCCCCTGTCCCCCACTTCTCACAGCTACCACTCAGGTCTGTGTCATGCCCTGGGGTTTCCTGACTTGTGGTTGTTCCCTGTTCTCAGTACTGACCTCCCCCCCCCCCCCGACTGGGGCGGGGAGCTCATTCTTAAATGATGGATTCTTTCTCAAGGTGGTATCTCAGCACTGTTGTATAGACTGGCAAAATGAGATCTCTATCCTTTGCTAACTCATCTGCTGGAGGAAACACTGTGTCACCAAACTCTCAGCATGACTTGAGGCTCCTGAGCTCTGTGGACTTGCTTCAAGCACAGTCCTGCCAATGGATGTGCACCAGGCTCATCTGCTTGCCTTCCAGAGCATCTGTTTCCTTTCTCCAGTTTGGCGAGTAGCCCAGCTGGAGTTGCATTCTGTTTGCCTTGCTGGGTTGCCCACCCTTTTCTCTGTGTTCTTTGGCTACCCTAATATTACCTCTGTGAGTTTCTGAAGCTCACCCACTTTGTGGAATAAAATCCTTTCTTATTCAGGCTTGTCCTTAGCCAGGCCATGCAGAATCAGGTTTTGGCCCTCCTTATTACTCCAAAGTCTAATAGCATTGTAATTGTATATGAAAAGTAAAAGGATTAAATGCTATATCATGTGAACATTTCTATTTGAAATCATTTATGGTGTGTTTGAGGAGTGATTTACATTGCTTTCAGTGGCAATGGTTTTGAGAAATAGTGAGATCGGTTAAGTTATAAGCCTGTAGAAATTAGATATACAGATAGCAAGAAAACACTATTCCTGTGCTAAAATACACACATACACAATCAAGAGAGACAGACACAGAAAGAGAGAGAGAGGGAGAGAGAGAGAGGGAGAGAGGGAGAGAGAGAGAGAGAGAGAGAGAGAGAGAGAGGTGTAAAAACAATCTCATTTGGTTAAGTAGATCCAAGAATTTGGAATGAGAAATGGCAGTTTGAGTAAGTGATAAAAGAAAATGAGAAATTAAAAAATGGCCTGATATTGTTGTTGAGACCAAAATTTCTGAATATATGCCTCACCCTTATTAGTCTCTGAATGAATAAATGTCTCTGCCTTACAAGAATATCCTAAAAAGGCTAAAGAAACCAGGCATGCTGGCGCAGGTGGATCTCTGTGAGTTGGAGGCTAGCCTGGTCTATAGAGTGGGTTTCAGGACAGCCAAGGATTCACAGAGAAACCCTCTCTCAAAAAGTGAAAAAAAAAAGCCTAAAGAAAGTCACCTTTGGCCGGGCGGTGGTGGCGCACGCCTTTAATCCCAGCACTCGGGAGGCAGAGGCAGGCGGATCTCTGTGTGTTCGAGTCGAGGCCAGCCTGGTCTGGAAGAGCTAGTTCCAGGACAGGAACCAAAAAAGAAAAAAAAGAAAGTCACCTTTACCATTCTCCTGAAGTCATTATTTAGGGACATGTGATATCTCAATTTCATCTGGACAAAAAGACAATAAATTCTGGGATGCCCATCAGTCGGAGGCAAATTCTACAGCTGTCCTTCAGTTTCTTGCCCTCACCATGCATCTGGTACGGGGACTCCTGAGTGCCAACCAAGTCTTTCTGTGAACAGTGTTAGGTTTAACTACTTCTCTGTTAGGATTAATTATTAACTAAACATGTTAAGTTTACTATTTTTCTCCAGGAAGCTGTGAATTTGTGACATAAACCACCAAAGAGCTATTGTCACTAGAAAAAGTAAAGATTCCTGTGCTCCTCTGCCTTGCCTGTTTCACATAGTCAGCCTATAGTGTAGAAATGGCTTGTTGTTGCCTTCCTGAAGCTTTAGGAGCTTCAACACTCAAGCCTCAGCTCAGTGCAGAGAATTATGGATTCTAGAGGTTCTGCCTATATCACTTTTCTTTCTCATTTCTCTTCTCATTTTAGTTTCTTTGTGTGTGTGTGTGTGTGCATGTGTGTATGTGTGTGTGTGTGTGTAAGGTGGGACATGATCTCATTCTGTAGTCATGGCTGCCCTGGAGCTTACTATGCAAACCGAGTAATCTTGAGGTCAGAGAGAGCCTCCTCTCTTCTGGGTTAAAGGTGTGTGCTACTGTTAACATCATGCCCTATTCATATTTTCAAAGCAGTGTAATTCACGGCCTAGCCATAGATGAATGAGAAATGCCAAAATAGAACAACCAAATCAATGATGTGCACACAAGCCAGCATGAACTAAATTTTTATATTGACATCCCCCAAGTTGTTTTGATAGACTCAGTCAGCTTACAGAGTAGTTCTGAACATGGAAGGAATAATGGCATGTAAGAATTATAAAATCTAAAATGTTCTCACTTCATCTTGCCCAAAACAGCAGCATTTGGTAGGAGACAGAGTGGTAGACTACGCTAATAACCCTGGGATTGTCCCTGTGGTAAGATATGTAGTACCTATGTGATGAAGGTGCTTGTAAATTTATATTTGTCATGAGTTAAGATAATTTGGGTCCAATTAGGACACTAAAGGGCCTTTTCAGTTGCTTATTTGGATTTTGATTTTCATGGTTGTTATGTGTTTTGTTTAGGAGAAAGTCTTGCTTTGTTGCCCAGGCTGGCCTCAAACTGGAAATATTCCTGCCCCAGCCTTTTGAACACTGCAATCACAGGGTACACCATTGAGCCTGGCTCACTTATAATTTCAATTTGCTTTGAAAGGGCTGCTACTGTTTCAATGACTTGAGACTCCTGCTTCATTGGTTCAAATGGCTTTGCAACAGAACTGTTACAGTCAGAGTGCAACCAGATCCGCTTCCATCTGGAGAGCAAGTTTTATGAGGAGGTCTGCAACTTGAATGGAACTCCTGACAAGACTCTTGTAAAACAGACTAAAGCCCTAGTTACATCTGAAGAATGGATTACAGAAAGCAGGATAAGGATATGAGCAACTATTTTAACAGGAGCCCAGTTTCCTTTGATCCCTTTTAGAAAGGATGAGTGAAAGAGGGGATGGACCTCACACTGCTGCTAGAACGCATTTGAAGCTTGGCCATTGGAGTCCTTGGTTTCTCCTGACAATGTGAGGTAAGGTAAACATAGACTGTGTGTTCTGTAGGAATTGTTGCAGCAGGACTTGAGGCTGTGAGGGCCTCCTAGGAACAGCACGTAGTAATCAATCCCACTCATCTGACACAAGAGATTATGTGGATGATCAGAAGAGTGCTGTGTTTTTCTTCTTACACACACAACATTGCAGCTCTCCTGACATAAAGATATTAATGGACTTGCTGAATGACTCTGTATTGTCAAATGTCTGAGGATAGTGCTGCTGTTAGTATTGCCTTGTTTCTTCCATGTTAGTGGGGTTTCATAATCATTAGCTTTAATTGTCAAAATGACTCTTGGGAAAAGAGTCTCTGTGATGGGTTGTCTTTATTCGTTTGGCTTGTGGGTATGTTTGTAGGCAACTGTGTTTTAAAAATTGTTTATTGGTTCTTTGAGAGTTTCACTCAATGTGGTTTGGTCATATTCAATCTCCCCCAACACTTCCAGGATCTAGCCCACCATCCCTACCCACCCACCTTTGTATCTTTTGCCCTGTCAAAATCAATTTGTGCTGCCCAAATATTCTTGGATGTGTGGCTTTCCATTGAAGTGTGGGATACTTACCAGGACTACACTCTTAGAGAAAACTGAATTTCCCTCTTCTTGCCAATAGCTCCAAGGCTATTGCGCCCAATTCTCTTCTTAAATTAATTAGTTAATACATTAATTTTTAAAAGATCACAATGTAATTTATCCCTTTCCTTTCCTCCCTTTAAACCTTCCCATATACCTCACCCTACTCTCCCTCTTATTCATGGTCTATTTTTCAGTAATTGTTAGTGTATGCATATATGTGTATTATATTCATATAATATAATCTGCTCCATCAGTATAATGTTACTTTTATGCATATTTTCAGGGCTGACCATTTGGCACTGGACAACCAATTGGTGTGCTCTTTTCTTTTTTTTAAAAGATTCTAGTTTTCATATGACTTTTTTGAAAGGTTTTTCGTGTTATTTATTTCTCCCCACATATTCTGTCCCCTAACTGTCTCCTCTCCCCCACTCCAATTTAACCCTTCCTGTTCCATTGTTCTGAAGTACTGTCTTACTTACTTTAATTGATGTAGGAAGACCTATCCTACTTTAGACAGGGGTATAGGCAGGGGTCCTGAACTGTATGAGTGGAGAAACTGAACTGAGGGCAGGCAAGCAAGCATGTGACCATACATGCCTTCATTTCTCTCTGCTCTTGATCATGGGTGTGATTGATGGAGGAAGGTCATTGGTTAAATAAAAAGAAACTGCTTGGCCCTCATTGGTTAGAAGATAGGTGGGAGGAGTAAACAGAACAGAACACTGGGAGGAAGAGGAAGTGAGCTCAGACTCCACAGCTCTCCTCTCGGGAGCAGAAGCCTCAGAGAGATGCCATGCTCCACTCTCCCGGGCAGACACACGCGATGAAGCAAGCCACCAGGTTAGACATGCTGAACCTTTCCCCCGTTAAGACCGGTGCTCACAGATTATTAGAGATGGGTTGATCGGGATGTGAGAATTAGCCTGTAAGGGCTAGAGCTAAAGGGCCAAGCAGTGTTTAAATGAATACAGTTTGTGTGTCGTTATTTCAGAGCATAAGCTATCCAGGCTGCCGGGGTGCTGGGGATGCAGCCCTGCCGCTCATATTACTACATGTGATATCACCAGTTTTCTTGAGTTTCTGTTGCCATGACTTCCCTCAGTAATGGACTTCCACTGGGAATGAGCTAAACCTGTTGTAAGGGTATTTTATTACAGCGATAGAAATAGGTCTCTAACAGAATGTCCTGTTTCATTCTCTCTCTCTCCCTTCTTTTCTTCCCCCTTTCCATCCTTTTTATCACTCACGAATTTTGTTAGATGCTTATCTATTTCATTGATTTTTTTTTAAAAAAATATTTATTTATTTATTTATTTATTATGTATACAGTGTTCTGTCTGTCTGTCTGTATGCTTGCAGGCCAGAAGAGGGTATCGGTTCTCATTACAGATGGCTGTGAACCACCATGTGGTTGCTGGGAATTGAACTTAGGACCTCTGTAAGAGCAGTCAGTGCTCTTAACCTCTGAGCCATCTCTCCAGTCCCCAATAATCTTTCTAAAAGCGAGTCTTTTACTTTTTTGATATTCCTTGGTCTTTTATTTTCAACCTACCTGTTTCTGATCCATTCTTTATCATGTCTCTCCTTCTTTATTCCTATTTATTTTGCTCCCTTAAAAAGGACACTTTAAATATAAGATTGTTATTGACTTAGGGCCTACATTTTTTTAGACAGGGTTTCTCTGTGTAGCTTTGGTGCCTGTCCTGGAACTAGCTCTTGCAGACTGGGCTGGCTTCGAACTCACAGAGATCCTCCTGTCTCTGTCTCCTGAGTCCTGGGATTGAAGGTGTATGCCAACACTGCCCAGCTAGGGCCTACATTTTTAACGAATATATATATACACATATATGTATACACACACATATATATAGAATATGCATATATATATATATATATATATATATATATATATATATATATATAACTTTGTTACTTCATTTTTATCAGTGGATTATTTGGAAGGGTATTGTTTAGTGTCTAAGTGGCTGAATGTTTTCCTGTCATTTTTTCTTTTCTGTTGGGGCACTAAGGATTGAGCCTCAGCCCTTAAGCATATAAGGCAAACTTTCCATGAATTCAGGTTATATCCCCTGTCTCTTTTTTGTCATTTTCCATTTTTTTCCCTCTTAGTTTGATTTCATTATTACCAGATAGCATGGTTGAATTATTTTTAAAAGCATTGAGATTAATTTATGGCTTATAATATGTTCTTTTTAAGTGTAAGTTATGAATGTTCTTATGAATGGGTAGTTTAAAATAAGGACCAGTAAGAGGGAAAAGAATCTTTCAGAGATGTTACCTTGACTTAGGTGGCAGACTTAACGGAATTTGTCCTCAGATCTAAACTCATAAATGCCTCATTTGCCTGAGGGCTGATCTACACCTCTGTCTGGCTTTGGTCTAACTACCAATACTAACTGCAAAGGAGCCTTGGAGAAGTCTCATACATTAATGTTTCAGGAGGTAGCACCAATGCATTCAGTGTTGACCATAGAGTTTGGAATTAGCTTTTAACTCATATCTAGTTTGCTGATCTGTAATTTAAGATCAATATTGTTTGCCCAGAGTACCACAGGAGGATATACCCACATTCATTGCCAGGAAGGGTTTGCCATCCTAGGTACCACAGAAGATCCAAAATGGCCCAAATCTGGGCTCCAGTTCCAATCATTTGTAGACTAAGAGTGATCCTGCATCTGTAGGAGGCTTCTGGGAATCACAGCTGTCTGTCACTGGAACATGCTTGCTGTGGTAGTGTTGTCTGAATGAGAATGGCCTCCATAGGCTCACATACTTGATGACTTTGTACCCAGTTGGTGGAGAATTTTAGAAGGATTATATGTGTTGTTGTTGTTGGAGGAGCTGTGTCACTGGGGATGGGCCTTAAGGTTTCAAAAGACTCATACCATTCCTAGTGTTTGAAGGTGTCCTTCTGTCTCCTATTTACAGACCAAGATGTGAGCTCTCAGCAGTTTCTGCCACCATATTTTTGCTTCACAATAATAGTCTCTGAAACAATAAGCCAAAGAGGCTTCCTTTTTAAGTAGCCTTGGTCATTGCAATAGAAAAGTAACTA
Organism: Microtus oregoni; assembly: GCF_018167655.1. Lineage (NCBI taxonomy): Eukaryota > Metazoa > Chordata > Mammalia > Rodentia > Cricetidae > Microtus > Microtus oregoni. The sequence goes on from NW_024544753.1 coordinate 2,228,260, forward strand.
AAACAGGTAGTTTGAGTGAGATTGCCATAGTCTTGGATATTTGCATACTTGGTCCCTAGTCGAGAGCTCTTTGGAAGGAGGAACTATGTCACTGGGCATGGGATTGAGAATTTAAAACAGTGGTTCTCAGCGTTCCCAATGTTGTGACCCTTTAATACAGTTCCTCATGCTGTGGTAACCCCTAACCATAAAACTATTTCCCTGCTACTTCATAACTGTAATTTTCTGCTGGTATGAATCACAATGTAAATATCTGATATGCAGGCTATCTGATAAGTGCCCCAGAGGGGTCGGGACCCACAGGTTGAGAACTGCTGGCTTAAAGCATCACACATTTCCCAGTGTTCTGTCTCTGTTTCCTGCTTGTGGTTTCAGTTGCAAAATCTCAGCTTCTGCTCTGGCTACTATGCCTGCAATCTGCTCCCCCAGTTCTGTAGTGTAGATTCTAGCCCTCTGGAACCAGAAGCCCAAATAACTTCTTTCTCCTATAAATTGTCTTAGTCATGGAATTTCAGCATAGCAACAGACAAGTAACTAATACACTTGGTAACTTCAATAACCCAGCAAATATGCAATGGCTTCCAATCATCCTAAGGCCTTGTCAACCATGGTTTCAGATCATCCTGCCTATTTAAAGTCCAAGCTAGGAGATAGGTCTTAGTCCATGGGGCAGACATTCTATATCAGTATCAGAACAGATTGCAAATGGCAGTTAATCTGCTCCCTAACGTCTATCCATTGTTGTTTGACATACTTGCCCGCAGAGGAACGCAGAGGTGGCTACATTAATCAGTAACACCCCACAGGCTGACCTTCTACCCTTAGTATCTCTATAAGCCTTGACATGAGAAACAAACATCTTGTCTGTGGTCTGGAAGCAGAACTGCTCAGGCAGGAGCCTACCAGGAGACACATCTGTCTGTGACTCTGAAGACAGAATAGAAGCCCTTTGTCTCGGTTATACATGCAAATAGCTGTGCTACTCAGTTTTAGCCCCTCTCAGTTGCATGACTGGATATGTCCCCAACCCCATGCAGTGACTCCATGCAACACTGTCAGGCACATGGAAGAAAGCATACCCATTTGTGCATGCAATAAGAGGCCCACTGACCCTTGTGTGAGTGCCAACCCTGGGAACTAACCTGAAATTCCCAGAAAAAAAAGCCAATAAGAGCCGCACCTGTGTTAGAGAGTATACACAGTTAAACGACTAAGGAGAGTAAAAGTGCTGCAGACCAGAGCCACGTTTCTTTGAGCTACTTTAGACTTCTTTGAAGACTGTTCATTGCTCACTCCATGTCTGACCTAACACTTTTGTGACTACCAAACTTTAAAATGTATTCTGAGCAAACCACTAGCTTCCAGCTACACAAAAGCCAAGAATGTCACCAGCTATCACCTGAGGCCCACAGCAAGCAAGAACCTGTCTATCTGATGTGCCAATGTACATCAAGTGTCTTGAGATATAACTTCGTTCTGTTACCATAAAAAAAAAAACTTCATGAAACCATTAACGTAGTATACCATGGTATTTAGGGTAACAAGAATCTGTGTTTCCAGATTCGTATTTGGCTCCAGAATAAACTCTTATTTCCTTTGAGTTGAGTGTTATGATTTGTGTCAAGAGGTCCAAGGTATTCCTACAAGACAGTCCAACCCACTCTGATAACAGACACGATCCACATTTAGTAGATCAAGAAGTTATGTTAGTTTTCTCATTGCTGGAAAAATACATTGGGCAAAAAGTGTTTTGAGGAGGAAAGGTTGATTTTTGTTCACTGATAGGAAGGTATGTGATTGGGACTTCACATCTCCTTATAGATTCATCACTTCTGCAAAAAGGAAGGATGCAGAGAAAGGGGAGTGCCAGTTCTCAGCTGCCTTTCCCCTTCTCCCCTTGTAATTCAGTCCAGCCCCTGCCCGATCCCATGGGATGGTGAATTACACATTCAAGGTGTGATGTTTTGCTTTAGTTAATTCTCCCTCGGAACTCCCTCACAGATACATCCTAATGCATGCCTCACTAGTGTACTAGCAATTTTTAGATTCCAAATGGTTGCTAAAAAGAGGATTAATGATCATTCTAGCCCACTAACCTCAGCCCAAACTGTAAACTCAGCTGGAATATTGCCCATCATATAGTAGGACCAGGGTATTTCTCCTCTGTCTATTGGTCTGAGGTCCTTAATTCTGAGAGACTTCTTTCTATTTTCTGTGCATGGCCCTCTCTGCTTTCAAAACCAGCAAGTTTTGAATCATTCTCATGAGTTGTATTTCTTTCACTTACCCTTCTGCTGCTAAGACAATGAAACTACTTTGAAATGGCTATTCTGGTTCGGTCACACATTCCTGGGTAATCTTAAGGTCAGCTGACTCAGGTCTTAAGTTACATCTGTAAAAGTCTGCTCAGGGAAACCTACATTAATGTCTTATTGAGTAATCTGAGAACGGAAATTTTGTAGGGCAGCTTTAGCATCTTCCTTCTTAGCCTCAGAAATTCACATCCATAGAACATAGAAATTATAAGGCATCCTCATTTAAAGTCCTGAGTTTTTCTCCACAACATTATCAATTTAATGTTCAAAACCCATCAAAATCCATTTAGCTCTAATGTGCCGAATTGTACCATCTAAGTCATGGACATGAGATATTGTCGGAGGTCCGGATCCAGTCTCTGAAGCATACCTTTGAGAGCACGGTCCTTCTCTCTCTGTGGCCATGTGAAACTGAAGAGTTGTGTTTGCTACCAGCACTCTCAGCTTTCAGTGCTCAGGTGTGTGTGTGTGTGTGTGTGTGTGTGTGTGTGTGTGTGTGAAGGTTAGAGGACAACTTGCAGGATTTACCTCTCTCTATCATAGGGGGTTCTAGGAATTTCACTCATGTCGTTAGGTGGCAAGTGGCTTCATCCACTTATCTATCTCATCAGCCCCTATGTCCTTTTATTTAAGAATTTTTTTCACATAGCATAGTTTTGTGACATGTATTGCTATTCGTTCTGTAGCTAGCACATTTCTGTATCAAGTATTGCTGTCTATTCTCAAATATCATGTCTCTTATTTGTAGTACATTTCTGTTTCCATTTAATTTAATTACAATTATTGATACCTTATAGCTTTAGTCTGAAATTTTACTTCTGCTATCTTTATTTCTCTGTTTTTTTCTGCCTTTCTATGGGTTCCATTTATATACAAATATGCTACTATTTCATTAATTCAAACATGATTTGTAAGAAAATATATGTTTCAATAGGAGTGTAATCCCTGGTCTTGGTACCAAATCATCATATATGCTTGCAATGAAAAAGCAACTTTCAAGTTAAATCATTTGTAACCAGCACTTTAATCAGGGGTTCTCCTAAACACTACAAATGACAGCATGAAGGGAGAGGAGACACTTGCATACTAACTCACAAACTCAGCTCCACAAGAACCTTTGAATTGGAAGGACAATAGTCTTTTGAAATCTCAAATTTCCAATGAAAGACTATTACAAGCAGCTATGTATATGTAGCAATCATATTAGGAACCTATGACCTAAACAATGGTGAAGTGTTATTCAATTTGTTGGATTCTATGCAATTTACAACTAGGCAACCATTGCACAGAGTGAATACTAATTGGATTTTTCAACAAAACTTGGCTGTAGTCAGTGGTCCAACTTTATTTCTTGGCTGTGTTCATAACAGCTTTTAAAGAGCACTTAGCCATCCACAACTGCATACTACATCCCAGCTATGAAAGAAATTAAATCTCTGTTCAATGGCTGCCATTTTGTTTCAGCATGTCACACTTTAGGCTGAGCAGGACTTAGAGGTTTAGTTCAGTCTGTGTGAAATTAAAGTTCATAGTAAATCCAAACTTCCTTAAGGAAACACTGTAAAGTAACAATATTTTAAATATTACATGCCTCATATACACAATTTAAAACCACAAGGAATTATATTCTATGTGGTTTCTGTTCCAAGAGACAAACCTGAGTAACTAAAATATCTGAAAATGAACTAAGCTTATGAAATTTCAAACAAAACTTAAGTTTTCTGTCTATACTCCTGTTGGATGAAGTTATTTTCTTTATACCAGCTCTCTTGAAAACTGTTCTATTACTTTTTATTTTACCTAGATGGGCTACCAGACCTAAAGTAGACTGTGGACAGCTGTGACTTTATCTCCCAAGGCAGTGACCTCTCTCTTCTATCTCTGGTTATAAGAGATGGAGAGAAAGTTCCCAGGTGAGAAGAAAACTAGAGGAAGAAGATCCCAAGCCCAGAGTAGCCACTCTCCCTTTCTCCCTCTCAGGGCCTGGCTCTATGATGTTGTATAACATTATTCTAAAATGCATTACATTTGTTTATGCTGTGGAACATTTGTTTAATGATGTAAAGATGTGTTGCATTCTTTTATGTCACATTTGTTTAACTCTGTGAAGCTGGTCTAATAAAGAGATAATGGCCAAAAGCAAGGCAGGAGAAAGGATAGGTGGGGCTAGCAGGCAGAGAGAATAAAAAGGAGAAAAGATGACAGAATGAGAAAAGGAGAAGAGGAAGACGCAGTAGCTGGCAACCCAGCAACACAGCCACAGAATAAGAAGGAAAGAAGAACTATACAAAAATAAAGGTAAAATCCCAGAAGCAAAAGATAGATGGGATAATTTAATTAAGAAAAGCTGGCTAGAAACAAGCTAGGCTAAGGCAGAACATTCATAAGTAAGAATAAGGATCTCTCTCTCTCTCTCTCTCTCTCTCTCTCTTTCTTTCTGCGATTTATTTGGGAGCTGGGTGGCAGACCCCCAAAAGAGCAAAAAGTAAGAGTAAAAAACCCCCAACAACACTATGGACATCTCAGTAGCCTGCTGTGCTACATGTTTGATATTTAAATTAAAATGGTGCTTGTTTGGGAGAACTCAGCAGAAGACTTAAATTTGTTTTTATCATGGAATATTTTTCTTTCTCCTAATGTGATTAATAGTTTTATTGAGTCTAGTAGTCTGGACTTGCATCTATAACAGTGTCTTAAAGCTTATAGAACACACATCCCAGTCTTCTTGTTTTCAGTGTCTCGCCTGCCTTTCTATGGGACTTGGCCTTTTGCCTTGCCATTTTTAATATATTTTCTTTGTTCTAAATATTTAGTGTTTTGATTATGTGCCATGGGGAATTTGTGTTCTCAGACTATCTATTTGTTGTTCTGTATGCCTATTGTACCTTGATAGACGTCATTTTCTTTAGATTGGGGAAATTTTCTTCTATGATTTTTCTTAAAAACACTTTCTGTGTCTTTGTCCTGGGTTTCTTCTTCTTCCTCTGTACCTACTATTTGTACATTTGATATTTTCTTAGTGCCCCATATTTTATGAGTGTTTTGACTGACCTATCTATTTCTTCTACCTCGTCTTCAAGATATGTAGTTTGCTCTTTTACTTCATTCAATCTTATCTTTTGTTTGACTACCTGAGTTTTTCATTTTGAGTTTTATTTCAGCTTGAGTTTTCTTTAGAGATTCTATTTTTTTTGTTAAATTCTACTTTCATAACTTGAATTTTTCATTACTTCATACAACTTTTTGTGTTTTAATGATCTTCATTGTAGCACTTCTTCATAGTCTCTTTAAGGTCCTTGAACATATCCATAATTGCTCTTTTGAAGTTCTTATTCCTTGCTTTAGTTAAATTTGCTTTCTTAGGGCATCTTACAATGGGGTGCTGATTTCTGGAGGAGGCATTTGTCTTGGTTGTTGATGTTTGTGTTTTTGCAATGGGATCTAGGTATCTTAAGTTATGACATTTGTATTTTTCTTGGTGTGAATATCTGATCTCACCTTTGTTGAATGAATGTTTGGTTCTTTGGTTGCTGTCACGCCAATCTGATGCATTGTGAATCGGCAGAATGAAGATTAGTTTTCCATCTTGTGGCCACTCTGGGTTTAAGGTGTCATACCCCCCAAGCAGTTTCAGATGGGTGCAGGGGGTTGGGTAGGTGATAAGATAGCATGCAGGGGAAGAGGACTGACTCTGGAGGTCTCTTAAACAGGGCTGAAGGTACAGCTTCATGAAGGGGAGCAGACACAGAAGTAGGTACACCCTGGATAAGGCCACAGATGGCAGGAGTCTCCAGGGAATGGAGATAGGCTGGAAAAGAGGGCTGATAGATGCAGTAGTAACTGACCTAGGGGGATGAATGAGAATGAATGATGAGAATGGAAGAGGAGAAGGGGGGTACAGGTAGCCAGCCTACCTAGGTGCCAGCCAAGTGTGGTGGCTATCCCTGGTAGAGAGTGGTCCTGTGTTTGGTGGGGAGTTATAGAAGACTGGAGATGGACGGGGGGGAAATGGCTGAGGCAGGTAGTGAAGAAAACCTAGGGAGACCCTAGATTCACACCAGGAATAGTGGCTGAATTGTGGGGGAGGTCCTTCTGTCCATGTGCAGCTTTCATTGGTTAATGAATAAAGAAAATGCCCTGATCTGTTGATAGGGCAGAACTTAGGGAGGCAGGGAAGATGGAACTGAATTCTGGGAAGAAAGCAGAGTCAGAGAGATGCTATGGATCCGCCAGAGACAGACGCTGGGAATTTTACCCAGTAAGCTGCTGCCACATGGCGATACACGGATTAATAGAAATGGGTTAAATTAAGATGTAAGAATTAGCCAATAGCCGGGCGGTGGTGGCGCACGCCTTTAATCCCAGCACTCGGGAGGCAGAGGCAGGTGGATCTCTTTGAGTTCGAGGCCAGCCTGGTCTACAAGAGCTAGTTCCAGGACAGGAACCAAAAGCTACGGAGAAACCCTGTCTCGAAAAATCAAAAAAAAAAAAAAAAGAATTAGCCAATAAGAAACTAGAGCTAATGGGCCAAGCAGTGATTTAATTAATACAGTTTCTGTGTGGTTATTTTGGGGCTGGGCAGCTGGGAACCAAACAAGCGGGCCTTCTCCTGCAAATCGGCGCCTAATGTAAAAGAATGTTGAACACTGAAGACATTCCACTTGGAGCTTGTTTTCTTCTTGGCAAAACTGGCCTTTGGGCAAGGAACTGACAATGCCTCAACCACTGACAAGTTACATAGTATCCAGAAATGGATAAGCAAGACCGTCAAATCTTGCCAAGACAGGGTAAAATAGTTTTGAAAAATTTCCTGCCTCTGAAAATGGTCTGTCAGTTACGCTAGGCCTTAGCCAAAGTTGGTTGCTTCAACATTGCAAAATGAGACTTTGTGTGATTGCTTAGATAGCTAATTGTCTCCATCATATATTGCTTACTTTGGAAGCTGCTTGATTTCACTTCCTGCCTGCTCAAGTAATATTATCTCCCTTCTCAGGCCTTTGATGGGGTTGAAGATTAGATAGTCGTAGTTGCTGTACTCTTATGATCTAGCCAAGTCATTTCCAATACAAGACTTAGACTCCATTGGATAGAATGTTTATTAAAACATTTAGCATATGTTTCTTGCTTAATATTGTTTATGCTGGTTGTAATTCTATTTGATATCTGTTCCTAGTGTATATAGTTTTGTATTGGGTTTGGGACTCTCTTATTTAAACAAAAGGGAAAGATTCTGTGGTAGTTCCTTTATCTCCTTCAGCCAATAGCCTTTAAGATACCAGTCCACTTGGGCATGGTCTCTTATACTGTAAAAGCAGCGGTAACCTTGTACCCGCTCTCTTGCTTCCGGCTCCTGCTTCCATCTGCTAGACTCTGTTCCTGTTTGTGCAGAGGACTGTTGTCTAGGACGGTGATCTGTAAGTTTTCCCCTTAAATAAATAACCCTTTAATTATTCATAATTCTGAACTGGTGTGGGATTGTTTTGTGACTTACATCATCATCTGAGTCCCAAGGGAACCTACTTTTATTTTTTAACATTCTGTCTGTGATCTGCCCTGAGGAGTTTCTTCTCTGATCATGTCTTTTTGTAGTTCTATATACTCCTTGTATTTAGATGTCTCCTTTATTCTCTAAGTTTGAGAAATGTTCTGCTATACTTTTACTACATTGTCAATCTATTACATATGATTTTACCTCTGCTCTTCTGCACCACTAATTGTACCTAGAGGTACATCTGCCTGAAGTTTAGCTATGGGGACTGATGAAACTTTGTGTTGATTGTCCAATGTGATCTTGTCAGTGTGCCAATAGGACCAAGGGTGGGGCTGGAGGCTGAGTTCTGAGAAAACATGGTATTGTCAAAACCTTTGTTATCTTTGGCTTCTGTGAACCTGCAGGGGGAGGGGAAAGATACCAAACATCAGATCCATCAAAGTCTGTCTACTATCATGGGGCTGTGGATAGAGCCATGAGCTCAAAGTAACCTCTGAGACCACAGTGATACAGACTCTGGATCCTGAAATGACCACTGGAATCTTAGACATCAGAAAGCCATATCCTCACTGATCTTAGAGACTACTGGAAAAGATCTAGTCTCTCAGGAAACCCTGGGCACACTGGGTGCAAAGGCTTAGATTCTGTATTGACCTCAGTTGTCACTGGGATGGAGAACTTATTGCAGGGTGCTTTCTGGTCTGACAGAAACCAAAGACCTGAAGGTCAGGTACTCTCTGCTCTTGCAAAAGCCAGAGGCCTGGTCACCCCTTGCTTTCTGGTCCTGAAGAAACCAGAGGCCTAGTCTTGCAGTACTCTCTGTTATGGCTAGAGCTAGATTCCTTGAAATTTGAAAAAAAAACCCTAAATATGTAAAATGCAAATTACTAGATGAACAAGAGTTGAAATAACATAATTGAAGAATCACTTGCAAATTGCGCGGGCTATTTAAATTTTGTAAAAAAAAAAACCTTCAAGGTATTGGTGAGTTTATTCCATTAGAGTTTCACAACAGAAACTACCTTGGATAGACTTCCTCCTCATGTCTTTTTAGCTTCTATTCTTCCTGTCTTTCCTCTTTCTCCACATACTACTTCTCTTTTATCTGCCCCTCTGATGTCCTGTCAAAAGCCTATTATTACTTTACACTTTCCTGTATGGAAAAATTTAGTTTTGATCTAGCTAATTCTATTCTTATCTATTCTACCTAGCATTTACTATACAAGTCACAAATTAGGAAGATGTATTTTATAGTATTGAAGAAAGTTAGATAACATTGAAGATGGAAGGCTTACTTGTCAGGTGTGTGTGTGTGTGTGTGTGTGTGTGTGTGTGTGTAAAATAAGGACTCAAATCTATACAATAACTAAGGGATGTGCAGTGGAAAGGTTTCTGGTTCACCTCATTAATGAGATAAGGGACTGATTGTCTCTGCTTCTCATTAGAGAAGAGTTGGCAGCTCTGTTTTTATGAAGTTGAGAAGAATGTAAGTAAAGGCATAAAGTTGATAATGGTGAATGTAAATGATTTTATAAACAACAGATAATACACAAGCATTTTTAGTCTTTTAATTTTAAATTCTTAACAGTTCATATATTCCATGGTGCTCCTATTACCTTAATATTACCTTAGTTTTGTTATTTTTTCAAAAAAAAGTCCAATCATAAAAATGATATGACTTTGATTTTTGAGAAGGTAATATAGGCACACATATCTATATTTTTGATGCTAACTACAACTAACACCCCAGATATTTTGTACAAAACAAATATAATAATACAATAAAATGTTGTAGAATAATCTTTTTGTACACTGTGAAGATGTGTCACTAGGATTGGTTTAATAAAAAGCAAAATGGCCAATAGCTTGGCAATATTTTCAGGGCTGAGAAAATGCTGGGAAGAAGGCCGAGATGCTTAAAGATGCAGAGGAAGCAGGACATGCTGGAGGAGAGGTAACAGCCACAAGCGAAGTGGCAGGATATAGATTAATAGAAATGGGTTTAATTTAAGTTATAAGAACTAGTTAGAAACAAGCCTAAGCTATAGGCCAAGCTTTCATAATTAATTAGAAGTCTCTGTGTCATGACTTGGGAACTGGCTGGCGAGACCTGATACAATGAAAGATACAAAGAAGAAGAACAGATATGATCTTAAGCAATAAGAAAAGACACAGTGATGAGTTCTATACATTTCTTTTTGTCATATATATCCCAGTTGTGGTATTAGAAAAAGTAGCAAAACATAAAAGACATCTTATACAGATAATAGAGCCTTCTAAATTCTTGCTTACTCAGTCAAGGAACCTGGAAAAGAAAGGGCTAACATAATACTTTTAGATAGTAATTGCTTTCTTTTTAAAAGAAAAACAAACATCACTGAAAAACAATGGCTTCATTCTCCCCAGCAAGGCAAGGTATAAAATACAGTAAACTGAAAGTAGAAGTAGAATAAGGCATTAGAAGAGGAGAAGGGAGAGAAGAAAAAGATTTCTTGAAATTGGGGATAAATGAATAGAAATCAGAGGTAAAAATGACTGAACATGAAAAATAAATCTTTGGAAAACTGGAGGACCATAAAACAGAAAGAGGATGGGGCTTGAATGTATTTGAAAAAAAAAACCCAACAATTCCTGATATTTCCCCAAGTTTGAGAGAGGTCATAAGCCCCTGTATTCAATAACAATTCCATATGAAATAAACACAAAGAATTATAGTCAAGAAATACCATAGTCAACATCTAAAAACCAAACAAAAATATCTTGAAATCACTAAGAAATAAAACATTACCTATACAGAACCTATACAGAACATTACCTATTCAGTGACAGCAGATGCTCTCAACTAAAGACACACAAGGGATAAAGAAGTGCTGTGCCAATTTCAAAAGGAAAGAGAAAAACATTGCGAACTTAGAAACCCATATCTGAGACAAATATCTGTGAGATATTAAGGGAAGAATTAGATGAGAGAAAACTAAGAAAATTATTCACTAACACCTCTACCCTAAACGAAAGATCTGCAATATGGCTCAGTGAGTAGGGGCATTTGCCACCAAGCCCAAAGACCTGAGCTTAAGCCACATTGTAGAAGGAGAGAATTGACTTCTGCAAATTTTCTATAGCCTCCACATGTATGCCGTGTAACAAGTACACACACACACACACACACACACACACACACACACACATGCACACACACACAGACATGCACATAAAAGTTTTTAAAGGCATGGTAGAAGGAAGTTTCTTACATACAAAGAAAGTGATAAAGCAAGGAAGAAAAGAACACTCTTTTTTAAAAAGGAAAGAAACTATGAACACAACAAACAGAAACATGACTAAACCAACAAACTCCTTCTCTTCTTGAGTTATTGCTATTGTGTTTAGTGGTTGAAGCAATTACAATTCTACCTGATGTTTTCCAGATGTGTGTAGAGGAAATATTGAGGTGGTGACTTTATAATCAAGGAGAATACAGCAATGCAAAGGGCAGAAAGATGTTTGCAATTGACTTGCATTGATAAAATTGTACCAGAACCTTAGGATAAGCTATGCTATGTATATATTTTAATGTCACTAAAACCATATAAATAGGTACATCCAAAATCACTAGATGGATCGAAATTGAATATGAGAATATACATGAGAGCATTTTGTGGATGCAAGGGAAGTGAGAGCCTGAGGCAGCTGAATCCACAGAGAGAAGATAGCCCTATCAGGGTGTGTGGGTTTGAGTCTCCATATTTACTTTCCTCTTTTTTATTAACTAATTTCCATGGCACAAACTAAGTACATATTTAACAGTTTGGGTTTATGTATACAGCACAGAGTCAAGTTCCTATTAAGTCAAATGACAAAGCACCTGAAAAGGAGATTCAAATGCATCCTGTGGGTAGCTTCATTCTTATCGCCCACCTCAGCAAAATGGTGTTTGGAAGCTTGACGTTCCATTTATTTACATTATTGGTTTTTTTCCCTATGGATGGGACTTTTGTAACCTCATCAGGAACTTGGAAAGTCATGGGAGCGGAAAGAAGGCCCTAGAGCAAACAGTCCTTTCAATCATTTCACGGAGTGCTTATTGCTGTTTCTTTCTCCCTGACAACTAAAGAGCAGGGATAGTGATGTCCTTGACAGGCACCAGATGCTCATGCCCTCTTTGCTATACACACTGACAAGAGTTTGCACTTGGCAGCTGGGGGCCTGATTAAATGGGGTCTGCATGGAAATTGCCACCTCTTGGACTAGGGAGAGACGGAGGTGGCACAATTGCCCCCCCCCCCCAGATCTCCCCATTTTACTCTGATCCATAATCTCTGGAAATGTACACACCAACACATAAAGCAGAAGCAGGTAGTCAGCATTTTGTCTTCACAAGAGACTCCGAGACTCTGCATTTCTTATTTAGGATATCAAAATGCAGTGTGATTCTTGTTCATTGACATGTAAGGTTAAGGGACCAAGGAGTGACAGAAAGAAGTGGGTCTAGAGAGGGAAAAGCAAGACATGGGCATTATAAAGGGGACATAGGGGAAACGGAGTGAGGGCTTTAACTGGGGATAGGGTAAGAGAGGGCAATACAGATGGAATGGGAGGAAGAGGGATAAATAACACCAAGGATGTTAAAAAAAACTGGAATTGTATTATTTTATGTCCTCCTAAGTAAGACCAAGACTGTGACATTGTCAGTTAACATGGAAGCATGTTTGGGGAAAACCTTACAAGGCCCCACCCCTAGATGAAAAGCTACAAACAATTAAGACTACTGAAAGAGAAAGAATCAGTCTTCCCCAGGTAGGAGTCCCTAACTGCTTATCCAATACCAAATGTCCAACCCTACAAATATAGAAATGCAAGCAGCACTAAATGGACTAAATGGCTGTATTTATAATTTTTTGTTTTTTTATTTTATTTTACGTGTTGTATTTTATCTGCATTTATGTCTGTGTACCATGAATATGCCTGATGCCTTTGGAGGCTGGAAGATGATGTTGGATTCTCTGGAACTGGAGTTACTGATTATTGTGAAATATTTGTACATTGTGTGAAGGTGTATGGCTGTGATTGCTGTAATAAAAAGCTGAACAGCCAATTGCTAGGCAGTCAGTAGAGGCGGGATTTCCAGGGAGAGAAAGGAAGAGGAGGAGAATCTAGGTTCTAAGGAGATATCAAAAGACACAGAGAGGAAATAGGAGGTGCAGGATGGAAGAGAAGTAATGCCACGTGACAGAACATCAATTTATAAAAACATGGGTTAATTAAATTATAAGAGCTAGTTAAAAAAGAATGTAAATAGATCCATATCTATCTCCATGCACAAAACTAAAGTCCACATGGAACAAAGACCTCAACATAAACCAACCACACTGAACCTCACAGAAGAGAAAGTAGAAGTATACTTGAATGCATTGACACAGGAGACCACTTCCTAAATATAACCCTAGTAGCACAGACACTGAGAGAAACAATTAAGAAATGGGACCTCCTAAAACTGAAAAGCCTCTGTAAAGCAAAGGACACGGTCAACAAAACAAAAAAACAGCCTATAGAATGGGAAAATATCTTCACCAACCCCACATTGGACAGAGGGTTGATCTCCAAAATAAAGAACTCAAGAAATTGGTCATCAAAAGAACAAATAATCCAATAAAAAATGGGATACAGACCTAAACAGAGAACTCTCAACAGAGGAATCTAAAATGGCTGAAAGACACTTAAGGAAATGTTCAACATCCTTAGCCATCAGAGATGCAAATCAAAACAACTCTGAGATTCCATCTTACACCTGTAGAATGGCCAAGATCAAAAACACTGATGATGATAGATTATGCTGAAGAGGATGTGGGGTAAAGGGAACACTCCTGCATTGCTGGTGGAAGTGTAAGCTGGTGTAACCTCTTTGGATATCAGTATGATGATTTCTCAGAAAATTGGGAATCAATCTACCTCTAGACCCAGCAATACCATTTTTGGGTATATACCCAAAGGATGCTCAATCATACCACAAGGACATTTGCTCATCTGTGTTCATAGCAGCATTATTCATAATAACCAGAATCTGAAAACAACTCAGATGCCCCTCAACTGAAGAATAGATAAAGAAAATGTGGTACATTTATGCATTGGAGTATTACTCAGTGTTAAAAAAAATGACATCTTGAAATTTGTAGGCAAATGGATGGATCTAGAAAAAAAAAACACATTGAATGAGGTAACCCAAACCCAGAACGAGAAATATCATATGTATTCACTCATAAGTGGCTTTTAGACATAAAGCAAAGAAAAACTAGCCTATAGTCCACAACCCCAGAGAACCTAGACAGCAAAGAAATCCTACAAGAGACATACATGGGTCTACATTAGAAGTAGAAAAAGACAAAATCTCCTGAGTAAATCGGGAGCATGGGGGTCATGGTAGAAGGTAGAAGGAGAGAGGAAAGGTGGGGGGGAGAAAAATGTATAGTTCAATAAAAACAATAAAAAAGAGCTAGTTAAAAACAAGCCTAAGGAGCCAGGCGGTGGTGGCGCACGCCTTTAATCCCAGCACTCGGGAGGCAGAGGCAGGCGGATCTCTGTGAGTTCGAGACCAGCCTGGTCTACAAGCGCTAGTTCCAGGACAGGCTCCAAAACCACAGAGAAACCCTGTCTCAAAAAACAAAAACAAACAAACAAAAAAACCAAGCCTAAGTTAAAGGCCAAGCTTTCATAATTAATAAGTCTCTGTGTCATTATCTGGGAGCTGACTGGCTGAACAAAGACTTGTTACAATTGATGGTTGTAAGCTGTGATGTAGGTGTTGGGAATTGAAGATGGGTCTTCTATATGAGCAGCCTATGCTCTTCTTACCTGCTAAGCTATTTCTCCAGCCCAAGGTTGTATTTATCTAATGCTTTCTAGGCCTCCTTTTTTCCCTAACCCCTTGGGACCTTAACTAATTTCTTAATGATAGCCATTCTTACTGGGGTGAGGTAATATAGGAAAGTAGTTTTAATTTATGTTTCCCTGATGGCTAGGGATACTGAACACTTCAAAATTTTGGCCATTTGTGGGTTTTTAAAAAACTATGTATTCAACTCATTGTCTCATTTGTTGATTGGCAGTTTATATTGTGTATAAATGTAGTATAATAAAGAAATTCAAAAGAAATAAAAATAGAAAAATTAAATAAAATTGGAGATAATAATGTAAAAGAAAAATCTGGCAAATTGTTGGAGAGACTGTAGGGAAAGATAAATCCATTATTCATTGTTGGTGGCAGTTCAAATTGATAAAGCCATTATGGAATGAGTTTGGAGGCTCTCCCCAAATAAGTAAAATAGAGTTACCATGTGACCCAACTATTGCATTCCTGGGCATGATATTTTCACCTTCATGTTTATTGTTGATTTTTTCACCATAACAAAGAAGTGAAATCAACTTAGTTATCCATCAGAATATGAATAAACAATGAAAATCTGGCACATATATAAGATAGAATACTACTCAGGTAAAAACAAAAATTAAACATTTAATTTTCAGAGAAATGAATAGATTTTAAATGTATAATATTAAGGTCACATAACCCTCAAAAGAAAAAGCCTGTATATTCTTCCTTACATGCAAATCCTAATTTATACTATATATATCTTATATATACATTATATATGATGCATAATATATTTATATATTACATTTATATGCGTTTGTAAACAAATGTCCATGTGTGTACAGTACACATGCATATAGAAAGGATATCAAGAAAGGATAAATGTTAGGTGATGAGGAAGGACAGCATGCAGGTAAAGGACACATGAGTTGTGAAAGAGGATATAAAGTTAATTGCGTATACAGTTTTAAGTCCTGTCATTAATTTTTTGTGGTGGGTGGATAGGTGCATAAAAATGTAACTAATGATGAAGTATAATTGATAGTGAAATTCAAAAACTTCACAATTCTAGCCATATAAAAGTTCCGTGAGACGTACAGATTTCAAGTCTAGCTAATCTCACTGCATATTGCTGGGCCTATTTGTAGAGGTTTAGGATGTGTGGCCTTGCTGGAGGAAGTACGTTACTGAGGATGGGCTTTGAGAATTAAAAGCCTTGCTCCACCTCTAGTTCTTTCTCTTTGCTTCATGCCTTTGTTTGAGATGTGGTTTCTCAGCTTCATGCTTCTGCTGTCATGCCCTCATGGATTCTGATCCCTTTGGAACCATAAATAAAAGCAAACTCCTTCTCCTTTAGCTCACTTTTTGTCATGGTGTTTTATCACATCAAAATTAAAGTAACTAATGTACTCACTGCTAAGTTCATCAGGTTCCAGTGGGTAGCACTAAATCCATGGTTACAAATCAGCCCTTTCAAATCTCAGTGGGACAAAAAAACCCAAGAAAATAGATATCCTTGAATGCGTGGGAGAGATTTGTGGAGAGGAGGAAGGGTTGACAGGTATGATGGGGAAGTGGGGAATGAAAGTCAGTCAGTATGCATTGTGTACATGTGCAAATTCATCTAAGAAGGAATTTGATGAAAAATAAAATAAAACAAAATACATATCTGCATCCCTGTGTTTATTGCAGCCTTACTTACTGTAGCAAAAAACTTAAATGTCTATCAACTGATAAGGAATAATGAATGGATAATAAAATGTAGTATAGTTTCCACCATGAAAGGATGGCATTCCACAAATTGTGAGAACATGGATGAAAATGGAGAATAAACCATACACAGAAAGGCAAATCATAAATAATTACACCATATGGGTAATGAAGCTACACTATATAGGAAGGGAGGTTATGAGTTATCTAAGCAAAGTTGAAGGTATCATGAGACCCACAAAGGAATTGAATAATGTACACAAAGGAAATGAAAAGGGGCTCAAAGTGGCACACAGATAAAACATAAATACTAAAGAAGGCATTGATAGCAGAAATTATGAACAAAAAGTGTATATGACACACAGAGGACAGCAAGATGGCTTATCATGCAAAGGCACCAGCTATCAAGCTTGTCAACCCAAATTTAATCCACAGAAACCACTCTTTGAAGGAGAGAACAAATCATGAAAATTGTCCTCTGGCTTCCACACACATGCCATGGCACATACATGCCCCCCCAATATAAATAAAGTATAATTAAAAAAAACTAAAGAAGCCACTTTGGCAGGAGAGATGGCTCAGCAATTAAGAACACTTAATACTCTTTCAGAGCACTGGAGTTCAGCTGCTAGCATCCACACTGGCACTACTGTCTATAACTCCAACTCCCTAAGATCTGTTGATCTCCATGGGCATCTGTACACATATGCATGTACATACTGACATACACATATGCGTACGATTTTAAAAAAGCCTTTTTAAAAAGACACAAAGAAAAAAGATGGATCACCATAATATCAGAGAAAATAATATTTAAGTTAGAGTAATTTACAGGAAACAGAAGGATTTCATGTGATAATAAAGTGATTAATTCATCAAGAAGATAAAACAGTCATAAACATATATTCACCAATCAAAAAGTCCCTGAAGTACTAAGCAGTAACTGCCAGAATACAAGAGAAAAATAGACAGTGATACAATAAGTACTTATGATTTAAGTACTCTGTTTTCAATAGTTGATATAACAGACACACAGAGAATTTGAACAAAATTATACAGCAACTATACTTCAGATATATGGAACATTGCGGTGATATTTTGTTTGTGATATAACAAATAAAATTTGCCCGAGGAGCAGAGTGTGGAGTGTGTCACTACTTAGCCATAGAGGCCAGGCAATGATGGCACACAACTTTAATCCCAGCATTCAGGAGGTAGAGGCAGGAGGATCTCTGTGAGTTCAGGGCCACCCTTGGCTACACAAGACTGAATCTGTCTAAAAGAGAAACAGCTCACACAAAGGTGATCTCAGCACTTGGGATCACAGGCCTTTAGTGCCAGTACTAGGAAGGTGGAGACAGAGGGATATAGCTGGGCAGAGAGAGGAATATAAGGCAGGAAGAGACAGGAGCTTAGGCATTCAGTCTGAGGATTCCTGGAGACAGGTTATTACCCACTTTGGTCTGAGGATTCAGTAGAGGTAAGAAGTAGTGACTGGCTGCTCTGCTTCTTTGATCTTTCAGCTTTCACGTTCTAATATCTTACTCCGGGTTTTCATTATTAAGATCAATTAGAATTTAAGCTACATCACATTCTCTGGGATAAACTTCTAAGTCACTAAATAAGTCTCAGTAAGGTTACAAACATTAGCACTATATGTGGTGTCTTTTCTAAGTATAGGAGAATGAAACTACATATTAATAATAAGAAGCTGGAAATTTTGCCAATCCATGGAATTTAAACAAACAAATAGCCAAGAGATCAAAAATGGAAATCACAATAAAATGAGAAATTATTTATGTGGTGGTTTGAATAATAATGACCCCCATAGGCTAATATATTTTTATACTCGGTCCTCAGTTGGTGAAACTGTTTGGGAAGGATTTGAAGTTGGGCCCTTGTCAGAGGAGGTGAGTCACGGGGGCAAAGGCTTTGAAGTTTCAAGAGGCTCATGCAGTTCCCAGTTAGCAACCCCTGCATCCTGCTTGTGGATTAAGATGAACTCTCAGCTACTACTCTAGAACTGTGCCTGTCCATATGCTTTCTTGTTTCCCACCATGATGGTCATGGACTCTACCCCTCTGAAACTGTGAGCCCCAAATCAACTCTTCTCTAAGTTGCCATGGTCATGGTGTTTTATGATAGGAATGGTAAGGTAACTAAGACACTTAGAGATGAATGGAAATGGAAACATAACATGCTAAAATTTATGAGATATACTGGAGCAATATTAGTGGAAAATTTATAGCAGAATATGCCAATATTTAAAAGCAGAAATATTTTTAAAATAACCTAACAATGCACCTCAAGAAATTCTAAAGATAAAATCAAACTAAAACCAAGGCTAGCAAGAAGAAAATAATGAACATTAGAGTGGTGTTAGATAAAATGGATAACACTAAAACATTAGAAATAATAAATGCCCAATTTATTTCTTTAAAGACAGAAGACCGACAGATTTGCTAAGGATACTAAAATTAAAATTTGGGATATTGTTACTGATATTACGGAAATAACATTGATGAAAGGAGAGTTATTACTACAATTCACTGTAGGCTCTACCCTCACTTTTAGATAATTTTTAGTAATATTACTCATCCCAATGGGTGAATTTCTGGAAATGCACCAGGTCTTTAAAAGAAGACACCCAACATCTAAATACACCCAGGATAAGGAGACTGAATTAGTAGTCAGGGACCCTGCATCAAAGACAAACTGGGGCTCATTTGGCATCACTGTTGAAATTTTCAAATCTTATCAAGACAGGCCCTTGTTTATAGACCAGGCTGACCAGGAACTCAAGATCCTCTGCCACTCAAGTGCTGGAACTGCAGGTGTGAATTGTACCTGGCTGAATTGTACCAAATGTTTAAAGAACTCAGACTCTTAATGATAAAAATCTATAAGTAGCACCCATGCTCAGAAGTAGAAACCAAAAATGATTTACCTTAACATTGGGAACAAAGAAAAGATCCATGCATAATACAAACATTATAGTGGAAGTACTAGGCAGATCAATCAGGTAAGAAAAATAGTAAATGGTGATTCAAATTGGAAAGGAAAAAATAAATCTATGTATAATCACAGAGCACAAAAATCTACTAAGTAGAAAATCATAAATAATTGTGCAAAATTTATTGATAGTAAGTTAATATATAAACTTATAACAATGTAAATACAGATCTAAACGTATAGTCCAAGACTGGATTCCTTGCCAATGAACTAGAACACCATACTTCCTATCATTTGCAGATGCAATATGTTATGGCAGATAACTCCCCCAACTGAGACAAGATGGGGATGGACAAGCATTCTTTTAGCATTGTGATAATTTTACACAGCAAGAAATAGAATGAAGTAAGATTTCTAAAAACAACTTGGAATTATAAAGGTATCCACTAAACCCTTGCTGAAAAGTATACTTTCTGTTACATTCCCAGCTCCATCCAAGTAGTTAAATAAGTTTTACTATTGTGACCTCCCTACTGTGACTGGCAAATCAATATTAGGAGTGTGTTGAGGGCATCTCTAACAGATTGACATTTATGAACTTTCAGATAATGCAAAATTTTAAAGTATAAGTGAACTAACAAATTTTAAGTATAATTTACCTTAAGGTATATCAAATACCTGTGGAAGATTATTAAAAACAAAAAATTATTTTAAGTATTGTTGCAAAAATTAAAAATAGGATAGAAAAGTTTCAAACAAAAGTTAAAAAAGCATGTCTTCCCTTCCTTCTTTCCTTCCTTCCTTTCCTCCCTCCCTTCCTTCCTTTCCTCCCTCTCTCCCTCCCTCCCTTCCTTCCTTCCTTTTCTCCTTCCTTTTCTCTGACTCCTACAATCTTTCCACTCTGTCTTCCACAATGAGCCAAGCCTTGGGAGGAGGGGTATGATATAGATGTCTCATTTAGGACTGAGAATCCTGGAGTGTCTTATTCTCAGCACCCTGACTAGTTGTAGTTCCCTATTGGAAGAGCCAGAAGTGGTGATGACTACAAGAAAATAGTATTTTCTGGACACAGTAAGATAGTTTCACATATGAATTCAGAATGGTTGGTTACCCAATACCACGTGCTCAGACCTAAAATCATACACAAGTAATACAAAATTGACCCAGCAGGTTGTATTTATATGTCTATTCATATATACATAATGGTTTTTTTTCATTTTTTGAGACAGAGTTTTTCTGTGTAATCACCCTGACTGTCCTGGAACTTGCTCTGTTGACCAGGCTGACCTTGAACTCACAGAGATCCGCCTGCTTCTGCCTCCCAAGTGCTGGGATAAAAGGTGTGCACCACTATACCCAGCTTACACAATAATAAGTAAAGAAAAAGAGGTCATAAATTTTAGAGGGAGTCTGGAAAACATGGGGTTAGATAATATTTAATTAAAAATAAATTTTTAAAAATGTGTGGGTGCTGAACAAATATAACAAGTACTTTGACAGTGGTTTTAAAAATTAGTGAAATTTTGGAAGTTTTTCCTTAAGTATGAAGAAGTAGTAAAAGGTGAAAGATTTATACGATCTGAAGAATAACCAAAGTAGGAAATGAGCTACTTGAGGTTGAAATGAATCATAAGTAAATAGCCACATATTTAGAAGAAGCAGCTTCTAAGAATTTGAAGAGTACTTGGGATATACAGCACACACATATGTTACTTCTTAACATGCTTGCCATATGAGCTCTAAGTGGGACAGGATAATTTTCCTATCAATAGTACAATAAAAATAAAACAATCAATGAAACATTTGTAATGCCTGTCATATCCCAGACCACTCTTATAACTGGTTATTTAAACTATAAAATCATAGTTCTCATTCTTTAAATACTAAAAAATAAGTTTTTAAAGAGTATAACATAAGCCTATATATGAGCGCTGATCACTGTGTGAGTGAGGGACTCATTTAAAGAGAAGCCAGTTGAAAACAAACACGAAGAAACTAAGAGGGCTCAAGCCTTCCCTATATCTACAGAGCTCACCTGTCCTGACATTTCACTGATGACTGAAATGGTGCCCTTGACTACATCAGTATCACTGCCTGCCTGCCTGCCTGCCTGAGAAGCCTTCAGGGTTGCATTCAATGGGCCAGGAGCCGCCTTCTTGATGGGGAAGTAGAAGACTGACATGGAAGTGCACATGAACTCCAAGCGGAAGGCTCTAAAACAAGGGCACAGATGAAACACAAAAACCTCTACAAGGGGAACTGGAGAGATGGCTCAGAGGTTAGGAGCACTAACTGCACTTCCAGAGGTCCTGAGTTCAATTCCCAGCAACCCCATGGTGGCTCACAACCATCTATAATGAGATCTTGTGCCCACTTCTGGTATGCAAGCAGAACACTGTATATATAAAAAATGAATAAATCTTTAAAAAAAACCCTCTACAAGGCTCAGGCAGTTAGGCTCACTGACAGCTAGTCACATAGCCAAGCAACATTTCCATATTGGTTCTAGGAGAAATGCAGGGCCCATCTTCCGTCCAATGACATATGAGCATAAGTGATGTGCATTATCTGTAGCATAAACAGTGTGAGACAGCCCATTGTGACTATTTCTCTCTTCATTTCTCAAGTACAGTTCAGTAAGGTCGAATGTAGTCATTGTATGGGTTGTAAGGAAACTAGGTAATGTTTTCTGTTAGAAGGAGAGATGTTCAGAAAAGCTTCTTGACGCGGAACATCCTTAGGAGTGTTTGTATGAGTAAAAACCACACAGCATCCAGGCTTCACTACTCTGACTAATGCATACTTCATAGGGTCCAAAAAAGACTAGGAGAGATGCAGCGGCCTATCTTTAATAATATACTGTATGTTATTATAAAGGATCAAATAAGGGTCACTGCTATTTTTCAAGCAAAGAACATGTCTCATCGTGAATACTGAGTGGTATGTTTGAAGTTCTGCTGAGTAAACAGATAGCTCTGAAATCTCTCAGGCTGGATATGAGCTCTTATCTCATTGTCAAGCAGCTGGGAAAACATGCAAACACATTAGCTCCACTAAAAACTGATGATGGCTGTGGCAGAACGGAAAGACAGGAGACTCCAGGAGCACGGACAGAAACAAAACGGAGAGACATTCAATAATGCTCTGAAGGGTAAGGAAGATTATTAACTGCTCTGAGGTAAGTGACACCTACCACTGAGCGTGTCATTTTAGTGAAATATTACCAGTATAGAGCCGGAATAGAACCTGAAAAGAGCTGGGCCTTTTTCTTTTCTTTTCTTTTGTTTTTCTTTCACAACCTAGATGGGAGCCCTAGCTTTGCTACTTACTAATTTGCCACTTAGTTCCTTTCTTCCTTCCTTCCTTCCTTCCTTCCTTCCTTCCTTTTTTCCTTCCTTCTTTCTGTTTTTCGTTTTCAGGATTAAAAGCATGGGCCACCACAGCCTGGCTGCCACTTACTTTCTTAAATTCTTTCCTTCATTTCCTTATCTGAAAGAGGGATTTCAAGAACTACATTCAAAGTCTTACGGAAATTAGAGGTACAAAAAGCCTTGTGCACAGATGACTATAAGTAAGGTACAACATTGTTTCTCTCAGATGTGGAATCCAGATCTAAGTGTGTGTGTTGAAACTAAAAAGGGGACTGTATTGTAGGAAGAAAGTATCTTAAAGGAGGCGATAGAGGAGTAGAGGAGGCATGGAGATGATAGTAAAATACATATAGCAAGAAAGCAAAGGGGGCCATTTAAGGGAAAGAGGTTCAGGAAGAGTAGGGTAAATTGAAATTCATATCTATATACCCATAGGTAGGTGTGGCTCTCAGAGCTCATCAGAGAAGTTTCTTTGTGCAGTGGACAGTGCTTAACAAAGAAGCTTACAATCAGTCAAAGTGCAGAGAATAAATGTGTGTACTGCAGAACCACAGATCGGACAGCTCTATTACCACCCTGCTAAAAGCTCAGAGCTGGCCATGGAGGAAGAAAGTGGAAGGAAGATGATAAGGGCCGAAGCCAGGTAGGACTGGAATGACACAGTGTCCTCTGGACATGACAGGACGAATGCACTCAGGAACTCACACAGCTGTGACTGTCTGAACAAATCAAGGCAGTCAACATTCCAGCATGGGGCGCTGGGAGGATCCAGAGGGCCAACCCCTAACTAATGGGCTCTTGACAGCTGATGCCTTCTAGTGGGAGGGAGAATCAGTTTTCTTTAAGAGTGTAAGTTAACCACACTCGGCAGATGGCCCCCATCCATGAGTATACATGAAGCACAAATTGAACTCAGTGAGTTATTATTTTTAAAAAGAAGACATGAAGTGGGGGGTAGGGAGGTGGGGATGGACCTGTTAAGAGCCATGAGGATGAGTGGGGAGTGAATATGGTTAAAATACATTATATGAAAATAATAATGATAATAATAATAATAATAAAGCCAGACAGTGGTAGCACACGCCTTTAATCTCAGTATTCGGGAGGCAGAGGCTGGTGCATATCTGTGAGTTCAAGGCCAGCTTGGTCTACCGAGTGAGTTCTAGGACAGCCAGAGCTACACAGAGAAACTTCTGTCTCAAAAACCACATACACAGACACACACATACACACACACACACACACACACACACAACAAAATACATTGTCTTAAATTCTCAAAACATTAATAAAAATGTTTTTAAAAGAAGTGGGAGGTAGAGACAAATAAGAACAAGGTATAATGACACACACATAAGAAAAAGTCCCAATGAAATTCATTATGTTGCATGCTAACTTAAAAGTTAATTTAAAATAAAAATAAAGAACATCATCAAGATGTCTACCTGTGTCGACAATGTGAAATTCTAAAAAGTAAGAACCGTTCATGGTTGTCTCTTGGATGGCCATTAGTTCTGCACAATTCCTGGCAACCAGTCAGTTTTAGTATTCATTAGAGTTTGTAGGGGAAATTGGAACCAAGCTTCAGCTACTTCCACTTAAAAATTGAAGGCATTTGACTTGGAGGTTTCTTGTCTCAGTGATATTCAGTATTTCTATAGAAACGGATTTACTTTTCTACAAATGTCCTTTATGTGGAAAGTTCCATTTCCTAGATTATGGCCATTACCGTGGTGCCTTTATATTTACACCCCCATCTCGTGTGTGTGTGTGTGTGTGTGTGTGTGTGTGTGTGTGTGTGTCTGCTTGTGTGGAAGTCGGAGGACAACCTGGGGAAATCAACCCCCTACTTTCACTATGTGGATCCTAGGGACCAAATTCAGGCCATCAGACTTGGCAGCAAGTGCCCCTATCTGCCATCCATTGTACCAACACAATTACTATATTTGTTATGTGCATCTTGGATATATATATGGGTTTGGACACCCATGGTCTGTTGTTCTCTGCATTTTGACCAGTTGTGGATCTTTGTAATAGTCTCTGTTGCAAAAAGAAACTTCTTTGATGATTGTGACAATAAGGATAAATATTTATAAAATATTTAGAAATTATATTGGTTTGTGTAAATGGCAGTAATAGGTCCGACTCTAAGATCTATGACCTTTCTAGCGAAGGGTAGACCTTAAACCAAGGTTACACCATCATACATGAGTTCCTTCCAGTTATTTTAATAACTAGTTTGAGGATAACTGACCATTTTTTGATTGGATTTGAGGTCTGCTCCACTGGAAGGAATTCATGTCTGATGCTGCAACCTGGCTTAAAGTCAATGGCTGTGGAGATCACAGGCCCTTAGGGAAAATCTA
The DNA here is from genome assembly GCF_018167655.1 of Microtus oregoni. Lineage (NCBI taxonomy): Eukaryota > Metazoa > Chordata > Mammalia > Rodentia > Cricetidae > Microtus > Microtus oregoni. The sequence continues at coordinate 2,253,330 of NW_024544753.1, forward strand.
TTACTATTGATTTGCTAAATTTGTGTTTCTTTAAGCTGCCTTCTAAATCATTATGTCTATACCCACAGATTAGTGCCACTCTTGGCCTTGGGCATAGAGTCTGTGTGTGATGGTGAATGCAGAGACTCACAACTGGTCAAAATAGTCAGAATAAGGCACTGTTGAGTGATCACCCTTTAAAAGGACATCTATCTAAACTCTTTCAAGGCCCAGGAAATACTGTGGAAGACAAGGTGGAAAATCTGTAAAATCTGGAAGATGCGGAGGAGTGCTATGAATGCTGTTTTCTACATAGGATATGGCTTTTGTCATCATGTACACAGTAGCTATGGTTACTTACACAAGGTGGAGCTCTTCAACATTCTGTCGTGGATAGGTGAAGGGCTTGGGAGGCCCTCACCTCTGACTGAGGACCTACTGACAGTTAATGGCTGCTTAGCCTCTAGTAAATTGTTCATGCTCCAGAAAATAACCTACCCATGCTATATGAATAGCCCTAATTAACCTCTCTCTCTCTCCCTCTCTCTCTCTCTCTCTCTCTCTCTCTCTCTCTCTCTCTGTCTGTCTCTCTCTCTCACACACACACACACACATTCACATACACACATTCTCTCTCTCTCTCACACACACACATTCACACACACACATTCTCTCTCTCTCTCTCTGTCTCTCTCTCTCTCTCTCTCTCACACACACACACACACACACATTCACATACACACATTCTCTCTCTCTCTCTCACACACACACATTCACACACACACACATTCTCTCTCTCTCTCTCTCACACACACACACACACACGAGGGGGACTAGTTGAGAAGAGTGATCAGCAGCAGGAGTAGGAGGGAGATAAGTGAAGGGATCTTGAGAAGGGGAAAAAGGATTTTGTGAGTTTTACTTTGTTTGGGGTTCTTTTGGTTGTTTTTCTGGGGTTTTAAATGTTGACATTTATTTATTTTGTTTTGTGTGTGTTAGTGTACATGTGAGTATGCGGACATCAGAGGACAACCTGCGGGAGTCTGTTCTCTCCTTCCACCATGTGAGTCCCAGACTGTCAGGCTTGGCCTCAAGACCCTTTCTTCCATCGCCTGATGAAGGTTAATATTCATGAGGATGCCTATGTGTTTGTCTTTGGATTCACCTTCTTATTTAGCTTCTCTAGGAACATGAATTATATGCTCAATGTCCTTTATTTATGGCTAGAAACCAAATATGAGTGAGTACATCCCATGTTCCTCTTTTTGGGTCTGGCTTACCTCACTCAGGATAGTGTTTTCTATTTCCATCCATTTGTATGCAAAATTCAAGAAGTCCTTGTTTTTTACTGCTGAGTAATACTCTAATATGTATATATTCCATACTTTCTTCATCCATTCTTCCGTTGAAGGCGATGAAAGGAGACAGAGACAGAGACCCACATGGGAGCACCGGACAGAAATCTCAAGGTCCAAATCAGGAGCAGAAGGAGACGGAGCACGAGCAAGGAACTCAGGACCACGAGGGTTGCACCCACACACTAAGACAATGGGGATGTTCTATTGGGATCTCACCAAGGCCAGCTGGCCTAGGTCTGAAAAAGCATGGGATAAATCCGGACTAGCTGAACATAGCGGACAATGAGGAATACTGAGAATTCAAGAACAATTGCAGTGGGTTTTTGATCCTACTGCACTTACTGGCTTTGTGGGAGCCTAGGCAGTTTGGATGCTCACCTTACGAGACCTGGATAGAGGTGGGCAGTCTTTGGGCTTCCCACAGGTCAGGGAACCCTGATTGCTCTTCGAGCAGATGAGGGAGGGGGACTTGATCGGGGGAGGGGGAGGGAAATGGGAAGCGGTTGCGGGGACGAGGCAGAAATCCTTAATAAATAAATAAATTTAAATAATAAAAAAAGACCCTTTCTTAACAGAGGCATCTCATGGGTCTTTGTTTTGTTTTTGAGGTTTTCATGAAGCCCATGCTGGCCTTGAACTTGTGATCTTCCTACCTTCCTCTCTTAAGGGCTGGAATTCCAATGTATCACCACATTTGACTGGAAGAAGATATTTTAAGGGAGGGAAGAAGAAGGAAAAAGAAAAGGTAATGGAATTTACATGGCTTAAAAGTAAGGGGTTAAAACTAAGAGGAAAGAAAGGGAACTAGTCAGAGGGAAGTGGCAGGACTGCAAAAGCATTAGGAGAAGGAGGTGGATAAAAAAAGTATGTATGAAAATGCCATAATGAACCCATCATGCTGTATACTAACTTACACTTTTAATTTAAAAAGGGCCAGAAAGATGGTTCAGTGAATAAAAACACTAGCTGTGAAAGTCTGATAACCCTAGTTTGATCCCTAGAGCCCACATAAAGGCAGAAGAAGAGAACTGACTGCACAAATTGTTCCCTGACCTCCTCATGTGTGCCATGGTATGAGTGTGCCTATACAAATCATACACACAACACACACTAGTAATAATAAATAAGATAAAGAGACATTCACAATTGTCAAAGAACAAAATACATTAATAAAATTAATAAATTAAAAAGAAAAATATTTTGTTTATTTAAAAGTAAAAGCATGCTGGTGCCCTTGTCACTTGGTTTTTATTACAGTGCCAAACTGCAAATAGTTAAAATGTTTATGCACGGGCGGCTGCTTAATCAAAGTGTACCTCATCTGTATATTGATGTGTCATTCAGGACAAAAACAAAAGAAAAATGATGAGTGAAATCATTCAAACAAGGAAAAAAGACTTATTATCAGTCTGGGTGTGGTAGTTAATGCCTTTAATCTCAGCAGTTTGGAGTCTGAGACAGAAAGAGCACCCCTTCAAAGCCAGGACTACTTAGCAAGACTAAGTCTTGTTTTGGGGTTTTTTGTTTGTTTGTTTTTTGTAAATCCCTATTTATTGGCCAAAGGAAGAAATACGTATGATGAGATTGTGAAAAAAGTGGAAGAAACCCTGGTGGAGGTATAAAGTGATGTAGATACTTTGCAAAGCAGTATGCAGGTTCCCCAAAAGAATCAAATTAGTCCTCCTGAACCTTAAGGACTCTACGTCCTGCCACAGATATACTCGCACATATTTATTGCTTATTTCATTACTTATTGTTGTTTGATATGCACCAGGAGAGGAGCAGATAAAGAAAATTTACTACTACTACTACTACTACACACACACACACAATGGAATTTTACTCAGCCATAAAGAAGAATAAAATGATATTTTCAAGAAAATGGTTGAAACTGAAGATCATCAGGTTAAACAAAATAAGAAAAAGAAAAATAAATACCACTTTAGTTTTCTGTCATATGCAAAACCTAAATTTAAATGTCTATGCAATATATACATACATACATACATATATATATATATATATATATATACAAATGAAAGTAGAGAGAGGATTATGAGGAGAAAGGTGTATAAAGGGAGGGATGAGTATGGAACAAGAGGGGACAATATATAGCACAAAAGGAGGAAGAAGTATTTCAGGAGGACGGAGTGGAAAGCAAGAGTGAGGAAAGCAGTGGGTAACGGAGTGGGGGGCGTGCGATAATAATTAGTGAAAAAAGAGGCTATGGATTCAAAGACAAGCAGGGAGTGGTATATGGGAGGGTATGGAGGGAGTGGTATATGGGAGGAAAGGGAAGGGAGAAACATAATAATACTATAACATCAGAAATTTAAAAACAATTGAAATATTAAAAGAAAAAAGAACAAAATAAAATGGCATATATGTATAAAGTTATGCCAATGAAACTATGAACCCCATTACTTTGCATGATAAATCAAGACAATTTAAAAATTCTAAAAGCTAGGAAAGCACTTACTGTTTGAATTTATTTCCATAAATGACAGGAAATGTAATGTAATCTCTTGTGATAGAAAGCTGGTAACTGTGCCTAGGATGGAGGAAGGGTGGAGAAAAGCAACAAGGGATACAGTTATAACAAAGCATGAAGAAATTCGATGATGAACTATATAACGATTGGGCTGCTGAGATGGTTCAGCAGGTTGAATAAAGATGCTTGCTTCCAAGCCTGGGAACCAGAGTTCAATCCCCGTTGTCCCCCATAGTGGAGGGAAAAAAACCATTCCTGAGGGATGTTCTTTGGCCTCCATTAGCATGCTGCAACATGTGTGCACCCCCACTAAACAAATGTAATAAAAATATTCTAAAAGAATGCAATGATTATCTTAACTCTATTAACAGTTACATGCATAAGTTAAAATGCATAAAATTGTGCAATTTTAGTATGTGTACTTTATTTATGCTAATTGCATATAAAATAACAAGAAGATGTTCTAGCTTACCCATGAGATTGCTAATGTATTATATATACATTTAATGTTTAGGGAAGGCAAAGATGTGGTGAAAAACATACTATCCATTCACTGCTGGTAATGCTTACTAAGAAAGGACACAACTATTCAAGGAATTAAGCCTGGATATTTGTACCATGATTTACATGTACAAAACCATGCAAACCACTAATTCTGGGACTAGAAATACAAATAAGTAGATAAGTGCATAAATGTGTACGGACTGTTGCTTTTAAAAGCAAGCAAATGCGTTTAAGCAGTGGGTTATAGTATAATAAATTATGATGTGACTATACAGTATATATAGTATTAGAAACTAAAAACTCTTGTGTGCCTCACGATCCTCATATCACACTGATAAAGGAACTAAAATTTGGCCCATAGACAGAATAGTTTCCAATCACTGAAACCACTAGGAGTCTGTTCATTTTGGCTTTCAGCTCTGCAAACATCTATTTGTATGCAACCTTTTTCCTTTTCCATTGCATAACGCCCACTAAGCATTAAGGTTTCAATGCAATGTTGACTCATTTATTTGGATATACTCTTCCTGATTACACCAAATTAATCTGATATGTCCTACTTCATGCCTGGATGCATCATCTATGGTTCTGCTAATCAGAGCCAGCATCCTTTACATAAAACTTTTTAAAATGCTAAGCTTTTAAACTGTGTTCACTAACAAGCTGTGGACTTGCTCTCAAACCTCCAATGACTTTGGATCAATGCCTAACACATATAGATGTTATGTAACTATGGCTCTTGCAAAAATAAAATTTCTGACCTAGAGTATCGTCACTAATATTTAATTCTGGACTACTTTATAACAACTAATTTAATCCCTCCCAAAGGAAATTACCTGACAAGTATAGTCTCCATGATTTCATAGATAGCAGTGGTTCAACAGCGTCCCAAGGATTTTAATCTCATATATGGTAGAATCTGGAACTGAGGCCAAGAAATCGCCATTTAGAGTCCATGCCTTTATAACCTGTATATGACTGTTTTCTCTAGATAAATAACTGGGAAGCAATATGGCAATCAGTTTTTGTGGCTTTGCAAAAAATCCCTAGAGCCTAAGCCCTGTTCCCACTTACTTCTCTGGGAAAACTGGCTGGCAGTTGAGGCCCTAGGCTGTACATTATTTGTCCGCTCTATCTATTGTGCTGAGCAAAGTTACATTGTCCTTGTGGAGAGAAACAATGGTTCATTTAAGTAAAGACGGGGGAAATGGTACCCGCTCCTCATTTCACTGGTGTGGCAGAAGGGAGTGCATCATTAAATATACCTGAAATTGCTTTACCAAATAGGAAGTATCAGTGAACTTTGCTTATAAAAGGAAACTCCAGTAAGAGTAAATTTGGGGAACTACATTCTCGTATATACCGTCAAAATTAGAAAGAAAGTACCCAAAATTTCAGTCTATATACAGAATCACAAATATGGTAATAAATAAATAAATATATAATAAATACATCCTGAGTCAAGGGGGGCCTTCTGTAATGGTACAGGGAGCATAGGGAAGATGAGGACATAAAGATTGTAAAAGTCAAAGGATCAAGGAATTTGCTGTGAGATTGTGTCTCTTAGTAATATCAGAAGCCACACCCATAAAGCCTCACCAACATGACACCCCAGACACTGAAAAAGGATGACACCAATGAACATGGCAAACTGCACTGGGAAAAAAAAATCCATGAAATCTCAACCCTACACAAAGAACTACAAGCAACTAAGAAAAGCTAAGAGCAGAAGAAATCATATTCCACAGGGAAGAGCCCACCAACTGGTTGCCCAGTGCCAAATAGTCAACTCTGAAAATATACATACAAGTAACATTATAGAGAATGAACAGGTCCTATTTAGAAATATATACCTACTATCAATATACATATATGCATGCAATAACAACTAGTGAAAAAAGAGTCCCGAATTGGAAGGACATATGAGACAGTTTGGACAGAGGGAAAGGAAGGGAGAAATATAATTATATTATTATCACAAAAATAAAACAAAGTAAAAGGCAAAACTCAAAAATGACTAGTGTGAAATGTTAACTTCCACAGAGACTGACAGCAAACTGGACAGACAATGCCAGAGAGATCAGCTTTTTCTCTACAGAACAAGTCAGAGGATTAGGATATTCAGTAAACTTATCAAGGGCCTCGAACCGATACAAACCGGCTACAAATTCATGTGCCCAGCTCTGATTTCAGTGACCGTTTCTCGCCAGCAGCCATCTCCTTGCTACACACACACACACACACACACACACACACACACACACACACACACGAGTCTCGGCCTCACTAGGTGAGCTTCTGCTGGCAATGCTGTTGCCACAAACACACTGCGCGCCACACCGAGTTCACTCACTAGATAAAGCCATATCCGATTCCACAGACTCCACCAAAAAGCTGGGAGATGTCAAAGTCTATGAGCCCCACAGGCTCATTTCCCCAGTAGGATTACAAACTGAGACTCTCTCAAGCTTACGTTCATCCCTTCTAGCCAAACAAGTACAAAGTACCCTTTTGCCTCTTAAGACATAAGAGCTCACGTGAGGGGCTGGAGCAATGGCTCAGCAGCTAGGAGCACTTGCTGCTCTTCCAGAGGAACCAAGTTTCCTTGCCAGCACCCACATCAGGCAGATCGCAACCACCTGTAACTCAGTTCCAGGGGATCCCACGCCCTCTGCTAGCCCCTCGTGTACAGCACACGTGGCATGCATGCGCGTACGCATGCACGCAAATTAAAACACATCTTAAAAAGGAACACATGTAAAAGCTTTTCCATCACATAATCCTCCAACATGCATTTATTAAATGCCACTCTCACCTGCTGCTGCTGCTTGAAACACACTTAGAGGCAAAGCCTGTCTTACACTATGCAGTGAAGGCTTTTCACTGAATTCACACAACCCTTTGAAGCCAGTACTTGAGTTACATCCATCCACTTTAAGGGGGTGGGGGTGGGGGAGCCAGGCTCTGAGCAAGTTCACATTTCAAATGACACAAGAAAAGCAGAATGCCTAACTATGGGGCCTTCCTTGGGGGAGTAAGGACCGACTCATTATTCTTTGGGGAAGGTCAAAATAAACTTAAACAAGGAAGATGCCCGTGAGCAAGCAGGTGGAGCTTAGCTAGTGCAAAATGGAGGGAAGACATTCAGGCAGAGGAATCTGAGCAGAGAGAAGGAGTGGACAAAGGTCAGAGTGTGCACGGGGGAGACAGGGCAAGGCATGCCTGCTGGCTCGCTGGCCTAGAAACCTAAGCTCCAACTGCACTCTACCATCTCCCTGCTCCCCATTCCCACCCATTGTCTGAAGCCTGCCAGTGGTCTCCCTTCAAATGCCTTTCTGTCTCTCAGTCCCCATGGCAACAGCCTTAAAGCTCACTTTCATCCAGCTGCTTCTTATTCTAATTGCTTCCTCTGTGGCCTGCCAGGAAGTATTCTGCCCCTCGGTGAGGCTGCGCAAATCTAAGTCTGATCTTCTCACCGCCCCGCTTAATTGCCCAGGCCAACACGTAGCCCTGTACAGGCTCTGCACCTCTTGAGCACTGCTAGCTGGCTTTGCACGCCCATCTCCTCCCCTCACCCACCGCTTTGGTCATTAAGTCTATTATTCAGCTCCCTCATGGGCCCACGAATTAATTAGCCACACACAAACGCCTTCTGAAAACCGGGCGGGAGAATGAATGTGTTGCGTAAGCCAGGACAGCCAAGGAGGGCTAGGGTCAGCTGACCCCTTGCAAGACTATGCTCCGCCGCCCCCTCCCCCACCCCCTCAGCCCGCCTTTGGTGAGAAAGGAAGGGTCTAGGGCTTGTCAAAACCTAAGGGGGAAAAAATACAAAATGAAAAGATTGGTCTCCATCCCTCTCCCTCTTGTTCAATCTGCCTCCCCTACTCTTTCCCTGGACTCTTCTTTGCCTGCCAGCCTCCCACTCTCTTCGCCTGCCAAGGGAAGCTGGTAAATGAAAACTGCCCACACATCCTCTATGGGAGCCAGAGCCGCAGTGCTACAAGAGGGGCGGGGCAGGTTTTTCCTAGCAGAGTTGCGGGATGTAGGCTGCCAGAAAGGAAGTCAGGGGGGGGCTTGGGGCATGCACAGCTAGCTGAAAAACTGCTGCATGAGAGATAAGCACACACTAGCCAAAGGTGCTATTTTGCTGCCAGTGACAGGGACCTTGTTGTTCGGATCCTCTGTGGAGATAGCTGCAATGGTGGCCTCAGCTGGAGCATCATCCGGAGGAAGGGCACCGGTAGAAGTGGTAGAGATATTGGTGCTTGAAGCCACAAGTCGTCGAGGCTGCTTTATTGTACACTGTGCCACGCTGTTTCCCTGTGCCTTCCAGTCTGATGTAACCCCTGACTTGAGTGTGTGAATTCTATCCCCCTTTCCCAACCTAGGACTGGATACAAGCTACAAGAATAAAAAAGTGGGCCCTTACTGAAAGTCACAGAAGCAAACTGAGGTGCTTCCAACAATACATGGGTTCTGACGGTTTCAAAACGGTCCAATGGCAATGGCTTCCTAGAACCTTTATTGCCTTCCTTGGCCCAAGAAGCTTGAAGATGTCAAACAACCTAGAGGTACTGAGTTTCAATTCAAATAGTTTCTCTCCAGGACCTTTAGAAACACAAGGTGGGATCGTGGCATATGGACACTGAGTTTTTTCCAAGCGTGGAGCACCTCCTTCATGGAGTCAACCATCTTGAGAGAGTTCCACAGCTTTGCAGAGACCAATCACTTGGGGAACCCTGATATACTACAAGGATGCATCCACCTGGTAGGAGCCCGTTGTGTAGCAGGATTTAAATATTTCACTGGATGTGAGGATTTGGAGGCCTGAGTATCTGCATGGGTCTTAATACATCATAGATTCAGAATGCCCAGTAGGGCCCTAGCACCTGGCAGGCCTTAGCAACTGAGCAGGCTGAAGCAAGGTGCAAACACTTGACTAGGCTTCCTTTATATCCCAGAAGCTATGATAATCTATAAAGCCAGAACATACTAAAAACTTCCATCTCACCCAAATACTTCAGAGACTCCAAACCCCTTTGTCCAAGGCTGGAGCAAATGGGAGGCCCCAGTTCAATGGTACAGGTACATCCACAGACTACACTGTTTCAGAGATCAAAGCATATCCAAGCATCTAAGTATACTAAGTGACCCTAGCAAACTTGAAGTCGGCACTTCTGAGATCTCAAGCGCTTTGAATGCTCAATTCATGTCAAAGGATCCCAGCATCTTGAAAACTCAAGAGTTTCTAAGCACCTGTGAGACCCCCAGTACCATAGAACATCTGAGCAGCTCCAAGGCCACAGAAACTTTAGTCTCCCAACATAATTAAGGCCCACATAACTTCAAAGGGTCCCAGAATCTCCAAGGCTTCAAGTACTTTGAAGGTCACCTGTTCCTCTCAGGAGCCAAGTATCCCCGTGCATCTTGAACCTCTCTCAGAAATAGCAAATGCCCTGAAACTATTAAGCATCTCAGAGATAGCAAATGCTTCAAAGTCTTGTACTGTCTTTAACAGCCTGAACTGTGTGAGGGGCCTTACACTTAAAAAGTCCACTGCTCTTCAGAGACCCCAAGCATATTGAAAGCCTGAAATACTTTGAAGGATCCAAACACCTTCACCTTCAATTCCCCTCTCACTTTGAATTCCCTGGTCTGTCGTGTCTGAATCTGATAGCACTTCAAAAGTTTCTGGAAGCACAGAACAACCCAGAACTTCAGAGTTCCTAGCTCCTTAGAGGTGTCACATATCTGTCAGAAACAATTTTAAAGGCATGGGTGTGACTTGAGGAGGCCTAAAAGCCTAAGATTCCTAATCATCATCAAATGGAAGAACTTCAGAAACTTTCTCCCAGTCACGAAGTTAGACATTATTTTGATGACGGGCACCTATGCTAAAGAAGGGCTCATCTTCAAGATCCTGCAGAAAGTAGGGGTGTGGCTTGGAAAGAAGCACAGACTGTGAACTGGGTGACTGATGCTAGTACACTGGAGGGTGTATTCTTTAGGAGATCAAGGCGAACCAGGAAAATAATCAAATCAATTTTAAAAAGAAAAATTAGAGTAAGCCTGTAACAGAGGCTCAATACAATGGGGCTATGATAGAAGTAAAGGCCAGACCAGAGCAAACCAAAGCACTAACTTGTATCTGCCCCTGTGTCCATGTGCATGCCAAAGTTCAAATTTCTATAGGTGTCTATACAAATCCACTTCCAGTTTCATCAGTACTTCTAGCAATGCTGTGAACTAGAGAGCCTGCAGCCATAAGCATTACTTGGTGAGGACAGTCAAACAGAAAATCAGAAGAACCCCAAGGGGGCTAGTGTTGCTGATATGGAGGGGGAAACAGAAAAGAAAACCAAGTATTTGGTATTGGTGTTTAATATTGTGTAGGTGACTTTAAGATTTAAGTCTCATTAAATATTGTAATTTTAACCATTTTTACATATTTGAGGTTCACAATTTATATTCATCCGTTCAACTTTAGTAAAGAATCAAAGTCATAAGTTTAGTAATTTTTTAATTTTAGTTTTCTTATTGGTGTAGATATTTTAGCAAGTGTTTGAACAGTTCATCATACTATACAATATTATGTGTATCATATGTGTGTGGCTTCAAGCAACTGTGTTCTATATATATTTGAATGGATTAACCAGCTGAGTCATACATGGGGAACAACATGAGATAAAACATGGGGAACAACATGAGATAAAACAAAACTCATTTATATACGATCCTCATATATTACTTGTGTTTGCTGTATATAAACTTTCTGCTTTACTGGGTTCTACATAAACTCACTCCCAAGTACATGCACATATATATAAATTCAAACCTAGAATCCATATATGAGAAAGAGCATGCCATGTTTGTCTTTCTGAACTTATTTAACATAATTTAATGTTTTTCTGAGCTCATTTAATATTTTTCAGTTCCATCTGTATTTGTTTTGATAATTTCATTTTTCTTTACAGCTAAATAACTTTCCACTGTATCACATTTTTATTATCCATTCATCAGGTGATTGACATATAGACATATTTTCTTGTCCTAGCTATTGTGAATACAGCAGCTATCAACATGAATGAACAAGTGTCTCTGTAGTAAGATGTAGAGTCCTTTGGGGCATATACCCAGAAGCTGTATAGTTAGATCATATGTTAGGTCTAGTTCTAGTTTTCTGGATACTGCCACCCTGATTTTCACTAGATTGATCCAACTTGGACTCCCACCAACAACACATGACGGTTCTCTATTTTAGCATCTTCACCACCACCACCACCACCAGTTCTTGTCTTTTGTTTTCTTAACTTTAGCCATTCTGACTCTAAGATGAAATCTCAAAATAGCTTTAATTTTCTTTTCCAGAAGGCTGGTGACAAATTTTAAAATATTTCTTACCCATTTGTATTCATTCTTCGGAGACCTCTGCTTTGTTTCTAAATATCGTTAGCATAATTTTAATTGGCTTTTTTTGGTATTTAGTGTCCCCCCCCAGTTCCTTGTATATTCTAGACACTAATCCTCTGTGAAGCATTTAGCTGACAATTTTCCCACTCCGTAAGCTGCCTCTTCAGCCAATTGACAGTTTTCCTAGCAGCACGGAAACTTTAATTTCACGAAGGTCTTTTGCTGATTGTTATTCTTATTTCCTGGGTGAACAAAGACCTATTCAAAAAGTTTTCAACTCTAGCTTGTATCCAAAAGTGTATTTCCTGCTCTTTCTTCTAGAAGTGTCAGAGTTTCAGGTCTAACACTGAAATCTTAGATCTCTTTGGAATTAATTGTCTTTAGGATGAGAGTTAAGATCGAATTTATGTATTTATATGTAGATATCTCATTTCCCAGCACCATTTGTCAAAGATACTAAATTCTCTCTCTCTCTCATATATATATATATATATATTTGGTATCTCTGTCAAAAAAAAATCACCTGCCTTTAGATGTATGGGCTTGGAAATGGGTCCTTGATTCTACGCCATTGATCAATGCTTCAATTTCCTGTCAATACCATGCTAGTTTTACTACTGTGGAACTGTAGTATAACAAGACCAAGAATGGTGGTTCCTTTTGGCAATCCAGGGTCTTTTGTGCTTCCCTAAGAATTTTAATACTGTTTTTTTAATCTCTATGAAAAATTGCGATGGAATTTTGAGAGTGATTACATTAAATCACTAGACTGCTTTTAGTAGAATAGTCATTTTCCACACTATTAATCCCACCGATCTATGTGCATGGGAAGGCGCTCCATCTTCTGGTATCTTTTTAAAAAAATTATTCATTCTTTCAAATGTTTCATTGTATGAGGCTTTCACTTCGTTGGTTAGGCTTATTCCAAGATTTTTTTTTTTTTTGGCTGCTGCTAGTAAAATTGTTTCTCTGGTTTCTTTTTCCATCTGTTTGTCTTTGGTATTTAAGAAGGCTGCTGATTTGGGTATGTAAATTTTGTAACCTGCCACTTTGCTGAAAGTGTTTATCAACTCTAGGAGTTTCCCAGTGGAGTCTCTAGAGTATAAAATCATGTCATCTGCAAATAGGGATACTTTGACTTCTTTCTTTTCTACTTGTATCCCTTTTTAGTTCCATTTCTTATCTTATTACTCCTGCTTGGACTTCAAGCATTATATTAAATAAGGTGAAGAAAGTAGACACCATTGTCAAGTTATTGCTCTTAGTTGAAATGCTGTGAGCTTTTCTCCATGTAACAATATGGTGACTAGTGATTTGTCATAGAAAAATTTCATTATTTTGAGATATATGCCATCCACTCCTAGACTCTCCAGAGTTTTTTCATGAAGGGTTGTTGGATTTTGTGAAAAGCCTTTCTTGAATCAATTGAAATGGTCACATGATCTCTGCCCTTGAGTCCATTTATGTGGTCAATTATGCTTACTGATTTACATATATTGAACATCGTCATATCCCTGGAATGAAGCCAGTTTGATGACTGATGTGGGAGTGTCATCTATCTGTTGCCTTCATTGATTAATTAATAAAGAAACTGCTTGGCCTTTGATAGGCCAGCCCTTAGGTGGGTGGAGTAGACAGAACAGAATTCTGGGAGAAAGAAAGCCAAGTCAGGCAGACGCCATGATTCTCCTCTCTGAGACAGACGCAGGTTAAGGTCTTTCCTGGTAAGCTACCACCTCGTGGTGCTACACACATTATTAGAGATGGGTTAATCAAGATGTGAGAATTAGCCAGTAAGAAGCTAGAGCTAATGGGCCAAGCAGTGTTTAAAAGAATACAGTTTCCGTGTAATTATTTCAGGGCATAAGCTAGCCAGACGACTGGGAGCTGGGGTGTCAGGAACGGAGCCTGCAGCTCCTTACAACAGATGACAGTGAATAATCTCGTGGATGTGGTATTGAATATGACTTGCTAGTTTCTTATTGAAAATTTTGGAGTCTATGTTTGCCAGGGAGATTGACCTACAATTCTCTCTTCGTTGTTGAATTTTCATCTAGTTTAAATGTCAGGGTAATACTAGTTTTATAAAGAGTTTGAACGTGTTCTTTCCTTTTCCATTATACAATAATTTCAGTAGTATGGGTATTAATTATTTGAAGGTCCATGTAGATTCACGGAATCTATCTGACCCTGGGATTTTGTTGTTGTTGTTGAGGGATTTTAAATTACTGCTTCTATCTCATTGGATATATAGCTCTATTTAAATTATTTACTTCATCTTGATTTAATATTGTTAGGTCATATATATCTAGAAATTTATCTCATGTATACCTAAAAATTCATCTATTTCTCTCAAATTTTTTCAGTAGGCTGGAATATAGATTTTTAAAGTATCTCCTATGGTTCTTTGAGTATACTCAGTGTCTATTGTAATCTCTACCTTTTCATCTTTAATTTTGTTAATTTGGGCCTTTTCTTGCTTTCTTTTGACTGATTTTGCTACTTGCTTCTCAATTTTGTTTATCTTCTCCCCACAAAAAGCAAAGACTTTGTTTCATTGATTCTTTTTATTGTTTTCTTCATTTCAATTTCATTAATTTCTTTATTAATTAACTAGATCTTTATTATTTCTCTCCATTTACTGCTTTGGGGATTAGATTGTTTTTGTTTGTCCAATGACTTAAAAAATAATCAGCAGGTTGTTTATTTGAAGTCTCTTTGATTTATTTAATTAGAAATAGATTTTTTTCATAAAATAGATTCTGAGTATGGTTTCCCCAACCCCAACTCCTCCCAGATTTTCTCACTCCACCCCCACCCAAATCCATACCATCTATCTATCTATCTATCTATCTATCTATCTATCTATCTCTATCTCATTTTAGAATGCAAACAGGAGTCTAAAAAATAAAATAAGATAAAATAAAAACAAACAAACTGGAATAGAATGAAGCAAAAACTACCAGAATAAAAAGTGTCAAAGAAGAAACACAAGCATTGCATACAGAGGCAGAGACATGTATTCACATACGCAAAAATCCCATGTAAAAACACAGCACCAGAAACCATGATGCAAAGCCCTGTAAGGAAAGGAAAATCAATCTCCAGACAGAGCCCTATGAGAAAAGGAACCTCCAAAACTAGTGTTGAGTTTGTTTTGTGGGGGCCATCTATTGCTGGGCATGAAGCCTTCCCTCAAGCAGGGGTTTGTAAACCCATGAGACTCTGTTGGTGAAAACTCTTTTTTCCTTTGCAAGTGGTTGACACTTGGAGATAGCTTCTGCGTCAGGAATGGGAGCTGCTTTCCACTTCTCTCAGCAATGGACCCCATTTGGCTTCTGTCTGTGCAGGTACTGTATATACTGCCGCAGTCTCTGTTAGCTCATACGTGTGTGAGTCTTAGGTGTCTGGAAGACACTGTTTCCTTGGAGTCATCAATCACCTTAGACTCTTACCATCTTTCTCCCTCCTCTTCTGCATAGATCCCTGAATCTTGAGGGAAGGGAGTTGGAGAAACAATCCATTTAGGACTGAGGGTTCCAAGGTTTCTCACTCTCTGTACATTGTCCTGTAGCACCTTTAGGTTCAATCTGAAGGTCAGAAAAGCAAAGCGGCCAGTCACTGGCTTTTACTTCTACCTCAGTCTGAAATGGCAGTCCTGCCTCCAGGAATCTAAGAATGAGACTGTGTTTGAGAGATATCTCCTGCTTTTTTATAATCCTCTCTAGTGCTGGGATTAAAGGCATATACCACTACCTCCTGGTTTCTATGGCAAACTAGTGTGGCTACTGGGATTAAAGGTGTGTGTCACCACTGTCTGGTCTGTAAGGCTGGTCAGTGCGGCTGTTTTACTCCCTGAACTTCAGGCAAGCTTTATTTATTAAAATAAAAATGAAATAGCACTACATTGTCCCTTATGGCTTGCTGCTTTTGTTCCCATCTACTGCAGGAGGAAGCTTCTCTGATGACAGCTAAGCAAGGTACTGATATAGCAGAATGTCATTATGTTATGTTCCTTTAACAGAACAGAAATATTTGGATTTTTGCCTAGGTTCCTGGCCTATCTAGTCTCAGGTTTTTGACTATCTGATCAGTATTGAGTGTGGGTTACACTCATGGATTGGACCTTAAATTCAATTATCCAATTAGATTGTTGGGTACTTTCACAAGGTGCCACCATCATACCAGCATATCTTGCAGACAGGTCACCATTATAGATCAAAGGTTTGTAGCTAGGTTGATGTTTACCTTTCTCCTCTGGTAGCACACAAAATATCTTCCAGTAACATGAACACTAGTCAGTAGAAGTGAAGATTCTCTGTAGGCACCAACTTGATTTCTCCATGTTCAATGAGTTATGTAGGTGTTATCTTCAGCAATGGGGCCTTACCATCAGTTTATGGAGAGCAATCAATAGCCTTGTCAATAGCCTGAGTTGTTTGGGGGTGTCCATGGGGCCTGTTGATCAGCAGCAGAATTTGATGTAGCCCATTCCCAGAACTGGAGGATTTCATTTGGTGATGAAAGATACCCAGTTGGGGTTCTGTCTTCCCCATTATTTGGTGATTCCATTTAGGCCATCTTCATATGTGAATATATTTTAGGAAGCTTCTACACTATTAGGTTTCCATATCATCCCTTAAATATCTCTTGGTTTTACTTGTCCCTGTTTATATTGCCACCTTTACTCTCCTTTTATCTCCCCCCATTTGATTACCCCATTTCAGTATGCCCATCCACCTATCCATAGCTATCTATTCTATTTGCCCTTCCTATGGTGATTCAACTCTTTCCCCTAGTCCCTTACTCTATACCTAACCTCTATGGTTATATGGATTGTAGCCTGCTTATCGAAGACTTAATAGTGAGCACCCACATATAAGCAAGTACATTCATATTTGTCTTTTGGGGTCTGGGTTACTTCACTCAGGATAATTTTTTTTCTAATTCCATTCATTTAAATGTGTATTTAATTAGTTCGTTTTTAACATTTTTAATATGAATAATATTACATCATGTAAATTTACACAACATAATATTATCCATTATTATAATATTATCCATTTTCTTTATCCATTTATCCACTGACAGGCATCTAGGCTGTTTCAAATTTCTGACTATTATGAATAGAGCAACAATGAACATGGTTGAGCAAGGGTCTCTGTTGTAATGTAAAGGCTCTTAAAGCTATAAACTTCCTTCTTAGAACTACTTTCATTGGTGTGTTTAATCTCCATAACTTTGTATATTTTCTTTAGTTTCTCTCACTGTGGATGTCTAGTGTTATCCTACTATGGTCAGATAGGATACAGGATGTTGTTTCAATTCCTACATTTGTTGAAGCATGCTTTGTGCACCAATATGTTCTCTGTTTTAGAGAAGATCCCATTTGGTACCAAGAAGAATGTATATTCTTTTGGTATTTGGGAGGAATGTTCTGTAGATAGCTCTTAGCTACATTTTACCGTATGATGCCATTTAGTTTCAGTATTTCTTCATTTTTTTGTACAATTAATCTGCCCAAAAGTACAAGTGGCAACTGAAGTAACCCACTATTTCTATGTTGGAGTTGTTCTGTGATTTTAAATATATTAGCGTTTGCTTTATAAAATTGGATGAAGATATATTTAGTGCATATAGATTAAGAATTACAATTTCCTCTTGATAGATTCATCACTTGACCAGTTTGAAATAAGCCTGTTAAACTCTTCTGAAAGAATTAGTTTGAAGTTTATTTTGTCAAATAGAAGAATATCAGTGCCTGCATGTGATTCCATTTGTTTAGAGTACTCTTTTCCATTCTCTTTATCCTACAATAGTGCTTATCTTTGGTACTAATGTATATCTCATAGAGGCAGAAGAAAGTATTCTATTTTCTAATCCAATCTTCTAGTCCGTGTGTTTTGACAAGTGAATTGAAACCATTGATAGGACTGTTACTGAAAAGTAATGTGTTCTCCTTTTATTTTGTTGATTTTGTAGTGTTTGAAACTTTCTTAATCTTTTGTTTAATTAAGCTTATAGAATCATTTCTTTTTTTTCCTATTGTAGTACTTTATCTTTCTCTTCATTGTGAATGAAATATTCCTTCCAGTGTCCTCTGGAGAACTGCCTCAGTGGTCATGAATTCCTTTGGCCTGCTTTTACCTTAGAAAACTTTTCTGTTGCTGAAAATTATGACAGATAGTTTTGCTCAGTATATTGACTGAGTTAGCAATTATGATCTTTCATGGTTTCAAAGACGTCGGTACTACCCCTTCCTCTTTCTTGGTGTGAAATGACAAGTCAGCAGTTGTTCCTATGCCTTTCTATGCGATCCGGCCCTTCTCTTTGCAGTTTCTACTATGCCTCCTTGTTCTGTACATTTAGTGCTTTAACTATATGGCAAGAGGAGTTTGTTTTCTGACCTGGTCTGTTCTGCGTGACTCTTATATTTAGATGGGTTTCTCTTTCTGTAGATTTGGGGAAATTTCTTCCAAGATCCTATTAAAAATATTTTCTATGTCATTTGCATGAAATTGTCCTCCTTCTCTCAAGTCTATAATAATACACTTTGCCTTTCATGGAGTCCCAGGTTTCTTATATATTCCGTCCATTCATTAAAAATGATTATTGATGTTTGGCTGATCTGATGCCTTTATACCCTGATATTTGGCTGATCTGATGTCTTTATACCCTGATATTCTATCTTCCACAGGAACCATATTATTGATGGTTTCCAATAAACTTTTTTATTTGCCCTATTGTGCCTTTCACTTCTGTCCTCACTTCATTTGGGGTTTACTTGTTGCTTTTTATTAACGTCTATTTTTATATCATTTAGGCATTTGTTTGTATTCTCCTGAAAAATAGTATACTTTTCTTTGAATAGTTTTTAACTGTGTTTTATAATTGTCCTTTTGAAGTCTGCATGTGGAATTTCATCTAAATCTTTGTGATCAGAGGTCACTAGTAAGGGGTTGGTAATTTTTGGAGGAGACAAACTGTCATGTTTCTTCGTGTTATTTGTGCCTTTGAACTTGGATCTGCAAACCTAGGGTCTATTGGTTACGTTTCTGTTGCTGTGAAATAATGTGATAACCAAACCAACTTATAAAGAAATAGTTTGCTTGGACTAACAGTTCCAGAGGGATAAGGGTCCATCGTGGCAATGAGGCATGGCAGCAAGCAATAGTGTCGTGGCAGAAACAGGAAGCTGAGGGCTCACATTTTTGAACCAAAAGAATAAAGAAAAAAAAAAGCAAAAAAAATTTAAAAAAAGAATAAAGCAAAAATAAAAGAAAGAAAAAAGAAGGAAAGAAAGAAAGAAAACTGAAAGAAACAAAACTGAAAGAAAGCCAAGGTTTTAAGTTCTTGAAGCCCATTCCCTGTGACATAATTCCTCCAGCAAGGCCACACTTCCCAAACTTGCCCAAACAGTGCTATCCAAAGGGTCAAGTGTTCAAATGTCAGGGATTACAGGGACAGCTCATTCAAACCACCCCATGGTGTTGGCTTGTTGGTAAAGATTTGTTGGTTTTGTTTTTTGTTTGTTTGTTTGTTTGTTTGTTTTTAGATTTTTTTTTTCCGAGACAGGGTTTCTCTGTAGTTTTGGAGCCTGTCCTGGAACTAGCTCTTGTAGACCAGGCTGGTCTCGAACTCACAGAGATCCACCTGCCTCTGCCTCCCGAGTGCTGGGATTAAAGGTTCTTTAACTGAAGTTGCCTCTCTTGCTTCAGTGAATGTTCTTTCAGTCGTCAGGAGATGAGTTTGTCTGGTAGACCAATGTTATAATTCACTCTAATAACATAGTTGCAAGTTACTACAAAAGAGATACCAGTTAGTTTAGGGAGAAAAGGGACCCTCAAAATGCAAAGGAAAAGAAAAGGAGGTAAGCAGTCATGGTAAGACTGTCACGTGATGAGTATTAGGTTGTTAGTTGGGGAGTAAAGGGTCATACGTGGGCATGAGGATAATTGAAACAAAGGAACAAATGCGGTCAAAATGTGGGAGTTGTGGTTAGTGGAAGACTAAATAGAGGTGGTAAAGACATGAACCTCCAAATAATGAACCAAGTAAGTCGCTGGGCTTTGGGTGATGTGATAATAAAAAAAAAAATGAATACAGGGAAACAGAAATGAAGAAAAAGGAAAATAGAAAATGAAAGATAAAACAGTAAAAGGCATGAACAGTAGGGGACAGTGTTGGCCTGCTCCAAGGCCCTTCTATACTATAGAGATAAATACATATAGGGCAAGGAGGAGAGCAGGCTGGGGAACTAAGACAATGGAATCAGAGGCAGCAAAAGAGCAGCTGTAGTGGGGAGGAAGCACCGAATGAAAACATAAGAAAATGACATCACTGGCTTGAATGTTGATTTCCTCTCCTTGGCTGACGAACTACTTTGTCTTCCAGGTCTTGGTCTAGGTCCTGTTCCACGTTCATTTTACATAGTCCTGTTCTTGCCATGAGGGCTACCGTCTCCCATTGGATATGGCATGTTTAAAACTGTGCTAACTGGGCTGTAGGGAGCTAGCAAACTCCACATGGCTGTTCTTGCTGCCTTCCCAAAAGGTCCGGAGAAGTACTTTGCCCAAAGCGGACAGAGCTTGTGCTTAGCCCCCGGAGATTTGACTTTCTCGGTCAGAACACTGATGGGGAGCCTGAGAGCAGCTTCTCATGGAATCCATCCTAGAGCCAATTTTAGAAACGTCCCGATGTGAGTCTTTCACGGCAGCCTTCCAGGGGGAAGGCACCTGTTTGGCAACTGCAGCTGCTTTAGCTCAACATTCAGCAGGAATTCTGGGCAGATGGCGAACGCGCTATGTGTGCTGACAGGAGGCGAGGACTGTAGGTCTGTTGATCTGATTGATACAGAGTTGTAGATGGAGTGAACTTCAAATATCCCTGCTCTCATGAATTCCTAATCGGAATCACTTATTCATTGGAGGTTGCATATGGCCTGAAAATAAAAATGCCTATTTTCACTAATTACTAAATGGAATCTCTTCATTCAGAATTGTTTCTACTCTGCAATTGTAACAGAACTGTGAGAAAAAATAGGCAGCTGAGGGGACCCACAAAATCAACAGTGGGAGACGATGTTAAAATTATGGAGGCTATGTCAATTTATTTTCTCAAAGTAATACTGGCGTGTGGGAGTAAATCTGGAGTTACTGAAGGCAACTTAGAAAGTTAGGGAATAAGAAATTCCTCAATGAACTACTCAGGTGCTGTTGGGGGAAGTAGAGGGTAAAAAAGAAGGAGGGGGGAGGAGAGCCAGTGCCCCACAGCTGGCTGTCACAGCAGTGGTAATAAAATCATCAATACCTGTGGTGACCCTGGGACACTGGGGACCAGGACTCTGAAACAGCTGGCATTCAGCATGTTGGGGGAACCTGAGAGAAGACTGAACTTGAAACTAGGAAACTTAAAGTTTCTCAGGTGCTGCACAGTGCTCAACTGGCTCAGTGTTTGCACGCGCGCGCATGTGTGCATGGGTGTGCCCTGTGTATTGTTTTTTTAGGGTCAAGGTAATGTTGCCATTTCACTACCCTTTGAGGTGATGTGGGAACTACAGATGTGGAGATATAGGCGCCTCCTCACCATGCTCCTTAACTACCTGGCTGAGGACACTCAGGAGAGATCTCAGGCTCTAGAGCTGACCACATTTACCACAAGGAGAAGACTAAGAAAACACACTGCAGTCTCGTTCTAGGGAACATGAAGGACAGGTGGCTGACCCAGGCATGCCACACAAACCACAGAGACCCGTGTACTTTCTGCCCTTCTCCATCACAGTTTCATCTGGCTGGTGGCTGAGGACAAGGCCCAGCTGCAGGGTGCAGGGCAGGGTGGCAAATGATTGTATGCAAAGCCCAAAGGCACAGCCAGCAGTGTGCAGGCTAAGGAGGCTGAAACAGGAAGCAGAGCCCATGAAGCAAGCTTCAGCAGGTCCCAGCACATATGATGACCATCTTCTATGATTCAGGAAGTGCCAGAGAAGCCTGACAGACAAACACAAGGTTGTCACTTACCTCTGGAGGTACAGGTGACATCAAGTCTACACCAAGAGGTGGGCAGCCAGGGAATCCAAGGGAGGTCAGCAAGAGGCTTTCAGGGCCAGATCCACTGAAGTGACAAACTTGACACAATCCTAAGTCTTTCTCCACACTCCCAGAGCTCCTTTCTCTAGGCCTGCATCTGTTATGGCTGGCCAGTGCACACTCACGGAGTCTCTTCCTTCAAGGGAAAAATGAAGGTTCAGCCCTCTGCCATCAACCGCACACAAGGGAGATCCACTAGGTCTCCTCCTTGCCTTGAGCAGAGGTTCCTCTAAGCAGTCATTCAGCCCCAGTTAGGAAAGTCACGTAGGAAGTAGGAGAGGCTGTACCAGAGATTTTCTTAAACACTTCATGCGTGCCAGAAGAATGTCACATTTTGTCCCTGCCAGGCCATGGTGATCAATGGACAAGTACAGAAGTCCCAGCTAGCTCAGGGCTAGATGTAATTTATGTCCATCTGATGCCTGCCTGAGTCTGTGATGGCTCTCTTGGGCCTAAAGATCCAATGCGACTATCCCTGTGTACATGCCTAGAAGCTTCAAAAAGTCCCCAGAGCAGGAGAATCCCTACATGGGGGGAAAGAACAGGAATAAGCCTCCAGCTGCACTGTACCAGACATAGCAGCTGGAATCGCAACAGATTCAGCAGGAGGCACTGCCCAGCTTCATTGTGGAAACCAAGGCTTGGATGACCTGCATTGCCGGGGTGTGGGGGGAGGCCTTCAAGGGGCTAGGCTCATCTCCCTGAGGGTCCAAACCTCCCACGACACTGTTGAAGAACTGCAAGGCGACACTTTCTTCAGTGGATGAAGAGCAGAGAAAGGGAGAATTCCCAGTGGCTGTGAGATGAGTGACTGGGGGGTGGGGAGGGATGGGGATGGGGGGCAGTCAGGACAGGGGGCCTATGGAAGAGGGTGAGCTGAAGAGCATGCTCAGTAGTAACATTGATGCAACTTGTTTCAGCCTTCAGCTCTGTGGAGATGAGACAGCAAACAATGAGGCCTTGATTGAGTAACCCAGAAGGCTGAAAAGGTGTTTCCAAGAAATCAGTGGGGAAGCTGCAGTTTCAATTTGCAAGGACAAAGGAGCAAAAGTGAACACCTGGGTCCTGGACCGCTCCAGTATATGCGGGAACAAGACCTTGTCAAGGCAAGAGAGGGGTAGAGAGAGGGAGCGCCACAGTGAATAATATGGGGAAGGACAACCTGAGGGATCAGAAAAAAGGTCAAGGCACCCTGCCAAGTGCTCTATTGGGTGTGTGGCAGCAGCTGTGCCAGGCACCCCATCCACACTCCAGATGTTATCAGTGAGGCTCCTGTTTGCAGCTCTGCTCGACAGTCTTCTAAAATGAACTGGCTTTTATCAACTATCCTGACAGATGCCCTGAAGAATCATCCTTTCACACACTATATACTTGTGAGTTCAGTTATAGTCTGGTCCACATGTGTGATGCATGGGAGGATAAATCACAATTTCCCTTCTCACCATGAATGGTGCCTATGGTAGGGAAGGATGGGCATCTTTCCAGCTAGGAGTCAGAAAGTACAGAAGAAGGTGGTAGTTGCCTAGGCCCCAGGTGGTCGTGGTGATGAGGAGGGACTTCAGAGCTGGGGAAGACTGTGAGATTACTGGATATGCTGGTCCAGGGCATGAGGGTTTGAGTCAACAGTTTAGGATAGGAAGGTAGACTCCCTTGGAGTGGTGATATGTAGGAAAGGAAGGAAGAGGAGCAGGGCATTGCCCTTTCTGACACGTAAAGTAAGTAGTGTTCTGAAATAAGGGACGAGGCTTTAATGCCAGAGGGTGTCCTACCCTACTGAGTTAATGGCAGAAAGGCCAACAGCTGTGAGGTGCACTGAGCTGAAAATGAAAGGACAGGACACATAAGCAGAGGCAGGAACAAGCCCCTAGGTTCCACTGAACTGGAGGAAGCTGCCTCATGTTTGCAAGGGAAATGTGATGGGGGTAAGACGGAGGCACTGTGGAGGTGGCGCAGTGTGACCCGGCCTGTCCTCCAGGAGAATCACTCATGACTAAATGTCTTCAGTGTAGAGCAAATGAGGCAAGGAGATTAGAGTACAGAGAGCAGGCACGAAGCCAGGCAGAGATGGGCACTGAGCCCTTCCTGAGCACACTCCATAGTGTAAGGTGGGAAGAACACAGGCTCTCTCTGCATTTCAAGGAATGCCTCCACAGACTTCCTGAGGGACTAGATGTGAATGGCAGGAGGAGCAAGTCTGAGCCCACGGTCTTCTCTCAACTATCTCACTTCCTCTCTCCCCCGGAGATTACGGACTAGTGGTCAGTATGGCCAAATATAGGGAGTTCTGCAAAGGAGAATGGGGGCTACAGACAGAGAGGTGATCAGATATTGTGAACAGCGCATGTTGGATCCAGATGACCCATGCGAGCTGAGTAAGAACTTGAAAGAGTAACTCTGGGATTGGGGTGAGGACCGTCCTTGCTAGGTTTATTAATGATGTGATGAGATAGCATGACCCAGGGAAGAAAACCGGTGTATGTGGCTCATACTGCTCCACAGTGGCCCCTCACTGGAGAATGTCAGGACAGGAACGCTAACAGGGCCCAACCAGAGGCAGGAAGAGATGCAGAGGCCATGGAAGTGTTCTGCTCACTGGCTTGCTCTCCAAGGCTTTCACAGCCTGCTTTTGCACAGATCCAGATCAGGGGTGGCATCACCCACCACGGACTGGGCCCTCACACAGCAATTGCACATTAAGAGAATGACCTACAGGCTTACCTTCATTCTGATCTCATGGAGATATTTCTCCATTGAAATTCCCTCTTCTCAGTCGAAGATGGCGGCGCTGTGTGTGTACCGGTTTGCTAGCAGAGGCTGGCTGTGGAACGCTGCCTTGGCTGCACGTAGGGACTTTTGGTCTCGATCCAGAAAGGAGAAGGAGCCAGTGGTGGCTGAGGCAGTGGAAGAAGTGAAGACAGAACCTGTTTTGGTGTGTCCGCCCTTACGAAGCCGAGTGTATACACCTCCTGACGATCTCCAGAGTCGCTTGGAATCCTGTCTTAAAGAAGTTCTTGATTCATCTCTTCCTAGTAATTGGCAAGATATCTCCCTGGATAATGGTCATGTGAAGTTCAGACTCTTGGCACGTTTAGCTGATGACTTGGGCCATGCAGTGCCTAACTCCAGGCTTCACCAGATGTGCAGAGTCGGAGACGTTCTTGACTTCTATAATGTTCCATCAGTTCAAGACAGATCTAAATTTGATGAACTCGTTGCTGGTAATTTGCCTCCCAATTTGAAAATCAGTTGGGGTTACTGAGCAGGTCAGCAGTTACTGCATTGAGATGTTGTACTTTCCTCACTGAGGTGGCCGACACTTGTGAAGTGTTTCCCTTCAGAGCTCTTCTCAGACCTCCCTTTACTTTTTTTCCTATAGAAGAATACATCTTTTTCTTCATGGAGTATCAACAAAGAAAACATTTTCACATTTGCTAAGGCTATTCCCCCAGCCCCCAATAAAATCAAGTTTTGGTAATTTATATAATGTTCTTATTCTGATGTTTAAGATAGGAGGGCATCTCAAGTTCAGATGTTTCTTTGTCCGTTATATGGATAAAGTAGTAGTTGCAATAAAATATTCCAATCTTATTAAAGCTCATAGGTGTGGGATTATTATGGATATGCAAATGAGGAAATGTGTTAGATAGTTAACGGAATGTCTGCTATACATAGGACGTTTCACTGTGGTTAGTCCGTGATTAAAGATGAAAGAAAGTACACTGTATTCTGGGTTCACCTCTTGGATTAAAGCAGATTCATTAAAGTCTGTTGTCTTTAAAAAAAAAAAAAAAAAAAAAAAAAGAAATTCCCTCTTCTCCCTTAACAATTGGTTGCGTCTTGTTGATACACAACTAGCCAGCATAAATGGTCTGTGCAGCAGATATACAGGTAGCTTCCAGAGCTACAATTAGCCTGAGCTAAGCTGGGGTTGCATGTGGCTGTACATGGAGAAGGACAGTAGATAAGTAATAGAATCCAAGCATGACCATATGAAGGAGAAGGAACAATAGATACTTAGGAGCTGGAGAACAAGGAAAGTGAAGAGTAAGAACAAGGAAAGTGAAGAGTGCCCTCTGAGCCACAAGAAGGAAACTGTCATGAAAACCACACTGACCACAAACACAGAATGACAAAGGCAGTTGAAAAGGGGGCAGAAAACCAGCCATTGCCTCCAGCAATGCAGAAGTCTCTGGCAACATTCATCAGAGCAGCTTCCATGGCAGGATCGGATGACAAGCCTGGTCTGGAGAGGTTTCAGAGATAATGGAAGAAGCATGGACCAGATGAGTCTGTAAGCGTTTTCAGTGCTGTATTGCTGTAGTTGAGAAAAGAGAAAATGGTCAGAGTGGAGTAATGAGAAGGCCAGGAGAAGGCTGCCATCGGGCAATTTGGAGGGAGGGAAATGGTTGGCACAGGGGTGGTAGAAAGAAACTGGTAGCACTAGGCAGAGGTCACGAATCGAGCATAAATCAAGGGTTGTTCAATAGCAGGATCTGGAAAGGGTAGAGGTCTCTCAGGCATTCAAGGCCCAATTAACTCAGTTGCCTGTGGTCAGCCGGCAGCCTGTGTGTGGTGCCAGGCTCTGTTGAACATCACGTAACTGCCAAGCACACTTTAGGTACCCAACTGTTGTCTACTGCTCTAAATAACCCACACTATGAATGATATCAAAATGCCCATTTCTCAAGTGAGAGAGCTGCTCACAGGGGGAGGGAGAGAACTGGCAAGAGAGAAAACAGAGGGGAAAAGGGACTGGAGGCCTGAGTCCAGCATTCTGACTGGGTCTTTTTGTAAGCATAGTCTCAAACTTTCAGCAAAAACCAAAAAGGAGCATTCTCAAGCTGGCAGTCACTTGCAGTGGTAGGGACACCCTAGTTTATAAGCCTCGTTGCTTTCAGTAATGTCATAGAAGCCACAGCCTCTAGGCCTGGCACCATCCCCACTTTCCTAGAGAGCACAGCAACAGCAGAGTGTTGGAACTGCTGGGCACCTGAGGCTGAGGAGCCAAGTGACCTTTGTTCCTTGCGTCAACCACTCCCTACCTCTGACAGCTTACCACTCAGACAGACACCACAGCACATCACCCAGAACTGTCCTCCACTGACATTTGACCCATAGGCCCTGGATTCAACTAACCCTGCTGGCCTACACATGAATCTCCCCCTTAGGGATTTGAATGTGTAAATGGCCATCATGGTGGGGCCGTGTCCCCTTCACTTTGTCACCTTCCAACTGCATATCAAACTGTGTCAAGGAGTGACCCCACCTGACATGACCCAGGAATTATCCCCATGGTAGAAACAGACCGTATCTCTGGGAAAATTCTGGCATCAAATAGAGGTTGGATAGCTGCGTTTAAGGAATGCAGGCCCTGGACAGAAACAACCAGTGTGCCTCTTTGAGCTGGTGAGGGTGTGATTAGAAGATACTAAAAACAAAAGAGAAGTGTCCATCAACATCAGATCCCCCGGGTTGAAAGAAGGTGTGTATATAAGAGAGATAGAGTGTGTGTGTGTGTGTGTGTGTGTGTGTGTGTGTCTGCATGCACGTGCGTTGTAGTTCCAGATCATCCTTTCCAAAGCACAGAACCACCATCTGTGTGAACTGGCGAATATCCTGGCTATGGAAATGAGAGTGAGGGTCTATGTGCAACCCCCTCCTCAGAAGAATGGACATTCCATGCCTTTTTACTCTGCTTTTCCCTTAGCAGTTACGACTGAACATGTCTCTCACTGTTCTCAGAGAAGGGCACTTGTAAGATGCTGCAGGGCCTGTCATAGCCTCTGGCCAAATGTTTCCTCAGGTGGCAAGAACTGTACCAGACTGTATTATGCTGGGCACTGGAGAGCAGCTTCCTTGTCCGATGATGGGCGCTTCAGATTCATGATGGTGCGAGAGCGTGCTAGCCTCGGACCAAGGTTTCTACTCCACAGAGGACATGGGGACATTCTTGAAATGGATTCCCACGTGTTCCTTCAGTCGACATGTCCCAGCCACGAGCAATGTTGGCTTAGTTGTGAACACATTGGGAATAACACCCCAGCAGACCTTCAGCAACTTAGAGCAGCGATTCTAAACCCTTGGACACCAAACACTTAGAGGTCTTATATTGCATATTTTGTAAATCAGATTTTTACATTACAACTCATAACATCGCAATTACACATACGAAGGAGCAAGGCATATGGTATTGAGATTCCGGACACCACACCATGGGGAACAATATTACGGGCCAGAGCATAAAGAAGGTTGAGAATCCTCACCTCAGACTGAGCTTTCTCACTGCGCTGTGAAGTAAAGCTGGCCCCTTTTCCTCACATCAGTCAAAGGCAGATCGGTACTTCTGCAGAACCAGTCAGAGGAAGTGTGAACTATTAGAACAAAGAGAACTGGCTACAGCATCCAAACCCCAGGTCCCCCTTTGATATTGTCTGCAGTAAGATTCTGGCTGGATGACACAGACCTTCCTAAATGTGTACTCCACCTCAGACCTGGATAGACATTGTGCAAGGCAGCAGTTTTCCACAGGAGGCATTTGCCTCCACACTGGGCTGCACTGGCCTTTAACCTAGATCAAGGAAGGCCTGAGCGGAATTGTCTTTGTAGCCCATGGGTGTTAGAGAAATTCACGACCATGGTAGAAATGTTTATGAGCTCCAAAAAAAATGGAGTTTGGAAAGACGTCCCTATTCCCACAAGCATGTGTTGTCTAGGCTGACATTTGAGCTAAGAGTTTCAAGACATAGACAGGAAGGTGATGACGATGCTAATTTAAAAAGCGGCCACACAAACACAGGCACTCTCCTTCCCTATGAGGTCACGACCATTTAAAGCCTCTACACATTTTCTGTAGTTGGGTGGGAGCCCTTCCTTAGTGTCAGCCCATGCTATTAGCATTGTTGACCTCCCTGATGGAGATTCCTCCACTTGTGTCTGGGACAGTCCCAAAGACTGACACAGACCCCTAAGTGTGTTATGTCTGTGCTAACTATCCAACAAATCATCTGAGAGATACATGAGAGAGCCTGGCTCAGTCTCTAATGGAGACAAAGAGGCTCACCGTGTTAGCTCTTCCTCAGGAGGATCAACCCCAGAGGCTGCCTCCCTCAACCCCCGCGCCTATCCCAAAGGACATGGTGTGTAAGGTAGCATTCCTCAGAGTGTTTGAATGGGAACCTCTGAATAAACTCTGTCAAAGCCATAATTTCCCCTATGAGGAAGGGTGTGCCCACAGTTTCCTCATTATACATTGTCTGTCACAGTTTCATAAGAGCCACAGTTGTTACTTGAAGTATCACAGCCACCTTAGCATGACTTCAGAAAATGTCCATGTGAACGATTAGGGAGAAGCAATATGCAAGAGCCTCTATCATCAGAGAGGGGCGCTATGTGGCTCAACACTTCGCCATTTCAATTTCAGGAGTTGAGATGGATACACATGGGGGTTATCTCCCCCACTCACACCACAACTCTCTCTCTCTCTCTCTCTCTCTCTCTCTCTCTCTCTCTCTCTCTCAGACACACACACACACACTCACACACACACACACACAAACACACACACACAAACACACACAGTCATCAAGCAAATGCTCCCCATACACGCATAAAGTGACACACACAGTGTCCCACAGGTAAAGCACATGCTTCTTTTCTCATATGGACCCTATGAATAGGCTGCTGAAAATAGCTGAGGTGGATGGACGGCAGATATCAGAGCTGACCCAGCTGTCCTCACCTGAGGCTGTTCCAGCACTGATTTCGCCACCTGAGCTTGGGAAATTATGGATTCCCTTCTCAGACTCTGCAGGTGAAAAAGAACTATGTGCCTCTGGGGACGGTTCTGGGAGGGCAGAGATAAGCCAAATGATAATCAGAAGATTCTCTGGCCCTCAGCAGAGACAGGCTCATCTGCACAGAGGTCACGCCTGGAGCCTACCTGAGCATTGCCAGCTGCTGACTACTGTCTCTGGCCCACAGAAAGGGACTCATTCCATCCTCCTTTACCCATCATGAGGCTAAGATATGAGCAAGCTGGCACACAGTCCAGCCTGGCAGGGCACCCCTTTCCTCCAAACTCTTTCCTTTTTTTGCTCTGTGACAACACCTGCTTCCTCACAGGCATTCCCCCACATTTGGGCTGCAGCCCATCTGTCTGTTATCCATTACCAACCTCTGGCCTCTCACTGTGGGCCCTGAGGCACTGAGTAAGCCAGGGAGCCAGCTGCTTGTGGAGGAACTGCTTTGCTTTTGCACTGGACATGGCTGCCCTTGGCTTCCTGCCCTGCACCCTGTCTCCCTGCTCACATTTGGCTATATGCTCTCTCTAACTTGGCTTTCCTCTGTCTCTCGATCCCACAAGAGATCTTCTCCACAGGTCTATGGCTGGCTAGTGCTCTCAGGCATGCTGGGACCCGAAGTGAGAGAAGCAAGCTGACTTCCACATAAAACTCATACCCTAAATTGTCGTCCATGACAACCGTGGACATATAAACTGCTCCCTAAAAACACACATGTTCCCATAGCGACAGAGAGCCACTTCCCACAATTGAGGGTACTGGAAAGTACAGAATCATCAGAACGTATTTCCTTATGTGTGTCTGTGTGTGTCCCGACGTGGTGGTGGTTGTGAATCTCATGTGCTGGGTCACATACATTCAGGGATGCTGAGCACATTGGCCATCAAATTATGAGTTGCCATATATACGCACCGTAGAAACATACCACATGCTCTAGGTGCCCGCAAACAAATCTAAAATTCACAGGTGCCTTTGAGACGCAGATTGCGAGCATACACATTCAGTCTCTGTTACACAGGGACAGGAAGGACCACAGAGCCATGCAGGGCCCTCCAAGGGACTTGAAGGATTTATTGCACCTCCAGCTACTACCCTCCTCACAAGTATCTGAGGAAATCACACTGCAGTATTTGTCAATAACACACACAGAGAGACACCACAACGCACACGCACATGAAATCACACAGACAGCTGAAAAGAAGTTTGTTGAGAGTAACAAATGATTGCATTTGGAAGAAGAGAGAGAGCAAAAATGGGAATCTAAGCCTGGGCTGTTTCCTTTTGCTTCGGCCTGGAACACACAGTGGAGAGGCACAAGGGCTCACAGGTGTGACCTGGCCCCTCCAGGACACTGACTGTCACTCTGCTGATGTCGTGTTTCCATATCCGTGTCTGTATTCTTCCTGCTCCTGCTCTCTCTTTTGCTTATCTCTCCTGCCTCCCACTCCTTGTCTCCCTTCTGCTCTCTTTTTCTTTCCTCTCACCTCTGCCTACCCCTCTCTGAGTGGCAGGGAATGTGAGCGGAACGATAGTGGTGCTCTTCCTCAGGAGCAGATACTCTGAGATGGTAGCTCATATAACTGGCTTGGAACACCAGGACACCAAAGACCCCACTTCCTAGTGCCCAAACTATACAGCTCCAGGGGTCAGAGGCATGGCCAGGGTCTCACTTCCTTGCATGACCAGTTTGAGACTGGCCTGCATAATGAAAGTATGTTGGAAAACAAGCTTCAGGATTCCAGCACAGAACGAGGCAGAGGATTATGCAGTCAGTCTCAAGGAGTATGCTGTACGTGCTATGGTAAGGAAGAGGAGAGCAATAGGCAAGGTAGGAGTCATTGATCTAGGTAGAGAGGAAGTGGACAGGACACTGTGCACCCCATCCATTCTTGCCCACTAGAGAGAGAGTTCCGCGCGTACTGTGGGCATACAGTGTGTGAGCTCTGCGGCACAGGGCACTTGTGCACTGGGAGAGTGAGCACTTTTCACACGGTGTGGTCCTCAGGAAGAGGTTGGCTGGTCAAGGGCAGGTGGTTACTCAGGCACACACATGCCCCAGAAAACAGTAGCAGCCCACTCTCCTGACACCTGGATATCTAACTTGATGGATTTGATTCACACCCACTACTCTCAACCTCTCTTCCTGATCCGGTTCACTGCTGATGGCCCCATCACCAATTAAGAACCACAAGGACCATCCTGGGGAAACCTACACTGAGGAGATCTGGCTCATGGACTCCACTGTGAAAGGGAGGACACCGAGGGTGTGATGGTGTATCACGTGGTTGGGAAACAGCCAGACTGGGAAGTCTTTCTACAGCCTACATGATAGTGTGCAGGAGAAGCTCAGAGTGTCTCGAACACTTCTTCACGTAGGCCTCCGTGAGATTCCATTACCTTCAAGATGAATCAATGCTAATGCCTGCTACACAGAACTGTTAGCAATTTTCTTAAACAACAAATTGAAATGGACCAACGTGTTAAGGAAGTAGGCTCTGTCATAACAAGCATTAGGGAAGTCATTGCATTTCAAGGATTGTCCTTTCTCCTGAGCTCCCAGGCAATGAAGACAGGACATAGTCCTGCTTTTGCTCCCATTGTGTACATCGTATTCCTTGGTTGTCTGCTTGCCTCTGTAGGTAAGCATATTAATTACTCAAAGAAGCTCAAAGCACAGAGACAAATCACGGTCTTGCATTTTGGATCATTTGAAATTTAAGGAAGAGCAGAGCCTATCCAGCTCAATTCTGAGAAGACAGTCAATCATCTGGGAGAGGGGTTCCTGTACATGCCTTCAGGAGCTCTTGTGTCCTGAGAGGCAGTTTACATCTCAAGCAAAAATAGTGACTTGCTCGACCACCTTGTAACAAGCATAATGGAGACAATGGGCACGCAGATAGTATCTTTGTATGAATTCTTTTTTTACGTATGTCCAATAAAGGTTTAGTTATGCTTCAATAACTCACTTAGTCTAGGAACTGTGAGGAATTTGAGCCGATGAAACAGTTTAACTTTTATATTAGCATTTTCTAAAATGCCCATTTCCTGTCATGTGTTAGAACAGAAACCTATAAGCACCAGGAGACTACACACATGCCCACACTCACGTATAAAGATAGATTTTAAACGAAAGCACAGATGAATTAACTCTAGTTTTGATGGTTACCCCACTCTCTAAGACAGACTGTTTCACAGCAACACTGGGTATTGCCATTGATCTTGGTTGCCCCCCTTAACTAGATGGTTAAGCTCCTGTTCCTGAATACACCACACATTTGGTTCGCAGGATACAGAACAATCAATCTTGAATTGGAAAGGATTCTCTCCCTGCTGGGTTGAAGTAATAGGGGCGGCAGGGCTGCGTTCTCAGCATCCCCGGCCGCCTGCCCGGCTAGCTTATGCCCAAAATAATTACACAGACACTGTATTCTTTTAAGCACTGCTTGGCCCTTTAGCTCTAGCACTTACAGGCTAATTCTCACATCCCGATCAACCCATCTCTAATAATCTGTGAGAACCGGTCTTACCGGGGAGATTCTAGCCTAGTCCATCCTGGGTCGGAGCTTCATGCCGGGAGCGGGGCATGGCGTCTCTGCTGAGGCGTCTGCTCCCGAGAGAACAGAGCTGTGGAGTCTCTGGCGTCACTTCCTCTTCCTCCCAGCGTTCTGTCCTGTTTTCTCCTCCCACCTATCCTCTAACCAATAAAATGGGCCAGGGCAGTGCCTTTTATTAGCCAATGACCTTCCTCCATCACTGGGTAGCTCACACAGAAGCAGGAGGCGCTGTGCAGGTTGCTTGGGAGGCTGCAGTGGGAGTAAGAAGGCATCAGCAGTCTGCCCCAGCACTGCAGCCTGCCTCCAACTAGGTGGCCTGCCAGGCCGAGGTTCCGACTGGTGCAACAGTGCTTACATCCTTTATGGGAGGAACTGACTGCACTCTTGACTGGGTTCTAGGCCTGCTCCACAGGAGGAAATCAGGCCTGGGACTGGGTGGAAACTAGGTCAAGAACTGTAGGCCAGGAGAGTTTAGGCCTTACGGGAGAACCTATTTATGTTTTCAAACCACGTCCTTACAGCCCTGTCCACTATGAATACACATGCATGCATCCCCAGGTTTGTGCTGCCCTCCACACTGTTGCAATGGTACTGCTTGATGTGTGGGCTCATCACTCTTCAAAGTGTTGACAATAAGAGACTGTGGGTGCTCAGCCACACCCAGAGTTGACCCCTACAGAAACCGTGCACTCCATACCACATGACTAAGCCCCAAGGCTCAGGGCACATCCTAGAGGAGGGCCCACAAAGCAGATTGAGCCCAAGCATAGGCAGGAGGGCTTTGAAGGGTTGTCCCCTGGATAGAACTTGGCCTTTGTCCACCTACATGGAACCAGCACAAGATCAACCAGTTAAGAATTCCAGCATGGAGGGGAGGGGCTCCATCCCTAGGCCAGCAGCTATTGGCAGTTGATTGCTGCTGGGGGAAGGGAGAGTTGGTTTTCTTTGGAATGTGGCCTTTGGAAGCTGTCAGTGACCCAGTGGATGACCCCAAGCCTCTGAGCATATGGCCAGCACGAACTGCACTCAGTGGAAAAATAAATGAACGAATGATTAAATAAGCAAATGAGCATTAAGTCAATCAAGCGCTCATGAAGCTGAGGTGGAGATGGGATGGCGTGGGTTTCCTTGCAGCCAAAGTTGCTCCTGGCTCATAAGCACTGTCACAGGGTAAGGCGCTCTGGGTTCTCAAATGATCAACCTGTGGAGGTCAGCATTTAATTGAACTCTCAAATACTAGAGTGTTATGGACACTACAACTCCAACAGTAGTTGGTACACAGAAATGAATTGAAGCCCACTGCTCACTCTTTTATTTGCAAGTGTACAAATATGAAGACACATGTTCATTCTCTATCCTGACTCTTGCTTTCAAGTTTACATTCCAGTGGGAATGAGGGGGGATCAGATACATGGGTAAACAGCCATCAGGCCCTTCCACTTTGACCCCTAAATTTGAAGTAACTGTATGAATTCTACAGTCTCTTTACATGGTTTTTTCTCTCTGTAGACATGATATCAGGAGCCCAGAGGAAGGTAGTGACATTCAGTAGGGGATTTCAGAGGCCCTTCCAGGCTGCGTGCTAGCTTTCAGGTATTGAGAATGTGTCTGTGTACCTTGGCTATTGCTTCTTCATTTGACTTTTCCTTTTCTGAAAATGTGGCTGGCTACCGCAGGGGAGGTCAGCATTAACTCGAGGCGGTCACCAGTGTGAGTGCCCAGGCTGAAATTTACTGTAACAACTGGCTCTAAGCTATTGCATCAGACGTTGTCTGTGGGATGAATGGTACTCAACCTTCAAACTTAGTGTTTCAATCTGCAAACCTACGTAGGTATCATTAGTAAAGATAAGGCCATCCAGCATTAGTGCATGCCCCAAAGTGCACGTGACTGGCTTCTTAATTGACAGCATGGAGGGCACACAATGACAGAGAAACCAAAGCAGGGAAGTGCACTGTGAAACACACACCGATCTCAGGGAGAAGCACCTTCCAGTTCCTGAGCACTAAGGATGACTGCTAAAACACAGGGTCTGTCTCTCTAGGGATGTTGGAGGAATCACAGTCCTGCCAACACTTTTCTAGTAAACACCCACTCCTACTACAGTGACAGAACACGGATCCAGTGTTTTCTTCCACTAACTCCACTTGCGAGCCATCCTTAGAACACTAGGGAGAAATGGACACAGCAGCACAGTGGATTTGGAAGCATGTCTATAGCTGAGGCAAAAGTACTTATTAGATTGTCTAGTGTATACCCATCACACTGTCTTCATATATAATCGCCATCATGATGCACACACACACACACACACACACACACACACACGTTCCTGTGTTCTTTGAAAGGATGTTATATCAAATAACAATGTTAGACTTTCTATGATTGCTGTCCCATTACCTTATGGCTTTATGCTGACCTCTCTGAATGTCTGTCCATCCTATTTGTAGACTGAGCTGGCCAAACTCTCTTCCAATTGATCGAAGTGACTAACCTGTGCTCATTAAAACTCTCAGATAACCCATGAACCCTGTCATGAGAAAACCGTCAAAACTTGGAGAATGCTTCTTTAGTGGTTGTTGTGGCTTTTGTTGTTTGGAGGGGGCGATGGGAGGAGAGTGTTCAAGAAGCCCAAACTGGCCTTGAAGTTACTATGCAGCCAAAATCCTGATCTTCCTGCCTTAGCTTCCCTGGAGCTGGGATTATAGGCGTTTGCCACCACCCCGTGTTTACAACATGCAAGGCAAGGTCTCTAGCAAGGGGGCTACATCCTGAGCTCCTCTCTGAGGAGCTAATCTCTTCTAACAGAGGACATGGGTCTTGAATGGGGTTTGGAGTTGCAGGTATGAGTTCATGTGGCATCTCTACATCTAAACTGCAGTATATTATCATCATGGCATTAACTCACAGGGCTCAATCTTGGGGGTTACAGCCCTACTCCTGCCAACCTTCCCCCACTTTCACTTACAACATTTTCATGAAGGCAGAGTGTGGTGACCTAACCAAATCTCTCTGTGTGCCCCTCTCTTTGTTCTGCATCCTGCCTCCACTTCTCCCAACTGGTCAAGGTCTCCTGTGACTCCCCAAGAACCTCAGACCTGTAGAGCACTGGGTCAATAATGAGTAGATTTGTGGACTTTTCCAGTGAGATTCAAGCTGCCTTTTTCGTCCCAATAATGGAGTTCAAAGTCCTCACCCAGGGATCCAGCATAGGACAAACTAGGCCCTCTGAAGTTGTGTGACAGTTGTGTGCCTGGGGCAGACTGTGGGGTCACTGCCAGTGGAACTAGGATTTATTCCTAGTGTTTGAGTTGGCTTTTTTGAGCCCATTGTCTTTGGAAGGATACCTTGCTTAGTCTAGATATATTGGGGGAGGGGCTTGCTCTTGCTTCAAAGCTTTGTGCTAGACTTTGTTGTCTCCCCATGTGAAGCCTTACCCTCTCTAGGTGGATGGGGGGAGGGCAATGGGAAGAAAGCAGAGGGAGCAGGACAAGGGGGAAGGACTGGGAGCGGGGATTGATATGTAAAATGAGAAAAGATAGGTTTTTTTTATTAAATAAATAATTTTTAAAAATTCCTTGCCCATCCCCTCATCCCCACACCCCATTCAAAATATTTACTCTGAATTCAGGGACAAGCAAAGTTCCCCAGTGATCCTGCTGAGATTTATCACAGTCCTGATACTCTGAAGGTTCAGAAGGAAGTAATCAACTCTGAGTCCTTAGAGCTGATTGTGCTTTCCAGAGAAATGTAAAGCATTCACTGGGGAAGGCAGAACCATACCACATGGCAGTAGAAGGCACGCGGGCCCTACTAAGCCCCTTTGTTTCTATTTGCTCACCTACTGAAAACAGGCTGGCTAAGGCAGCACAGTAAAGACACACTTTAGAGTAGACAGGAGAAGAAGTGGGCTTCCAGAAGCGTCCAGGGTCAACCAAGGGCTCAAGAGACACGGTGTCCTTAACTCCTCTCATCCCCCACGTGTCCATCTAGACCAAGATTCTATGCGATTTCCTTCAGCCCACACAACAGCTCATCTCTCTCCCAACAAAGGAACGCATGTGGTGTGGCTCTCACAGACAGAGCAAGCACGGGAATAGGCACGGACCTCCACATCCCCTGAAAACCTTCCCTGGGACAACCGGGGGCTAGACAGAGGACTGGACTGGGTGCTGTTGGGTCACTCCTGCTTATCGTCTTGACTATACTATGGTTCAGAGCGTATGTTTAAAATGTCCTTATCTGTTTATTCCCAGAGGAAAGGACTTGATGTGTGTACTTGGCTCCTCAGCAGGGCCCAGGAGGCGAGGATGATGATGAAGGAAAGATGAAACAGGATTTGAAAAAAGTTAATGATTGTTGAAGCTGATGACTCTTGAGCTTAATGGGTACATGGAGTGCACTGATTACATTGTAGCACACTTTCTGCTTTCATGTGCTTCAAATTTTCCATAATAAAGTTTCAAAAAAAATTAAAAACAGTCAAATGCTTGGACTAGTGAGGAGCAAGGTGGGGACTCATGTTTAAAAATATCCTGAGGACAGGTCTCTAGGCTTTCTTCCAAGCACAGATGCTAGCAGATAAAGGAAGCCACCCTCAGCAACTCAGAAGCCACCAAGAGGGAAGGAAAGAATGTCTCCCTAATCTTTAATTGAGAGCTTTTTATTTTAATCGCGCCACTGTTTGCAATTGCCTTTGAAGAACAAACAAATTATATATAGCATAATATACATCTCAGGGTAAGGTGATTGGCTGTGCTGTACTTTAACACACACATACACATTCACACAGACACAAAAACATAAAGTCACACACACACTGCAGAGTTTGGGATAGGTCCCAAAGGCAGCCTCCTTTTCAGATGAAGACATTTTATATTTTTTATTATTCCACAAATATGATCACCTTGAATTTCAATTGTTGACCATCATCAAGTTTTACCTGTTTGAGCCATAGACATAACAGAATGTGACTGTCGCTTTACACATTGTGCAGCTTTTGTACGGGACATTCACATCACTTGAATACAGAGAGCAATTCTTTTTAGTAAGTGAGCTTCCTTTGTCTCTTTGGGATCCCTTTCCATTCTACTGAGCCATGGCTGTGTTTGTTTTTTGTTGTTGTTTTGTTAACTCTGGATTTGAAACTGACTTGGAATTTAGTTCCCTCTTGGACCCATCTAGGATCTACCCCTCAGGCCTTAGGTGACTCCCACATCAATGAGGAGGGATGAAGGGTCCACACAGGGACACGGCCGGTGGTCCATCCCTCCCAACCTAGCAAGCAGCAGACTTTCAGCAGAAAGCCCTTGCTGTGAGTCGTTTCTGGGGATGTTTGGTTGGCATAGACACGTCATCTTGGAAAGAGGTTGTATAAATATTTCCCCAGCAGCCCTGGTTGCAGGATGGAAGGTGGTTCGATATGCTGTCCTCCCTGTCTTCTGAGAGAGCCCCCCTCTCCTGACTTCTGTGTTCCGAGAAGGCTGACTGGAGAGTAAATCATTGTATCTAGGGAGAAGGAGGGGGGATCTCAGAGGGAAGCCAGAATCTTGGAAAAGCCTGAGCTGTAGTATGAGTCCCCAAAGGTGTGGATTCCAGTTGATAATGCTGTCCCCACAGTCCTAGTTAGGACAGGCAGAGGCTGCAATCTCCCCTTTGGGATACTGGCTGAAGGGTGTTGAGATAAGTGCAGAACAGGCCCAGGCTGGGAGACTGAACTGGGTTAGGTTTCAACAGGGAAGGTATTTCTCAGATAAAATTGTTAGATAAATACTTAGCTCTGACCCGGATTCATTTCACCTGCATGCAGCCATTCATGTGCAGGTTGCTTGGTGAAATCAGTGCAACCAGAGATCTCCAGAATTCCTAAACCACCCAAACCCCCAGACCTGTTTGTGTAATTTTGTAAAAGTTGTCCAATGTGCCTGCCTATGGTTTTCATATATGGATCCATAAAATGACATTTGTCTTCTGGTGATATTTTGTGGGCCAAATCCAGGATTAATTTTCTTTCAAACAGTTGCTTGCCAACATTTTTAAAACAATGTAGCAATCACACCTTCTACATACTGAGTCATAGATTACAACTGGTCCTTCTCCACTTATTACCTAACATTCATCTTTAGGTTATTTTACTGTGGGTTTCTTGAGGCCCTCTCAAGTCCCATGACCAATTTGCTGTGTGGATAGGGATATTGTTTTGTATTTCCAGTCCCCGGCATAGTAATGTGCATTTTTTCTATGTGGTGGATAAATGACTCTGGGGGCCTAGTGTCTTTGTTGGGGTTTCTATTGCTGTGATAAAATACCATACTAAAAACAACCAAGGGAGGAAGGTTTTGTGTCTGCTTACAGCTCAAGGGTCACTCTCTCTCCCTGAGTGAATTCAGGTCAGGAACTCAAAGGCATAACCCAGAAAGAGGCGCTGAAGCAGATGCCATAGATAAATGCTGTTTTTTAGCCTCTTGTACCCCTTGGCTTGCTCAGTTTGCTTTCTCTTATACCCAGGACCATCTGCCCAGGAATGGCTCTGTCCACAGTGAGCTGGATTCTCCTAGATTAATTATTCGTCACGAAAACGCTCCTACTGACTTCCTATTTTTTCAGCTGGGGTTTTCTCTTCCAAGATAACTCTAAGTTATGGCAAATTAACAAACACCTAGCATTCCTATTGTTCTGACTGTACTCATAAACCCTGTTGTGTCTTTTTGAGTTTGCATGAAAGATTAAAGCAGTGGCCGGATAAAGCGCTCTCTCTCTCTCTCTCTCTCTCTCTCTATATATATATATATATATATATATATATATATATATATATATATATATATATACACACACATATACTGGTTTTCTCCATAACTTGAATTCAAATGTCAGTACCTACACCAGGCAGCTCGCCACCAGTTGTAATTTCACCTCCAGAGGATCTGACATTTCTGTTCTCTGCAGCACCTGTACTCCAATGTGTACACACACACACACACACACACTCACACACACACCCATCCACACACACTCTTAAAATAACAAAAATAAATTTCTTTTCAGAAGAATGTTAGTCCCTGAAGGATGAGGACCCAAGCTACAGGCTGTACAACTGGCCAATGACTGAATCATAATTTCCTTTTATATTTGCTAACTCAGAAATGAAAGATGCTTTTATTAGCAGTGGCTAAGGAAATAAATATTCTTACATCGAACAGAAAAAAAGCACATTTTCCTTCAGAATTTATTCTAGAATTTGAATTACTCTTTCTGCAGCAGCTCCTGTGTAACTGGGATTTAGAGGTCTCTTGTGACCACTTTCCTCCTCTGTGAGTGGCTCTATGTGAACTTCCCTGAGCTGCCAAAGGCTGCTCCGAGTAAGACATGAGAAGGAAGTACTGGGGTCCAGTCTCAGGCAGGATCCATGGAGGCTATCTAGACCGAGCTATTGTGCATGGGTTCTGTGGATGAAGAATCTGTTCCCCTCTCTGGTGCAATGTCTCTGGGCTCTACTGCCAGGTAAACATAAGAATCACCAATGGCTGAGTGACTCACACTAGTATATATGAGGAGTAACTGGGTAATTTTTTATTTACTTATTTATTTATTTATTTATTTATTATGTATACAATATTCTGTCTGTGTGTATGTCAACTGGGTAATTTTTAATTGAGGTGACACCACTGGGACTTCCATGACCATGGGAATGTCCTTATATTCTTCAATTTTTTATGCTAATAAAGAAAAACCCAATGCAGGGAGTAGTTTCTTTTTTAAAAAAAATATTTATTTATTATGTATACAATATTCTGTCTGTGTGTATTTCTGCAGGCCAGAAGAGGGCACCAGACCTCATTACAGATCTCTGTGAGGCACCACGTGGTTGCCGGGAATTGAACTTAGGACATTTGGAATAGCAAGCAATGCTTTTAACCTCTGAGCCATCTCTCCAGCCCCAGGGAGTAGTTTCAATGGCAACAGGAGGAACTGCCTCCTGGCCACCAGTGATCTACACAAAACCTTTTGCCACCTACCCATACACTTAACCATCAATTGCAGGGCAGTTTTCTTTCTTTTTTCTTCTCTCCTTTCCCTTTTCCCTGTGCCTCTGCCCCTTTCTCTGCCCTCTCCAGAATCCTCTAGGGCACCCAGCAGAGTGGCTCCACTCCTTCCTCTACTTATCTTTCTGCAGCTTTGGATGTGTGCTCTTCTGCTTCCTGATGCGTAAGTTCCCAATCTAAGGACTAAATCCCTCAAATGTTCAAAGGTCCAAGTCCCAAGTCCCAAAGCATGGGGCTTCTGTCCTGTCAGTCATTCTTTAAAAAAACAAAATCTAAATTGTAGGGAAGACTAGGGCAGTGCTCTCAACCTTCCTAATGCTGCGACTCTTTAACACAGTTCCTCATGTGGTGACCCCCAGCCACTAATTTATTTTTGCTGCTAGTACTTCAAAACTGAAGTTTTGCTACTGTTGTGAATCGTAATGTAAAGATCTGATATGCAGACTATCTGATATGGGACTGCTGTGAAAGGGTTGTTCAACCTCCAGAGAGGTCGCAACCCACAGACTGAGAGCTGCTGTTCTAGGTGAAAACAAACTAATATAACAAAGTGGCAACCATTCAAGAGAACACGGAATGGCTTGGTGCTCCTTCCCAATGCATCTGGAACTAGAGCTTTGTCTGTGTTCACAGAATTTAAAGATGCTCATTTGAAACCAGCAAGCCTTCCACCTCTGTTGTTGGCTGTGGCAGTTAGAACCATGACCTTTCTCGACACTTTATACCAACAGTACATAGCTTGAGGCCTGCTACTGTCTGGATCTCAAAAAATTCATACATTGAAAATTAATCATCAATTCAACAGTATTAAGGAAAAGGGTCCTTTGGAGAATAAGTCAAAATGTTCAGCTATCCCCTGTGAATTAGTGCTCTTACAAAAAGCCTGGCTGGGGCTCTGCTCGGTCCTCATTGGCTTTCCTGCCCTGTCCACCAATTGAGAACAGCACGTTCTTGTCTTTGGAAAAAGTTACCAAGATGCCA
This sequence comes from Microtus oregoni, assembly GCF_018167655.1. Taxonomy (NCBI): domain Eukaryota; kingdom Metazoa; phylum Chordata; class Mammalia; order Rodentia; family Cricetidae; genus Microtus; species Microtus oregoni. The sequence continues at coordinate 2,295,536 of NW_024544753.1, forward strand.
TCACGATAAAAAGCAGAGCCCTCACCCAGACACCAACCCTAATGACACCTTGTTCTTGGATTTTTTCAACCTCTAGAACCGTGAGAGCAAAGTTCTGGTTTTTAAAATTGCTCAGGCTTAGGTATCTTATTACAACAGAACAAGCAGCCTAAGACACAGGCCAAAGTATCTGCAAGCTGGAAACGTCATTAGGATTCTTGCTAGTTGCCACATTACCTTAAGATAGTAACTGCTAACAGGTTGCTGTGGTTTGGAGGTTAACCGTCCCCCTTTTCCCCCGCCAAGTACAAGCATGTTAAAGTCATTGGCCACTAGTCTGTAGTTGCTGGGAAGTTGTGAAACCTTTAGGAGGTGAGGTGTAGGACATTATACCACTGGGGCATATCCTTAAAGGAGATATTGGGCTCCCGACGCCTGCTGCTTTTCACTTTGCTTCCCAACTACTAGGAACCAAACAGCTTTGCTCCTGTGTGAAGGGTCTGGGAAGACTGCAAGCTAACAAGGCCTATGTGGAGTGATGGGTGGGCTATGCACAGGGAGAGACAGGGCAAAGCGATTCATCCCCTCCTCTAGACCACAAAGAATAGTGGAAGAAACAAAGTACTAACTGGACAAACTACAGCCACCAGACCTCACTTTTCTGCTACCCAGTTACGACACAGAGGGTGATATACAAAACTGCAGGGGAGTGGTGAGGCACACTGCCTCATTGGGGACTTAAGTATAGCATAATTACACACACCCTGGGAACCTGAGGGAAACTGCGATGGGGCCATTGTCATATACATACCAGAGAGCTCAGCTTCTCCTGCAGCTGCTGGTCCCCACTGTCCATCCAGTCTTCCACGGCTGTGTGCTTTCCCCTCTATTATTCCTGGCTTTCCTTCCACACTCCTGACTAGTCCCCTAGTGGGTATAACCTAGTTAAGCTACTCCCCAAAACTTAGGAGCATTTCATATACTGTCTCTGGGGGGAAGCTAGAACCTTCATCATATTGTATTTACAGCACTGGGCTCTTAGTGAGAGGTCAGTGAATGAGTCAACACATGAAAACACATCAATAACAGGGGGAACAGAGAAAATAATGAAACTCACTTTTGCATTCAACAAGTATTTATTAACACAAAAGCGAATAAGGCTTGTCCCTCTGCTCGCAGGACCTGGTGCAGAGAGGCAGACAATCACAAGGCTACAGTAGAATCACAGTTGAAGTACTATTCATCGAGGTGTAGACAAAGTAGTTTGGAGGCACAATAGGAGAGACGGGGGCGATTATCTAATCTATGCCTGCATAGGGGATCCAGGGAAGGCTCCAGAGAAGTCATCTGTGAGTTGGTCTCGAAGGAATGACGTCCCCAGGTGTATAAGAAAGGATCCTTGCAGGCTGGGATTATATCGATCTAGGTGAGGCTAGGCAAGTGAGGGACTCAGGAAATCAGGAATGGGGATGGGGTGGGTGTGACGAGAAAGGAGTTAGCAGGGCTGCTCAAACACAAAGCCACAGTTCTGCTGTAGAAATTAAGGATCGTGTTTCCCCATGAGGCAAAAGACTGGAAGCAGAGAGGGTAGGTGTTTCTCAGACACGGGTCTCTGCCACTTTCTCAGTCAGAGCATGGGGCTGAAACATCAAAAGCCAGAACTTCACAGTTATGATCTAATTTCTCTAAGCCAGAAAATTACTAAAAGCTTCCTTTCAGAAGCTAAGGATATATATGAATAATTACTTCTAAATGGGAAAAATCTTGATGTCATCACTTTTTCCAATATAGTTAATTCTGCATTCACAAAAAACTAAAAAAATACATATGTTCACAAACCATTTTTGTCTTATCATTACTCTCTTTCATTTATATATTTTATATCCATCTATATTTCAATATTCTCAAGTACAAAATAAAAATTTCAACTTTCAAGTAATTCTTATTTACATGTCTTTCAGTTGTCAATTTGTTTGCGAATATTCTTTTTAAACTTAAAATTTGTTTCTATAATTAAATCTCTGTAGTTGAATTTATATAAGGTTCTCTTTTAATATTTGAAATGTTTAGTTTTTGAAATCTTTAAAACCAAATTTCTGTTTCCCTGAATTGTTCTAAACTTTCTTCTTTTAAATCACTTTATCTGTTTTGAACTTGAAATTTCATTTCATTCTATATTTTGACATTTTGAAACTATTATAGGCATGCTTCTGTAAATTTTCGTTGTCCAATGCATATATTTTATGCTTTACATTTTTAGAATCTATGCATTTTTCACTTTAAACATTGAGTTTTTAAAAAGTTTTTTTTACTATTTTTAAATTATAGTGTTTCAATAACTACCTTATAAATTTTCATATTTCATCTTAAATTGTAAGAATTTCTAAATACTCTATTTTCACATACTAACAATTTGGAATCATTTTAAATTAAAAACATTTAAAAATATTTCTTCTAAAATACTTAACTTATATTTTGACATTTAAAATGTTCTCTTAAAACTCTCAAAAGTGTTTTTAACGTTTCTCTTTTAAAGCTTTAAAGTTTTTCTTTAAAATATTTGGTTTTTCAGACTATTTGTGCATTCATAACTAGAACTACAATCAATTAAAAACCCCTTTTCTAAAAGACACCCCCACACTTAACACATTATCTTTGAAGAAACAAGAAGCACATAAAAATTTCAGATTATCTGCACCTCCCTCCACCTCGAGACTTCATTTAATCTGCTTTGTGACCCCTTTCAACCTTTCCTCCCCTCCTCCCAGTTCTTAAGGCGAAATGGTCACTGCTCAACGGTTTCTTTCCATAGACCTATGGAACAGGGTAAAATAGTTCCTTTACGCCAAAGTGTTACTTGTCATATAGGTGTTATGGTCACTGTCTACTCCAGGTAGATTTGTGTGTTTCTTTTAGAGGTGCTTGCTGTTGTGAAAGCATTCCAATTGTCCATTCCAGGTAGGCTTGTCTATCGCTGCAGGATTCTTGCTCTTAGTTTTTCTGAAAAGCATTCTGGATGAGATCATTCTTTCTCTATATCCTGCCTCTGATAGAACAGTAAATACCCTTCACTATAGAGTAACTCTTCCATTGTGGCCTTGGTGACAACGGCATCATTACAGCTAAACCACTCGTCTTTCTGCTGACGTATGAAGCTCGTATAATGGCCACTTTCCAGAGTTCCATGGTGGTTAATCACTGCAAACAAAGAATACTTATTCTCACTGGGCACAGACTCTGCTAATGGCTGGCCTTTCATTATGCTTTCTTTAGTAGAAGCCAGAAAGGGTGTCATGTCCAGCTCCAAAGGAAATGAGATAAAAGTATTAATCTTGCGTCTCTGTTTGCCTAAATGTTCAAATCGTTTCAGATGAAAACAGGCCACGATCGGTAATTTCTTCATTGTAAGCTGTTTGGTAGATTCCTGGTAGCTTTGGCAGTGACTACATTTGATTTTGGCACTGCTTCCCAGGTCCTCTGGCCTTGTAAACCACTGTAGGCAATCTGTAAGAGAGGGAACTCCTGGTTTGGGGCCATTCCTACTCGCTGTGCTACTAGCCCTCTCTGAGGTATAAGAGCCAGGCAAATCCAAACTGATGTCCCAACATGGGTCGATAGTTGTAGAGACACCATGACAAACTTGACATGTTAAATCTGACTGCAAGCCACCTGTAAAGATTTGATCTATGATGCAATTACAGCAGTTGGCGTTACCTTCCTGCTCGACGCTATCATCTTTGCTGTGTCTATGCAGCACGTCTAACATTGCAATAAGAAACTCATGGGCATCCTGCTGTCTGTACCCAGCTAGATGTTCAGCGTGAATCCAGATCAGGTGCAGCAGTTTATACGGAATATGAGGACTCTGGCTCCCCGAGTACATCGCTTGAAAAAGCGAGCACATTTCACACACCAAGCATAAGCTGGGGCTTGTCATTGTACACTTGTGCTTGTCAGAAAGGAAGAAATCTTTCAGTAGTGGAGTATGGGTAAGCGCCTGGACAATACAATTCATAAAGCAAGTGTTCCCAAGATTAATTAACCCTCTGAGGCCTACGGAATAATATTCTGTCTTTTTCCTCCTCTTTTTCTTGGGTTTTACCACTGTGGTCTCCTGATCTTTCGACTCACAGGGTGATTGATTTTCTTCAGCCTCCGAGGTCACACTCTGTTGAGAGGAAACATCTACCGCGGTGGAAGTTAGCAGTCCCAGAATTTTCTCCTTTGTTTCTTTGGCAATCTGCTCTATGTCACTGTCATATACATAATCCTTACACATAAAGCAATATATAACGCCATGATAGAGGTCGACTGCTAAATTGTGTTGCTTTGTCTCTGCGTGGATATGGATATGCTTCTCAGTAAAGCATCCAAAATACACACAGGAGAGACAGGAAAGTCTGTTCTTATGAGTATTACACACACGACATATGCAGGACTTTGCCTTACGTTTTCTAGTCTCCGGTGTCCCGCTCCAAATGAAACGCTGATAGATCATTCGCAGGTTCTTCCGCCAGTTTTTAGCTACTTTTAAGCTTTCTATATGTGGGCAGCCTGTGGGACCCTTATCAGACCCCACCTCCAGCAACCTGTTCTCTGAGCCCTCTGGATCCCCAGAACAGCCTTGGCCATTAGAGCAGGTTTTGCTTGTTTGGGGTCTAGGTCTGGGCCTGGACGTACGCCTGGACTTGCGCCAGGCCACCGGCCGCGACGGGGGCGGGGGTGGAGGTGGCGGCGCTGGCGGGGGAGGCGGAGGTTTGGCGGGAGGCGGGGGTGGGGCCTTGAGCCCACACCCTCCCCGGGAGCTGGACCTGGGCTGGGACCGAGGGCGGGGCTTGCGGCGCGGGCAAACCGAGCTGGAGTGACAAGCAGCCTGGCTGCTGGAAGGGAGCACCTTCTCCTCGCTGCCACTGCCCCTCCTTGTTAAGTTCTCCGACAAGGGCTTGGGCTCCGGCCACGGCTCCGGCTGCATCTCCTGGGCTCCCTGTGTACCCCGCATCGTCTGCTCCATTCTCGCTGCTTTCTCTGCCTCCTGCTCCAAACAGGCTCCTCGACCTGCTCCCGAACTCCAACTGGCGACGGAGCGGGAGGACCGGGACGCCTCTCGAACGTGGGCCATCGGCTCAATCCCAAGCCTGGGAAGAAACGCCTCTGGAAATGAGCTCTGATTGTGGGTGGAGGGAGACAGGAACTCGTGTGGACGGCCAGCCAGGCGTCATGGCTGCGGCGCCTTTAGCCTCAGCCCCTCCCCCTGCCGCAAGCCCCGCGGGCGGCCGCGGCTCCGCCCCTGCACCTGGACTCCCGTGGCATGCTGAGCCCACGGCTACCTGCTCCAAAGGCCGCCAGAACTGCGGGTACCGGGGAGGGGGAAGGGGGACTGGCCTGAGCTTTAGGGTGGAAAGGATGGCAACTCTTTATAAAAGGCATAACCCTCTGTCTTTTTCGGCGCTCTGTGCAGCCTCGCTTTGGTGCACCTTTCCCTATGTTCTTTCCTTGCATCTTTAAAACCCTTGAGTCAACAATATATGTTAAATATGGCTGAAAGGAGGTTATCTTTTGAAAAACTGACTCAGTAGAAGAAAGTGTCCCCTGGCTCCTTTCTTACCTATGCTTCAGCCTCTACTCCTAAGCGCACTTGCTGTATGCCACACTCTAGCGCCCTCTCTTGCTCTTTCGTTCCTGTGCCCTCACACCCCATTTCTTGCTCCTGTCCTCTCATTTCCTAGGGTTTCCCCTAGAATTCAGACTCCCTTCACGCATGACCACCCCCATCCACAGTGCGCGACCCCCAAAATGCCTGCTCCCTCCCCCAACCTCAGTAGCTTCCCCAGCCCGCCGATTTGTAAAAAGGTTTGGGTTGTTACCTGGGGCCCCAAGGAGCTTGATGTAGAAAGTCAGCTGCTGCTGCTGTCCAGGCGCTTCTCTGCCAGTCTTCTGTCTGACCTCTCCTCAGGGCTGGTCACAAGGGGGCCGCCCCCTGGCCCCTCCCATCTCCACGTAAGGGCCCCCAGCCCCGGATTCAGGCCTCCAGCAGTGATGAATGGCACCGCTGTCCCCCTAGGCAGAAAAACCCCTTCCTGAAAGGGATTCTACCAGAGGTAACAACAGCCGCAGATTTTAGAGAAAGATCTTGGACAGACTCAGGCTTCACCTGGCTATGGCAATCTCTACAGGAAAAAAAAAAAGAAAAAAAAAAGAAAAAAACTAAAACAACAACAATAAAAAACTAACCAAGGTGGGGTTAAGGATTTACCAAGATGGCAAATTCTACAGTATTCCTTCCGGAATCTTTAAGATTCAGATCTCAAGAGTAAAGTGGAGAGGTTATTATTCCTGAGAGTGGAGGAGAGGAAAAAAAATAAGCACATGATTCAGGCTGAAATAGACCTCAGCCCAGCAACTTGCTGCTTCTACAGGGAAAAATCATAAACACTTTGAGCCTCAGTTCATTGGTCAAAGACAGAATGATCCTAACGTGTTTTCACAGAGTGGCAGCGTAGCCGTTCTTCCTGTCATCCTTACCATTTGCAATCCTAGTATTCGGTGTTCAGGTTAAACCAGTAGATACACAGTGCCTGGCGTCAGCACACTTGAAAACACTGCAGCGGGTGAATGTGTAAAGAACCCCCTGAACAGGGTGCTCTGCCTGGTTAGATCCAGACAGCTTTCCCGCAGAGCTGATTCCAGAAATATTTTATCTATCTGCCTTCATTGTATTTCCACATACAGTGGTGCAACAAGTATCTTAGATGTATGCTGATAAAGGAAGCACTGGAATCAAGAAAATGTCTGTCTAGCTATTTGCTACATTGTTTCAGAATCTGTAAAATACCTTCCCTGTTGAAACCTAACCCAGTTCAGTCTCCCAGCCTGGGCCTGTTCTGCACTTATCTCAACACCCTTCAGCCAGTATCCCAAAGGGGAGATTGCAGCCTCTGCCTGTCCTGACTAGGACTGTGGGGACAGCATTATCAACTGGAATCCACACCTTTGGGGACTCATACTACAGCTCAGGCTTTTCCAAGATTCTGGCTTCCCTCTGAGATCCCCCCTCCTTCTCCCTAGATACAATGATTTACTCTCCAGTCAGCCTTCTCGGAACACAGAAGTCAGGAGAGGGGGGCTCTCTCAGAAGACAGGGAGGACAGCATATCGAACCACCTTCCATCCTGCAACCAGGGCTGCTGGGGAAATATTTATACAACCTCTTTCCAAGATGACGTGTCTATGCCAACCAAACATCCCCAGAAACGACTCACAGCAAGGGCTTTCTGCTGAAAGTCTGCTGCTTGCTAGGTTGGGAGGGATGGACCACCGGCCGTGTCACTGAGTGGCCCTTCATCCCTCCTCATTGATGTGGGAATTACTGTCTTCATCTGAAAAGCAGGCTGCCTTTGGGACTTATGCCAACCCCCCAGTTTGTGTGTGTGTGTGTGTGTATGTGTGTGTGACTGTGTGAGTGTGTGTGTTGAAACAGTGAAGTCTCATTCAGCATTCACTTTTGCTTGCCCAATGCTCTTATCTAGGCCATGTTAGACTGATTCCTTGAATCACTGCAATGTAACTTCATCAAACTAAATGTCCTCTCCATAAAAGGTGATGTATGTGGGGACGATTTTACTTCAAATGGCAACATGGTTCAGATGTGCGGACATTGGTAGCCAGGTCTCCAGAAAAGCCATCACTTTCTGTGGCTGAGGCTTGCTGTATCAGTTAAATAAGGGCTTTGGATCAATGAATTTTTACCATCTGCTGGCCGTGGATAAAATGCACATACCATTTAAAACTGCATGCAGAGCATTGTACATCATGTTATATGAAGCCAGCCTTTCTAAGGGAAGTGGGTTTTTGAAGCTTCTGGGTAATTTAAACTTGTAAAATAAAAGTTTGGGCCCACAGAAATTCTGCTGTTGCTATAGGAGTGGAGACTGTTTCACTTGGCTAATCCTTCCTTGAAGACTGAAGCTGTCTGATTTGAAGACATGAGTTATTTTTGCCTCATGAATTTTCATTGCCATTGTACATGTAACGGGGGGTAATTGAGGTACAGTCCAGGGCCCTGTGTGTCTCTTCAGAAATCCTCACTTGTTTTAGGAGAAAGAACTGGGAAATCTGTGATTTACTGTCAGCTTCCTGTGCATTCTGACCTTGAGTACTTCCAACCAGTAAAGCCATCCTTCTTGTCCCATAGTCAAAATATTACCACACAGGCAGCCTGACATTTCAACATCTTTTCTGTGGACAGCAACAATGGCTGCCACCACTTAGTCCTATGTCCCAGTACTAACCTGGTGGCTACATAGAGTGAAGAAAACAAGCAGTGGCGATGTTCTTCCCCTGTGTGCGTCTCAGAATGGCAGGTAAACGAGTCCTGTTCCTTTCCAATAGTGCATAAAACACAAGGTGGGCATTGTGTTGAGCAGAGCAGATCTTCCTATGCTCTGTAACAGGGAGTTGCAGAATGAATGGAAACAGACAGTTTTACATTGGCCCTGTCTTTTCAGTGTGCAGATGGATGAGAAAAGTCATACTTGCTTAAAGACAAAGACTCAAGGATCCTCTCTCTTGGTTCTTTCTTTGAGGAAAATGGCATTCTATATGTCCTAAGCTGTCCTTGAACTCACAGTCCTCCTGCCTCTCTCTCTACGTGTTGGGGTGATAGGTGTACAGGCTTATGCCTAGCAATCCTTTGCTTCCTGTGTTCCTGGTTCCATTAAAGTTTTTAGAGAAATGAAAAATGTCACCTTCCAAGATGAATGGCCTAAGCTATGGGGACAATTGTTGGTGTGACTCAATTGAATTGAAGGATGTTGCAGGTGCAGGGTATTCTGGGAAACACCACTCTCTCTGGTAGGCAACCCTGTACCTTAGAGATTCAAATCATGGCTTATGACCACAAACTCTCATTTTAATCTTCTGATTCAGCAAGGCAGATGTTGCTTTTTCCCACAGACCAGTTGTAGAAAAGAAAGAACCTAGGATTTTGGGTCACTGTGACAAGTGTATGATCGCTCAGAGGCCTCTGCTTTCAGTGGGACTATGGTGTCTCACAGGGGGAGATTATTGACCCTCATTCCCTCTGCACCACACTTGACCCAAAGTTTTTGCTGTTCCTATCTGTGATATATTTTGTGGGAGTAGGAGGAAGTAGTCATGGAAAACAGGACGGATCCTCTCTGCCTCTCAGTATTCTTCATTAGAATTGATGGCATTGCCTGCCTATGTATGTTTCTCTAATGCCCCCCCCCTTTGGTGTCTGCATGAATTATGAGTTGACCTACTGTGCATGAGCTGGATGCTAAAAGGAGCTAGTGTCCCGTGTGTCAGGTTTTGACCCTGTATTATATGCTCTGGACCTGCCTTGTCCACCACCCCACCTCACAGTGTCCTAGTGACTGAAGACTTGAAGTCCTTCCACCTGCTGATTGAATCCATCAGGCCCGTGTAGACAGAATGTGGTGGAGTTCAAGGGCCTCTTGCAAATACTTATACATATGTGCTTAAGCAAGCTGTATTGTTTTTAATGTTTCTGCAACTGGGTGGGATGCGCTCCTATGCCTGCGTTTACAACTGAGGAATTTGTAAAGGGGGAAACTCAAAAACATGGAAAACTGTTTTTAAGGTCCTATAGGCCATGCATAACATATGTTCAATGTGTAAAAGGGAGTGGATATGTTTCCATATGCCTGTTGCTTTCTTCCTTCATGTGCATATATAATATTCATATGTGTGAGCTTAAGGTTAGAATGTGATTTTTTTGAATGCAGAAATTTGCTTACTGAAATTTATTAAAGATTAACAAAGATGTTCAAATTCTCTGCTTATTGTTGTATGCAGTTTGTATAGTGAAGTAGTCGATAGGGAATGAGTCTGAGTCTAACTCTTCCTTCCCCACAAAGGAGAGTTTTGATCCCCACTTCTTAAAATTGGACTTTACACATGGATTCACACGCAGACATGCACCCCCACACACACCAGCATCTACCCAAGCACTTCTGTGTGCCTCCCATATACACAGACTTTGGGAACTTGACTCGGGTGGCACCTCGTCTCACCCTTAGGAATGGTAGTTGATGCTGCACCCTAGGAGTATTGTCATTCTCACCTCTGGGAAGGAAGGGGGTCTTCAGGGACAAAGTATCTCCCAGTCAGAAGAACATACAAAGTACAAGGATCCCTTACTAAGTAGCTGTTGCCCTGAAAATGGTCCTGGTATGGATGAACAAGTGTACCTTCACTCCTCTGACACTGATATCCTATGTGCATCCTGATGCCTTCTCTGCCAAATTCATAAAAGAGTTCCTGCCACCTGGCTTTTCTTTCTGCAAATGCCTTAAGTATGTGTGCCTGCATGAGTGTGTGTGAAAACACAGCACAGCCAATCACCTTACCTGGAGATGTATATTATGCTATATATAATTTGTTTGCTCTTCAAAGGTAATGACAAACAGTGGAGCCCTTTTAAACGAAAAGCTTTCAAAGATTAGGGAGACATTGTTTCCTCCCCTCTTGGTGGCTTCTGAGTTGCTGAGGTTGGCTTCTTTTATCTGCTAGCATCTATGCTTGGAAGAAAGCCTAGAGACCTGTCCTCAGGATATTTTTGTGTTTCAATTGCTGTTGATCCCATGACAGGGCAATTATTCTATTCACCTGTCCTAATTTCTGGGCCTCTGCCCCCAACTGGCCCCTCACTAGTCCAAGCATTTGACTGTTTTCATTTTTTTCATAGTCCATTATGGAAATTTTGAAACACATGAAAGCAGAAAGTGTGCTACAATGTAATCAGTGCACTCCATGTACCCATTAAGCTTGAGTCATCAGCTTCAACAATCATTAACTTTTTTCAAATCCTGTTTCATCTTTCCTTCATCATCATCCCCGCCTCCTGGGCCCTGCTGAGGAGCCAAGTACACACATCAAGTCCTTTCCTCTGGGAATAAACAGATAAGGACATTTTAAACATACGCTCTGAACCATAGTATAGTCAAGACGATAAGCAGGAGTGACCCAACAGCACCCAGTCCAGTCCTCTGTCTAGCCCCCGGTTGTCCCAGGGAAGGTTTTCAGGGGATGTGGAAGTCCGTGCCTATTCCCGTGCTTGCTCTGTCTGTGAGAGCCACACCACATGCGTTCCTTTGTTGGGAGAGAGATGAGCTGTTGTGTGGGCTGAAGGAAATCGCATAGAATCTTGGTCTAGATGGACACGTGGGGGATGAGAGGAGTTAAGGACACCGTGTCTCTTGAGCCCCTGGTTGACCCTGGACGCTTCTGGAAGCCCACTTCTTCTCCTGTCTACTCTAAAGTGTGTCTTTACTGTGCTGCCTTAGCCAGCCTGTTTTCAGTAGGTGAACAAATAGAAACAAAGGGGCTTAGTAGGGCCCGCGTGCCTTCTACTGCCATGTGGTATGGTTCTGCCTTCCCCAGTGAATGCTTTACATTTCTCTGGAAAGCACAATCAGCTCTAAGGACTCAGAGTTGATTACTTCCTTCTGAACCTTCAGAGTATCAGGACTGTGATAAATCTCAGCAGGATCACTGGGGAACTTTGCTTGTCCCTGAATTCAGAGTAAATATTTTGAATGGGGTGTGGGGATGAGGGGATGGGCAAGGAATTTTAACTCAGTTCTAGGGACAAAAAGACAGCTTAAAACTCACTTGGTATTTCACTGATCCCCGATCTTGTTCCAGTCTCCTGATGATCACATATTCACTGGGGCAGTATAGGAGACCTTGAACAGTGGGTGGGATACCAGGTGCCAACTTTGCTTCAAGAATGCTCTGCCTCTGCCTTGTGATGTCACAAAGGGAGGAGTGATGATGAGATCTCCACAGATATGGCTGCCAGGGATGGACAATTTTCATAAGAAAAAATTGGATAATGGAGATACCACATTTATACAAGAAATACAGTTTGCCATTCTTCTGCTATGTACCTTAGGTCTCTCAAAAGTAGTTAGGGTGGACAGTAGTGATTTCTTTTTAGGAGGTGGGGCATGCTGGAGATCAGGGAGAGGGGCATGCTGAAGGAGAATTTAGTCTCCAGCAGTTAAAGAGTAAAGCAAAATTCCTTCCTTCCATAGGAAGTATTAAACGAATTCACAGGAGGAGGGAAGGCTTGAGAAGGAAGAAGGGAAGGAAGACAGGCTGTATTCAAGACCCATGTCCTCTGTTAGAAGAGATTAGCTCCTCAGAGAGGAGCTCAGGATGTAGCCCCCTTGCTAGAGACCTTGCCTTGCATGTTGTAAACACGGGGTGGTGGCAAACGCCTATAATCCCAGCTCCAGGGAAGCTAAGGCAGGAAGATCAGGATTTTGGCTGCATAGTAACTTCAAGGCCAGTTTGGGCTTCTTGAACACTCTCCTCCCATCGCCCCCTCCAAACAACAAAAGCCACAACAACCACTAAAGAAGCATTCTCCAAGTTTTGACGGTTTTCTCATGACAGGGTTCATGGGTTATCTGAGAGTTTTAATGAGCACAGGTTAGTCACTTCGATCAATTGGAAGAGAGTTTGGCCAGCTCAGTCTACAAATAGGATGGACAGACATTCAGAGAGGTCAGCATAAAGCCATAAGGTAATGGGACAGCAATCATAGAAAGTCTAACATTGTTATTTGATATAACATCCTTTCAAAGAACACAGGAACGTGTGTGTGTGTGTGTGTGTGTGTGTGTGCATCATGATGGCGATTATATATGAAGACAGTGTGATGGGTATACACTAGACAATCTAATAAGTACTTTTGCCTCAGCTATAGACATGCTTCCAAATCCACTGTGCTGCTGTGTCCATTTCTCCCTAGTGTTCTAAGGATGGCTCGCAAGTGGAGTTAGTGGAAGAAAACACTGGATCCGTGTTCTGTCACTGTAGTAGGAGTGGGTGTTTACTAGAAAAGTGTTGGCAGGACTGTGATTCCTCCAACATCCCTAGAGAGACAGACCCTGTGTTTTAGCAGTCATCCTTAGTGCTCAGGAACTGGAAGGTGCTTCTCCCTGAGATCGGTGTGTGTTTCACAGTGCACTTCCCTGCTTTGGTTTCTCTGTCATTGTGTGCCCTCCATGCTGTCAATTAAGAAGCCAGTCACGTGCACTTTGGGGCATGCACTAATGCTGGATGGCCTTATCTTTACTAATGATACCTACGTAGGTTTGCAGATTGAAACACTAAGTTTGAAGGTTGAGTACCATTCATCCCACAGACAACGTCTGATGCAATAGCTTAGAGCCAGTTGTTACAGTAAATTTCAGCCTGGGCACTCACACTGGTGACCGCCTCGAGTTAATGCTGACCTCCCCTGCGGTAGCCAGCCACATTTTCAGAAAAGGAAAAGTCAAATGAAGAAGCAATAGCCAAGGTACACAGACACATTCTCAATACCTGAAAGCTAGCACGCAGCCTGGAAGGGCCTCTGAAATCCCCTACTGAATGTCACTACCTTCCTCTGGGCTCCTGATATCATGTCTACAGAGAGAAAAAACCATGTAAAGAGACTGTAGAATTCATACAGTTACTTCAAATTTAGGGGTCAAAGTGGAAGGGCCTGATGGCTGTTTACCCATGTATCTGATCCCCCCTCATTCCCACTGGAATGTAAACTTGAAAGCAAGAGTCAGGATAGAGAATGAACATGTGTCTTCATATTTGTACACTTGCAAATAAAAGAGTGAGCAGTGGGCTTCAATTCATTTCTGTGTACCAACTACTGTTGGAGTTGTAGTGTCCATAACACTCTAGTATTTGAGAGTTCAATTAAATGCTGACCTCCACAGGTTGATCATTTGAGAACCCAGAGCGCCTTACCCTGTGACAGTGCTTATGAGCCAGGAGCAACTTTGGCTGCAAGGAAACCCACGCCATCCCATCTCCACCTCAGCTTCATGAGCGCTTGATTGACTTAATGCTCATTTGCTTATTTAATCATTCGTTCATTTATTTTTCCACTGAGTGCAGTTCGTGCTGGCCATATGCTCAGAGGCTTGGGGTCATCCACTGGGTCACTGACAGCTTCCAAAGGCCACATTCCAAAGAAAACCAACTCTCCCTTCCCCCAGCAGCAATCAACTGCCAATAGCTGCTGGCCTAGGGATGGAGCCCCTCCCCTCCATGCTGGAATTCTTAACTGGTTGATCTTGTGCTGGTTCCATGTAGGTGGACAAAGGCCAAGTTCTATCCAGGGGACAACCCTTCAAAGCCCTCCTGCCTATGCTTGGGCTCAATCTGCTTTGTGGGCCCTCCTCTAGGATGTGCCCTGAGCCTTGGGGCTTAGTCATGTGGTATGGAGTGCACGGTTTCTGTAGGGGTCAACTCTGGGTGTGGCTGAGCACCCACAGTCTCTTATTGTCAACACTTTGAAGAGTGATGAGCCCACACATCAAGCAGTACCATTGCAACAGTGTGGAGGGCAGCACAAACCTGGGGATGCATGCATGTGTATTCATAGTGGACAGGGCTGTAAGGACGTGGTTTGAAAACATAAATAGGTTCTCCCGTAAGGCCTAAACTCTCCTGGCCTACAGTTCTTGACCTAGTTTCCACCCAGTCCCAGGCCTGATTTCCTCCTGTGGAGCAGGCCTAGAACCCAGTCAAGAGTGCAGTCAGTTCCCCCCATAAAGGATGTAAGCACTGTTGCACCAGTCGGAACCTCGGCCTGGCAGGCCACCTAGTTGGAGGCAGGCTGCAGTGCTGGGGCAGACTGCTGATGCCTTCTTACTCCCACTGCAGCCTCCCAAGCAACCTGCACAGCGCCTCCTGCTTCTGTGTGAGCTACCCAGCAGGGAGAGAATCCTTTCCAATTCAAGATTGATTGTTCTGTATCCTGCGAACCAAATGTGTGGTGTATTCAGGAACAGGAGCTTAACCATCTAGTTAAGGGGGGCAACCAAGATCAATGGCAATACCCAGTGTTGCTGTGAAACAGTCTGTCTTAGAGAGTGGGGTAACCATCAAAACTAGAGTTAATTCATCTGTGCTTTCGTTTAAAATCTATCTTTATACGTGAGTGTGGGCATGTGTGTAGTCTCCTGGTGCTTATAGGTTTCTGTTCTAACACATGACAGGAAATGGGCATTTTAGAAAATGCTAATATAAAAGTTAAACTGTTTCATCGGCTCAAATTCCTCACAGTTCCTAGACTAAGTGAGTTATTGAAGCATAACTAAACCTTTATTGGACATACGTAAAAAAAGAATTCATACAAAGATACTATCTGCGTGCCCATTGTCTCCATTATGCTTGTTACAAGGTGGTCGAGCAAGTCACTATTTTTGCTTGAGATGTAAACTGCCTCTCAGGACACAAGAGCTCCTGAAGGCATGTACAGGAACCCCTCTCCCAGATGATTGACTGTCTTCTCAGAATTGAGCTGGATAGGCTCTGCTCTTCCTTAAATTTCAAATGATCCAAAATGCAAGACCGTGATTTGTCTCTGTGCTTTGAGCTTCTTTGAGTAATTAATATGCTTACCTACAGAGGCAAGCAGACAACCAAGGAATACGATGTACACAATGGGAGCAAAAGCAGGACTATGTCCTGTCTTCATTGCCTGGGAGCTCAGGAGAAAGGACAATCCTTGAAATGCAATGACTTCCCTAATGCTTGTTATGACAGAGCCTACTTCCTTAACACGTTGGTCCATTTCAATTTGTTGTTTAAGAAAATTGCTAACAGTTCTGTGTAGCAGGCATTAGCATTGATTCATCTTGAAGGTAATGGAATCTCACGGAGGCCTACGTGAAGAAGTGTTCGAGACACTCTGAGCTTCTCCTGCACACTATCATGTAGGCTGTAGAAAGACTTCCCAGTCTGGCTGTTTCCCAACCACGTGATACACCATCACACCCTCGGTGTCCTCCCTTTCACAGTGGAGTCCATGAGCCAGATCTCCTCAGTGTAGGTTTCCCCAGGATGGTCCTTGTGGTTCTTAATTGGTGATGGGGCCATCAGCAGTGAACCGGATCAGGAAGAGAGGTTGAGAGTAGTGGGTGTGAATCAAATCCATCAAGTTAGATATCCAGGTGTCAGGAGAGTGGGCTGCTACTGTTTTCTGGGGCATGTGTGTGCCTGAGTAACCACCTGCCCTTGACCAGCCAACCTCTTCCTGAGGACCACACCGTGTGAAAAGTGCTCACTCTCCCAGTGCACAAGTGCCCTGTGCCGCAGAGCTCACACACTGTATGCCCACAGTACGCGCGGAACTCTCTCTCTAGTGGGCAAGAATGGATGGGGTGCACAGTGTCCTGTCCACTTCCTCTCTACCTAGATCAATGACTCCTACCTTGCCTATTGCTCTCCTCTTCCTTACCATAGCACGTACAGCATACTCCTTGAGACTGACTGCATAATCCTCTGCCTCGTTCTGTGCTGGAATCCTGAAGCTTGTTTTCCAACATACTTTCATTATGCAGGCCAGTCTCAAACTGGTCATGCAAGGAAGTGAGACCCTGGCCATGCCTCTGACCCCTGGAGCTGTATAGTTTGGGCACTAGGAAGTGGGGTCTTTGGTGTCCTGGTGTTCCAAGCCAGTTATATGAGCTACCATCTCAGAGTATCTGCTCCTGAGGAAGAGCACCACTATCGTTCCGCTCACATTCCCTGCCACTCAGAGAGGGGTAGGCAGAGGTGAGAGGAAAGAAAAAGAGAGCAGAAGGGAGACAAGGAGTGGGAGGCAGGAGAGATAAGCAAAAGAGAGAGCAGGAGCAGGAAGAATACAGACACGGATATGGAAACACGACATCAGCAGAGTGACAGTCAGTGTCCTGGAGGGGCCAGGTCACACCTGTGAGCCCTTGTGCCTCTCCACTGTGTGTTCCAGGCCGAAGCAAAAGGAAACAGCCCAGGCTTAGATTCCCATTTTTGCTCTCTCTCTTCTTCCAAATGCAATCATTTGTTACTCTCAACAAACTTCTTTTCAGCTGTCTGTGTGATTTCATGTGCGTGTGCGTTGTGGTGTCTCTCTGTGTGTGTTATTGACAAATACTGCAGTGTGATTTCCTCAGATACTTGTGAGGAGGGTAGTAGCTGGAGGTGCAATAAATCCTTCAAGTCCCTTGGAGGGCCCTGCATGGCTCTGTGGTCCTTCCTGTCCCTGTGTAACAGAGACTGAATGTGTATGCTCGCAATCTGCGTCTCAAAGGCACCTGTGAATTTTAGATTTGTTTGCGGGCACCTAGAGCATGTGGTATGTTTCTACGGTGCGTATATATGGCAACTCATAATTTGATGGCCAATGTGCTCAGCATCCCTGAATGTATGTGACCCAGCACATGAGATTCACAACCACCACCACGTCGGGACACACACAGACACACATAAGGAAATACGTTCTGATGATTCTGTACTTTCCAGTACCCTCAATTGTGGGAAGTGGCTCTCTGTCGCTATGGGAACATGTGTGTTTTTAGGGAGCAGTTTATATGTCCACGGTTGTCATGGACGACAATTTAGGGTATGAGTTTTATGTGGAAGTCAGCTTGCTTCTCTCACTTCGGGTCCCAGCATGCCTGAGAGCACTAGCCAGCCATAGACCTGTGGAGAAGATCTCTTGTGGGATCGAGAGACAGAGGAAAGCCAAGTTAGAGAGAGCATATAGCCAAATGTGAGCAGGGAGACAGGGTGCAGGGCAGGAAGCCAAGGGCAGCCATGTCCAGTGCAAAAGCAAAGCAGTTCCTCCACAAGCAGCTGGCTCCCTGGCTTACTCAGTGCCTCAGGGCCCACAGTGAGAGGCCAGAGGTTGGTAATGGATAACAGACAGATGGGCTGCAGCCCAAATGTGGGGGAATGCCTGTGAGGAAGCAGGTGTTGTCACAGAGCAAAAAAAGGAAAGAGTTTGGAGGAAAGGGGTGCCCTGCCAGGCTGGACTGTGTGCCAGCTTGCTCATATCTTAGCCTCATGATGGGTAAAGGAGGATGGAATGAGTCCCTTTCTGTGGGCCAGAGACAGTAGTCAGCAGCTGGCAATGCTCAGGTAGGCTCCAGGCGTGACCTCTGTGCAGATGAGCCTGTCTCTGCTGAGGGCCAGAGAATCTTCTGATTATCATTTGGCTTATCTCTGCCCTCCCAGAACCGTCCCCAGAGGCACATAGTTCTTTTTCACCTGCAGAGTCTGAGAAGGGAATCCATAATTTCCCAAGCTCAGGTGGCGAAATCAGTGCTGGAACAGCCTCAGGTGAGGACAGCTGGGTCAGCTCTGATATCTGCCGTCCATCCACCTCAGCTATTTTCAGCAGCCTATTCATAGGGTCCATATGAGAAAAGAAGCATGTGCTTTACCTGTGGGACACTGTGTGTGTCACTTTATGCGTGTATGGGGAGCATTTGCTTGATGACTGTGTGTGTTTGTGTGTGTGTGTTTGTGTGTGTGTGTGTGTGAGTGTGTGTGTGTGTGTCTGAGAGAGAGAGAGAGAGAGAGAGAGAGAGAGAGAGAGAGAGAGTTGTGGTGTGAGTGGGGGAGATAACCCCCATGTGTATCCATCTCAACTCCTGAAATTGAAATGGCGAAGTGTTGAGCCACATAGCGCCCCTCTCTGATGATAGAGGCTCTTGCATATTGCTTCTCCCTAATCGTTCACATGGACATTTTCTGAAGTCATGCTAAGGTGGCTGTGATACTTCAAGTAACAACTGTGGCTCTTATGAAACTGTGACAGACAATGTATAATGAGGAAACTGTGGGCACACCCTTCCTCATAGGGGAAATTATGGCTTTGACAGAGTTTATTCAGAGGTTCCCATTCAAACACTCTGAGGAATGCTACCTTACACACCATGTCCTTTGGGATAGGCGCGGGGGTTGAGGGAGGCAGCCTCTGGGGTTGATCCTCCTGAGGAAGAGCTAACACGGTGAGCCTCTTTGTCTCCATTAGAGACTGAGCCAGGCTCTCTCATGTATCTCTCAGATGATTTGTTGGATAGTTAGCACAGACATAACACACTTAGGGGTCTGTGTCAGTCTTTGGGACTGTCCCAGACACAAGTGGAGGAATCTCCATCAGGGAGGTCAACAATGCTAATAGCATGGGCTGACACTAAGGAAGGGCTCCCACCCAACTACAGAAAATGTGTAGAGGCTTTAAATGGTCGTGACCTCATAGGGAAGGAGAGTGCCTGTGTTTGTGTGGCCGCTTTTTAAATTAGCATCGTCATCACCTTCCTGTCTATGTCTTGAAACTCTTAGCTCAAATGTCAGCCTAGACAACACATGCTTGTGGGAATAGGGACGTCTTTCCAAACTCCATTTTTTTTGGAGCTCATAAACATTTCTACCATGGTCGTGAATTTCTCTAACACCCATGGGCTACAAAGACAATTCCGCTCAGGCCTTCCTTGATCTAGGTTAAAGGCCAGTGCAGCCCAGTGTGGAGGCAAATGCCTCCTGTGGAAAACTGCTGCCTTGCACAATGTCTATCCAGGTCTGAGGTGGAGTACACATTTAGGAAGGTCTGTGTCATCCAGCCAGAATCTTACTGCAGACAATATCAAAGGGGGACCTGGGGTTTGGATGCTGTAGCCAGTTCTCTTTGTTCTAATAGTTCACACTTCCTCTGACTGGTTCTGCAGAAGTACCGATCTGCCTTTGACTGATGTGAGGAAAAGGGGCCAGCTTTACTTCACAGCGCAGTGAGAAAGCTCAGTCTGAGGTGAGGATTCTCAACCTTCTTTATGCTCTGGCCCGTAATATTGTTCCCCATGGTGTGGTGTCCGGAATCTCAATACCATATGCCTTGCTCCTTCGTATGTGTAATTGCGATGTTATGAGTTGTAATGTAAAAATCTGATTTACAAAATATGCAATATAAGACCTCTAAGTGTTTGGTGTCCAAGGGTTT
Organism: Microtus oregoni; assembly: GCF_018167655.1. Lineage (NCBI taxonomy): Eukaryota > Metazoa > Chordata > Mammalia > Rodentia > Cricetidae > Microtus > Microtus oregoni. The sequence continues at coordinate 2,315,337 of NW_024544753.1, forward strand.
AGAATCGCTGCTCTAAGTTGCTGAAGGTCTGCTGGGGTGTTATTCCCAATGTGTTCACAACTAAGCCAACATTGCTCGTGGCTGGGACATGTCGACTGAAGGAACACGTGGGAATCCATTTCAAGAATGTCCCCATGTCCTCTGTGGAGTAGAAACCTTGGTCCGAGGCTAGCACGCTCTCGCACCATCATGAATCTGAAGCGCCCATCATCGGACAAGGAAGCTGCTCTCCAGTGCCCAGCATAATACAGTCTGGTACAGTTCTTGCCACCTGAGGAAACATTTGGCCAGAGGCTATGACAGGCCCTGCAGCATCTTACAAGTGCCCTTCTCTGAGAACAGTGAGAGACATGTTCAGTCGTAACTGCTAAGGGAAAAGCAGAGTAAAAAGGCATGGAATGTCCATTCTTCTGAGGAGGGGGTTGCACATAGACCCTCACTCTCATTTCCATAGCCAGGATATTCGCCAGTTCACACAGATGGTGGTTCTGTGCTTTGGAAAGGATGATCTGGAACTACAACGCACGTGCATGCAGACACACACACACACACACACACACACACACACACACTCTATCTCTCTTATATACACACCTTCTTTCAACCCGGGGGATCTGATGTTGATGGACACTTCTCTTTTGTTTTTAGTATCTTCTAATCACACCCTCACCAGCTCAAAGAGGCACACTGGTTGTTTCTGTCCAGGGCCTGCATTCCTTAAACGCAGCTATCCAACCTCTATTTGATGCCAGAATTTTCCCAGAGATACGGTCTGTTTCTACCATGGGGATAATTCCTGGGTCATGTCAGGTGGGGTCACTCCTTGACACAGTTTGATATGCAGTTGGAAGGTGACAAAGTGAAGGGGACACGGCCCCACCATGATGGCCATTTACACATTCAAATCCCTAAGGGGGAGATTCATGTGTAGGCCAGCAGGGTTAGTTGAATCCAGGGCCTATGGGTCAAATGTCAGTGGAGGACAGTTCTGGGTGATGTGCTGTGGTGTCTGTCTGAGTGGTAAGCTGTCAGAGGTAGGGAGTGGTTGACGCAAGGAACAAAGGTCACTTGGCTCCTCAGCCTCAGGTGCCCAGCAGTTCCAACACTCTGCTGTTGCTGTGCTCTCTAGGAAAGTGGGGATGGTGCCAGGCCTAGAGGCTGTGGCTTCTATGACATTACTGAAAGCAACGAGGCTTATAAACTAGGGTGTCCCTACCACTGCAAGTGACTGCCAGCTTGAGAATGCTCCTTTTTGGTTTTTGCTGAAAGTTTGAGACTATGCTTACAAAAAGACCCAGTCAGAATGCTGGACTCAGGCCTCCAGTCCCTTTTCCCCTCTGTTTTCTCTCTTGCCAGTTCTCTCCCTCCCCCTGTGAGCAGCTCTCTCACTTGAGAAATGGGCATTTTGATATCATTCATAGTGTGGGTTATTTAGAGCAGTAGACAACAGTTGGGTACCTAAAGTGTGCTTGGCAGTTACGTGATGTTCAACAGAGCCTGGCACCACACACAGGCTGCCGGCTGACCACAGGCAACTGAGTTAATTGGGCCTTGAATGCCTGAGAGACCTCTACCCTTTCCAGATCCTGCTATTGAACAACCCTTGATTTATGCTCGATTCGTGACCTCTGCCTAGTGCTACCAGTTTCTTTCTACCACCCCTGTGCCAACCATTTCCCTCCCTCCAAATTGCCCGATGGCAGCCTTCTCCTGGCCTTCTCATTACTCCACTCTGACCATTTTCTCTTTTCTCAACTACAGCAATACAGCACTGAAAACGCTTACAGACTCATCTGGTCCATGCTTCTTCCATTATCTCTGAAACCTCTCCAGACCAGGCTTGTCATCCGATCCTGCCATGGAAGCTGCTCTGATGAATGTTGCCAGAGACTTCTGCATTGCTGGAGGCAATGGCTGGTTTTCTGCCCCCTTTTCAACTGCCTTTGTCATTCTGTGTTTGTGGTCAGTGTGGTTTTCATGACAGTTTCCTTCTTGTGGCTCAGAGGGCACTCTTCACTTTCCTTGTTCTTACTCTTCACTTTCCTTGTTCTCCAGCTCCTAAGTATCTATTGTTCCTTCTCCTTCATATGGTCATGCTTGGATTCTATTACTTATCTACTGTCCTTCTCCATGTACAGCCACATGCAACCCCAGCTTAGCTCAGGCTAATTGTAGCTCTGGAAGCTACCTGTATATCTGCTGCACAGACCATTTATGCTGGCTAGTTGTGTATCAACAAGACGCAACCAATTGTTAAGGGAGAAGAGGGAATTTCTTTTTTTTTTTTTTTTTTTTTTTTTAAAGACAACAGACTTTAATGAATCTGCTTTAATCCAAGAGGTGAACCCAGAATACAGTGTACTTTCTTTCATCTTTAATCACGGACTAACCACAGTGAAACGTCCTATGTATAGCAGACATTCCGTTAACTATCTAACACATTTCCTCATTTGCATATCCATAATAATCCCACACCTATGAGCTTTAATAAGATTGGAATATTTTATTGCAACTACTACTTTATCCATATAACGGACAAAGAAACATCTGAACTTGAGATGCCCTCCTATCTTAAACATCAGAATAAGAACATTATATAAATTACCAAAACTTGATTTTATTGGGGGCTGGGGGAATAGCCTTAGCAAATGTGAAAATGTTTTCTTTGTTGATACTCCATGAAGAAAAAGATGTATTCTTCTATAGGAAAAAAAGTAAAGGGAGGTCTGAGAAGAGCTCTGAAGGGAAACACTTCACAAGTGTCGGCCACCTCAGTGAGGAAAGTACAACATCTCAATGCAGTAACTGCTGACCTGCTCAGTAACCCCAACTGATTTTCAAATTGGGAGGCAAATTACCAGCAACGAGTTCATCAAATTTAGATCTGTCTTGAACTGATGGAACATTATAGAAGTCAAGAACGTCTCCGACTCTGCACATCTGGTGAAGCCTGGAGTTAGGCACTGCATGGCCCAAGTCATCAGCTAAACGTGCCAAGAGTCTGAACTTCACATGACCATTATCCAGGGAGATATCTTGCCAATTACTAGGAAGAGATGAATCAAGAACTTCTTTAAGACAGGATTCCAAGCGACTCTGGAGATCGTCAGGAGGTGTATACACTCGGCTTCGTAAGGGCGGACACACCAAAACAGGTTCTGTCTTCACTTCTTCCACTGCCTCAGCCACCACTGGCTCCTTCTCCTTTCTGGATCGAGACCAAAAGTCCCTACGTGCAGCCAAGGCAGCGTTCCACAGCCAGCCTCTGCTAGCAAACCGGTACACACACAGCGCCGCCATCTTCGACTGAGAAGAGGGAATTTCAATGGAGAAATATCTCCATGAGATCAGAATGAAGGTAAGCCTGTAGGTCATTCTCTTAATGTGCAATTGCTGTGTGAGGGCCCAGTCCGTGGTGGGTGATGCCACCCCTGATCTGGATCTGTGCAAAAGCAGGCTGTGAAAGCCTTGGAGAGCAAGCCAGTGAGCAGAACACTTCCATGGCCTCTGCATCTCTTCCTGCCTCTGGTTGGGCCCTGTTAGCGTTCCTGTCCTGACATTCTCCAGTGAGGGGCCACTGTGGAGCAGTATGAGCCACATACACCGGTTTTCTTCCCTGGGTCATGCTATCTCATCACATCATTAATAAACCTAGCAAGGACGGTCCTCACCCCAATCCCAGAGTTACTCTTTCAAGTTCTTACTCAGCTCGCATGGGTCATCTGGATCCAACATGCGCTGTTCACAATATCTGATCACCTCTCTGTCTGTAGCCCCCATTCTCCTTTGCAGAACTCCCTATATTTGGCCATACTGACCACTAGTCCGTAATCTCCGGGGGAGAGAGGAAGTGAGATAGTTGAGAGAAGACCGTGGGCTCAGACTTGCTCCTCCTGCCATTCACATCTAGTCCCTCAGGAAGTCTGTGGAGGCATTCCTTGAAATGCAGAGAGAGCCTGTGTTCTTCCCACCTTACACTATGGAGTGTGCTCAGGAAGGGCTCAGTGCCCATCTCTGCCTGGCTTCGTGCCTGCTCTCTGTACTCTAATCTCCTTGCCTCATTTGCTCTACACTGAAGACATTTAGTCATGAGTGATTCTCCTGGAGGACAGGCCGGGTCACACTGCGCCACCTCCACAGTGCCTCCGTCTTACCCCCATCACATTTCCCTTGCAAACATGAGGCAGCTTCCTCCAGTTCAGTGGAACCTAGGGGCTTGTTCCTGCCTCTGCTTATGTGTCCTGTCCTTTCATTTTCAGCTCAGTGCACCTCACAGCTGTTGGCCTTTCTGCCATTAACTCAGTAGGGTAGGACACCCTCTGGCATTAAAGCCTCGTCCCTTATTTCAGAACACTACTTACTTTACGTGTCAGAAAGGGCAATGCCCTGCTCCTCTTCCTTCCTTTCCTACATATCACCACTCCAAGGGAGTCTACCTTCCTATCCTAAACTGTTGACTCAAACCCTCATGCCCTGGACCAGCATATCCAGTAATCTCACAGTCTTCCCCAGCTCTGAAGTCCCTCCTCATCACCACGACCACCTGGGGCCTAGGCAACTACCACCTTCTTCTGTACTTTCTGACTCCTAGCTGGAAAGATGCCCATCCTTCCCTACCATAGGCACCATTCATGGTGAGAAGGGAAATTGTGATTTATCCTCCCATGCATCACACATGTGGACCAGACTATAACTGAACTCACAAGTATATAGTGTGTGAAAGGATGATTCTTCAGGGCATCTGTCAGGATAGTTGATAAAAGCCAGTTCATTTTAGAAGACTGTCGAGCAGAGCTGCAAACAGGAGCCTCACTGATAACATCTGGAGTGTGGATGGGGTGCCTGGCACAGCTGCTGCCACACACCCAATAGAGCACTTGGCAGGGTGCCTTGACCTTTTTTCTGATCCCTCAGGTTGTCCTTCCCCATATTATTCACTGTGGCGCTCCCTCTCTCTACCCCTCTCTTGCCTTGACAAGGTCTTGTTCCCGCATATACTGGAGCGGTCCAGGACCCAGGTGTTCACTTTTGCTCCTTTGTCCTTGCAAATTGAAACTGCAGCTTCCCCACTGATTTCTTGGAAACACCTTTTCAGCCTTCTGGGTTACTCAATCAAGGCCTCATTGTTTGCTGTCTCATCTCCACAGAGCTGAAGGCTGAAACAAGTTGCATCAATGTTACTACTGAGCATGCTCTTCAGCTCACCCTCTTCCATAGGCCCCCTGTCCTGACTGCCCCCCATCCCCATCCCTCCCCACCCCCCAGTCACTCATCTCACAGCCACTGGGAATTCTCCCTTTCTCTGCTCTTCATCCACTGAAGAAAGTGTCGCCTTGCAGTTCTTCAACAGTGTCGTGGGAGGTTTGGACCCTCAGGGAGATGAGCCTAGCCCCTTGAAGGCCTCCCCCCACACCCCGGCAATGCAGGTCATCCAAGCCTTGGTTTCCACAATGAAGCTGGGCAGTGCCTCCTGCTGAATCTGTTGCGATTCCAGCTGCTATGTCTGGTACAGTGCAGCTGGAGGCTTATTCCTGTTCTTTCCCCCCATGTAGGGATTCTCCTGCTCTGGGGACTTTTTGAAGCTTCTAGGCATGTACACAGGGATAGTCGCATTGGATCTTTAGGCCCAAGAGAGCCATCACAGACTCAGGCAGGCATCAGATGGACATAAATTACATCTAGCCCTGAGCTAGCTGGGACTTCTGTACTTGTCCATTGATCACCATGGCCTGGCAGGGACAAAATGTGACATTCTTCTGGCACGCATGAAGTGTTTAAGAAAATCTCTGGTACAGCCTCTCCTACTTCCTACGTGACTTTCCTAACTGGGGCTGAATGACTGCTTAGAGGAACCTCTGCTCAAGGCAAGGAGGAGACCTAGTGGATCTCCCTTGTGTGCGGTTGATGGCAGAGGGCTGAACCTTCATTTTTCCCTTGAAGGAAGAGACTCCGTGAGTGTGCACTGGCCAGCCATAACAGATGCAGGCCTAGAGAAAGGAGCTCTGGGAGTGTGGAGAAAGACTTAGGATTGTGTCAAGTTTGTCACTTCAGTGGATCTGGCCCTGAAAGCCTCTTGCTGACCTCCCTTGGATTCCCTGGCTGCCCACCTCTTGGTGTAGACTTGATGTCACCTGTACCTCCAGAGGTAAGTGACAACCTTGTGTTTGTCTGTCAGGCTTCTCTGGCACTTCCTGAATCATAGAAGATGGTCATCATATGTGCTGGGACCTGCTGAAGCTTGCTTCATGGGCTCTGCTTCCTGTTTCAGCCTCCTTAGCCTGCACACTGCTGGCTGTGCCTTTGGGCTTTGCATACAATCATTTGCCACCCTGCCCTGCACCCTGCAGCTGGGCCTTGTCCTCAGCCACCAGCCAGATGAAACTGTGATGGAGAAGGGCAGAAAGTACACGGGTCTCTGTGGTTTGTGTGGCATGCCTGGGTCAGCCACCTGTCCTTCATGTTCCCTAGAACGAGACTGCAGTGTGTTTTCTTAGTCTTCTCCTTGTGGTAAATGTGGTCAGCTCTAGAGCCTGAGATCTCTCCTGAGTGTCCTCAGCCAGGTAGTTAAGGAGCATGGTGAGGAGGCGCCTATATCTCCACATCTGTAGTTCCCACATCACCTCAAAGGGTAGTGAAATGGCAACATTACCTTGACCCTAAAAAAACAATACACAGGGCACACCCATGCACACATGCGCGCGCGTGCAAACACTGAGCCAGTTGAGCACTGTGCAGCACCTGAGAAACTTTAAGTTTCCTAGTTTCAAGTTCAGTCTTCTCTCAGGTTCCCCCAACATGCTGAATGCCAGCTGTTTCAGAGTCCTGGTCCCCAGTGTCCCAGGGTCACCACAGGTATTGATGATTTTATTACCACTGCTGTGACAGCCAGCTGTGGGGCACTGGCTCTCCTCCCCCCTCCTTCTTTTTTACCCTCTACTTCCCCCAACAGCACCTGAGTAGTTCATTGAGGAATTTCTTATTCCCTAACTTTCTAAGTTGCCTTCAGTAACTCCAGATTTACTCCCACACGCCAGTATTACTTTGAGAAAATAAATTGACATAGCCTCCATAATTTTAACATCGTCTCCCACTGTTGATTTTGTGGGTCCCCTCAGCTGCCTATTTTTTCTCACAGTTCTGTTACAATTGCAGAGTAGAAACAATTCTGAATGAAGAGATTCCATTTAGTAATTAGTGAAAATAGGCATTTTTATTTTCAGGCCATATGCAACCTCCAATGAATAAGTGATTCCGATTAGGAATTCATGAGAGCAGGGATATTTGAAGTTCACTCCATCTACAACTCTGTATCAATCAGATCAACAGACCTACAGTCCTCGCCTCCTGTCAGCACACATAGCGCGTTCGCCATCTGCCCAGAATTCCTGCTGAATGTTGAGCTAAAGCAGCTGCAGTTGCCAAACAGGTGCCTTCCCCCTGGAAGGCTGCCGTGAAAGACTCACATCGGGACGTTTCTAAAATTGGCTCTAGGATGGATTCCATGAGAAGCTGCTCTCAGGCTCCCCATCAGTGTTCTGACCGAGAAAGTCAAATCTCCGGGGGCTAAGCACAAGCTCTGTCCGCTTTGGGCAAAGTACTTCTCCGGACCTTTTGGGAAGGCAGCAAGAACAGCCATGTGGAGTTTGCTAGCTCCCTACAGCCCAGTTAGCACAGTTTTAAACATGCCATATCCAATGGGAGACGGTAGCCCTCATGGCAAGAACAGGACTATGTAAAATGAACGTGGAACAGGACCTAGACCAAGACCTGGAAGACAAAGTAGTTCGTCAGCCAAGGAGAGGAAATCAACATTCAAGCCAGTGATGTCATTTTCTTATGTTTTCATTCGGTGCTTCCTCCCCACTACAGCTGCTCTTTTGCTGCCTCTGATTCCATTGTCTTAGTTCCCCAGCCTGCTCTCCTCCTTGCCCTATATGTATTTATCTCTATAGTATAGAAGGGCCTTGGAGCAGGCCAACACTGTCCCCTACTGTTCATGCCTTTTACTGTTTTATCTTTCATTTTCTATTTTCCTTTTTCTTCATTTCTGTTTCCCTGTATTCATTTTTTTTTTTATTATCACATCACCCAAAGCCCAGCGACTTACTTGGTTCATTATTTGGAGGTTCATGTCTTTACCACCTCTATTTAGTCTTCCACTAACCACAACTCCCACATTTTGACCGCATTTGTTCCTTTGTTTCAATTATCCTCATGCCCACGTATGACCCTTTACTCCCCAACTAACAACCTAATACTCATCACGTGACAGTCTTACCATGACTGCTTACCTCCTTTTCTTTTCCTTTGCATTTTGAGGGTCCCTTTTCTCCCTAAACTAACTGGTATCTCTTTTGTAGTAACTTGCAACTATGTTATTAGAGTGAATTATAACATTGGTCTACCAGACAAACTCATCTCCTGACGACTGAAAGAACATTCACTGAAGCAAGAGAGGCAACTTCAGTTAAAGAACCTTTAATCCCAGCACTCGGGAGGCAGAGGCAGGTGGATCTCTGTGAGTTCGAGACCAGCCTGGTCTACAAGAGCTAGTTCCAGGACAGGCTCCAAAACTACAGAGAAACCCTGTCTCGGAAAAAAAAAATCTAAAAACAAACAAACAAACAAACAAACAAAAAACAAAACCAACAAATCTTTACCAACAAGCCAACACCATGGGGTGGTTTGAATGAGCTGTCCCTGTAATCCCTGACATTTGAACACTTGACCCTTTGGATAGCACTGTTTGGGCAAGTTTGGGAAGTGTGGCCTTGCTGGAGGAATTATGTCACAGGGAATGGGCTTCAAGAACTTAAAACCTTGGCTTTCTTTCAGTTTTGTTTCTTTCAGTTTTCTTTCTTTCTTTCCTTCTTTTTTCTTTCTTTTATTTTTGCTTTATTCTTTTTTTAAATTTTTTTTGCTTTTTTTTTTCTTTATTCTTTTGGTTCAAAAATGTGAGCCCTCAGCTTCCTGTTTCTGCCACGACACTATTGCTTGCTGCCATGCCTCATTGCCACGATGGACCCTTATCCCTCTGGAACTGTTAGTCCAAGCAAACTATTTCTTTATAAGTTGGTTTGGTTATCACATTATTTCACAGCAACAGAAACGTAACCAATAGACCCTAGGTTTGCAGATCCAAGTTCAAAGGCACAAATAACACGAAGAAACATGACAGTTTGTCTCCTCCAAAAATTACCAACCCCTTACTAGTGACCTCTGATCACAAAGATTTAGATGAAATTCCACATGCAGACTTCAAAAGGACAATTATAAAACACAGTTAAAAACTATTCAAAGAAAAGTATACTATTTTTCAGGAGAATACAAACAAATGCCTAAATGATATAAAAATAGACGTTAATAAAAAGCAACAAGTAAACCCCAAATGAAGTGAGGACAGAAGTGAAAGGCACAATAGGGCAAATAAAAAAGTTTATTGGAAACCATCAATAATATGGTTCCTGTGGAAGATAGAATATCAGGGTATAAAGACATCAGATCAGCCAAATATCAGGGTATAAAGGCATCAGATCAGCCAAACATCAATAATCATTTTTAATGAATGGACGGAATATATAAGAAACCTGGGACTCCATGAAAGGCAAAGTGTATTATTATAGACTTGAGAGAAGGAGGACAATTTCATGCAAATGACATAGAAAATATTTTTAATAGGATCTTGGAAGAAATTTCCCCAAATCTACAGAAAGAGAAACCCATCTAAATATAAGAGTCACGCAGAACAGACCAGGTCAGAAAACAAACTCCTCTTGCCATATAGTTAAAGCACTAAATGTACAGAACAAGGAGGCATAGTAGAAACTGCAAAGAGAAGGGCCGGATCGCATAGAAAGGCATAGGAACAACTGCTGACTTGTCATTTCACACCAAGAAAGAGGAAGGGGTAGTACCGACGTCTTTGAAACCATGAAAGATCATAATTGCTAACTCAGTCAATATACTGAGCAAAACTATCTGTCATAATTTTCAGCAACAGAAAAGTTTTCTAAGGTAAAAGCAGGCCAAAGGAATTCATGACCACTGAGGCAGTTCTCCAGAGGACACTGGAAGGAATATTTCATTCACAATGAAGAGAAAGATAAAGTACTACAATAGGAAAAAAAAGAAATGATTCTATAAGCTTAATTAAACAAAAGATTAAGAAAGTTTCAAACACTACAAAATCAACAAAATAAAAGGAGAACACATTACTTTTCAGTAACAGTCCTATCAATGGTTTCAATTCACTTGTCAAAACACACGGACTAGAAGATTGGATTAGAAAATAGAATACTTTCTTCTGCCTCTATGAGATATACATTAGTACCAAAGATAAGCACTATTGTAGGATAAAGAGAATGGAAAAGAGTACTCTAAACAAATGGAATCACATGCAGGCACTGATATTCTTCTATTTGACAAAATAAACTTCAAACTAATTCTTTCAGAAGAGTTTAACAGGCTTATTTCAAACTGGTCAAGTGATGAATCTATCAAGAGGAAATTGTAATTCTTAATCTATATGCACTAAATATATCTTCATCCAATTTTATAAAGCAAACGCTAATATATTTAAAATCACAGAACAACTCCAACATAGAAATAGTGGGTTACTTCAGTTGCCACTTGTACTTTTGGGCAGATTAATTGTACAAAAAAATGAAGAAATACTGAAACTAAATGGCATCATACGGTAAAATGTAGCTAAGAGCTATCTACAGAACATTCCTCCCAAATACCAAAAGAATATACATTCTTCTTGGTACCAAATGGGATCTTCTCTAAAACAGAGAACATATTGGTGCACAAAGCATGCTTCAACAAATGTAGGAATTGAAACAACATCCTGTATCCTATCTGACCATAGTAGGATAACACTAGACATCCACAGTGAGAGAAACTAAAGAAAATATACAAAGTTATGGAGATTAAACACACCAATGAAAGTAGTTCTAAGAAGGAAGTTTATAGCTTTAAGAGCCTTTACATTACAACAGAGACCCTTGCTCAACCATGTTCATTGTTGCTCTATTCATAATAGTCAGAAATTTGAAACAGCCTAGATGCCTGTCAGTGGATAAATGGATAAAGAAAATGGATAATATTATAATAATGGATAATATTATGTTGTGTAAATTTACATGATGTAATATTATTCATATTAAAAATGTTAAAAACGAACTAATTAAATACACATTTAAATGAATGGAATTAGAAAAAAAATTATCCTGAGTGAAGTAACCCAGACCCCAAAAGACAAATATGAATGTACTTGCTTATATGTGGGTGCTCACTATTAAGTCTTCGATAAGCAGGCTACAATCCATATAACCATAGAGGTTAGGTATAGAGTAAGGGACTAGGGGAAAGAGTTGAATCACCATAGGAAGGGCAAATAGAATAGATAGCTATGGATAGGTGGATGGGCATACTGAAATGGGGTAATCAAATGGGGGGAGATAAAAGGAGAGTAAAGGTGGCAATATAAACAGGGACAAGTAAAACCAAGAGATATTTAAGGGATGATATGGAAACCTAATAGTGTAGAAGCTTCCTAAAATATATTCACATATGAAGATGGCCTAAATGGAATCACCAAATAATGGGGAAGACAGAACCCCAACTGGGTATCTTTCATCACCAAATGAAATCCTCCAGTTCTGGGAATGGGCTACATCAAATTCTGCTGCTGATCAACAGGCCCCATGGACACCCCCAAACAACTCAGGCTATTGACAAGGCTATTGATTGCTCTCCATAAACTGATGGTAAGGCCCCATTGCTGAAGATAACACCTACATAACTCATTGAACATGGAGAAATCAAGTTGGTGCCTACAGAGAATCTTCACTTCTACTGACTAGTGTTCATGTTACTGGAAGATATTTTGTGTGCTACCAGAGGAGAAAGGTAAACATCAACCTAGCTACAAACCTTTGATCTATAATGGTGACCTGTCTGCAAGATATGCTGGTATGATGGTGGCACCTTGTGAAAGTACCCAACAATCTAATTGGATAATTGAATTTAAGGTCCAATCCATGAGTGTAACCCACACTCAATACTGATCAGATAGTCAAAAACCTGAGACTAGATAGGCCAGGAACCTAGGCAAAAATCCAAATATTTCTGTTCTGTTAAAGGAACATAACATAATGACATTCTGCTATATCAGTACCTTGCTTAGCTGTCATCAGAGAAGCTTCCTCCTGCAGTAGATGGGAACAAAAGCAGCAAGCCATAAGGGACAATGTAGTGCTATTTCATTTTTATTTTAATAAATAAAGCTTGCCTGAAGTTCAGGGAGTAAAACAGCCGCACTGACCAGCCTTACAGACCAGACAGTGGTGACACACACCTTTAATCCCAGTAGCCACACTAGTTTGCCATAGAAACCAGGAGGTAGTGGTATATGCCTTTAATCCCA